>NC_136261.1:164564144-164896644 GCF_964187855.1 Myxine glutinosa
TAGGACTTCGGTCCACAGGAGATCGGGACAGCGCTCGTCACGCTGTTATGTTGTTGAATATATATATATATATATATATATATATATATATATATATATATATATATATATATATATATATATATATATATATATATACAGATATATATATATATATATATGTATATATATATATATATATATATATATATATATATATATATATATATATATATATATATATATATATATATAAATATGTATATATATATATATATATATATATATATATATATATATATATAAATATGTATATATATATATATATATATATTATATATATATATATATATATATATATATATATATATATATATATATATATATATATATATATATGTATATGTATGTATATATGTATGTATATATATATGTATATATAATTATATATATATATATATATATATATATATATATATATATATATATATATATATATATATATACACAGTATATATATATATCTCTTTCTAACCACTGAAGAAGAAGAAAGAACCACCTTTAGAGGCCAGTTTTTCCCCGCAGAGCGGGTGTTGGCCTTTTTCGGGCACCTTGGTCCCTTTTTTGAAGCTCTAACCACTGACTGACTGATATTAATGTTCGGTACCTTCTGGGTGTCATAGAAAGCTGAAATTTGGCGTGCCGACGGACATTGAAGCCAGTGCACAGGGCAAAATCACAGAACCATCGGAAAGCATCCGTAAATGAAAATCTACATTTAAAAAAACCGTAAACACATGTTAAAAAAAAATCGTGATCAATATCTAGCATTTGAAAATTGTAATTTCTATAACTGTAAACTGTGAAATAAACATGACAATAATGTCCAGAAATGAAAAGATGAAAAGGCGTCAGTACATGGAAATTTATGCAAAAACAAACCTAAACGCATCTTTAAAAAAAATTAAATAAACCTCAATTGATATTTAGCAGCAGGTCAGTGATGCTTGGCTATAATCATAAAGCTTCTATTTATTATGTTCCTGCATGTGAAGCATGATTCGTTATTGCTTACAATGTGTAAGCATACCCCACTAGTAGTATAAACATACATATATATGTATATATATATATATATACCAGTTACTATGCGATTACATACCATCAGTGGTGAACCGCCATGAAGGTATCCCATCCAGCTATGCTGTACCTTAATGGGAGCGATAAGTACCATCTGCCACATGGCACATTATCTCTGGTATCCACTCATTATATGGAATCGCCTGGATGCAGCCGGGAGCAACCAATCCAAATATATGTTCAGTTCTCCAGCTTTTAATGAGCGCACGTAATGACGTCACTGCCATGTACATACGCTCTGCCTGTCAAGCTCTCAAGAGAACCCTCCGACAGAGCATAATTTTTGATCTTAGTTCAGATACAGTCATAAGTGTATGTAAAGAACTAAGATAATTCAGCTTTTACTCGCGGCCGTAGAAGATTGACTACTATAATTCAGCTTTTACTCGCGGCCGTAGAAGATTGACTACTATAATTCAGCTCAGCTTTTAATTGCGAAATGGGCCCAGCCCGGCTGAAGCGGCCTCGACCGGCCTCGCCACCTTGCCTATAACCTTCCTGGGGCCCGTCCCGACATTTTTAGTTCTTTTTGAATGAATTTGCTATTACAATTCAGTGCAATAATATCTGGTTATGAGGCATGTCAAGTTATTTTGTGATCGAAGCCATTTTGTAATTTTGGCAATTCATTTTTAAAGATTATGGATAATAAATAGCTTTATATATGCTGTACATGACATATGCTTAGGGAAACATTATTTATTTTTAAACACTTTACCATTTTTAAACACGAACACAAACTTTGACATATTTATTTATTTATATACACTTTACCATCACCACTACCTGCACTTTAATTTATTTATTTACTTATTTATTATACACTTTACCATCACCGAAACCAACACAATACTCTGAAATATTAATGAATTTACACAGTTGCACCACTTTAGCATCACCACTACCAACATACCACCTTGAGTTATTTATTTATTATTTATATACATATTACCATCACTGCCTCCAACATGCCACATTGAGTTATTTATATACCTTTTTCCATTATACTATCTATATTGCACCTTGGTTTATTCACTTATTTATATACACTTTACCATCTCCATTCCCAATACACAACTTGTTTATTTTTACGATCTTTGCCACTTGTTCGACATCCATATAAATATTTGAAAACTCCATCAACCGACACATCGACTTCAATCCCACATGCAAAGCACAACACAATCAAGTACGTTATCAAATAACAGCAGAATAATTTTAATGCAGGGAAGCCCTGTGATTGGCAAGAAAACGGACCAATCCATGATGCGAACCATCGCCAAAGGAACTTAATGGTGTCACCACCACACTGCTCTTAACGCCTCTGAGGAAGAGAACTAGCTTGTGTATGCTATCGTTTACCAATATATATATACAGTCACGTGAAAAAGTAAGTAGACCCCATGTAAAGTTTTGACTTTTTCAGCAGCTATTTGATCTTCATTTCAAGATCAAATATCATTTCAAGATCTTCATTTCAATATCTCCTTCCTGCTTCCGGTCTTGCCGGTGAGGTTTCCGTTTTGTCGAAGCTGTCCACGCTCTCCACACTATCGAAGTTAAGTAATTGTTTCCATTTGTATTTTCGTCAAAACGATTTATTTTATGGTGTGTGTACGTATAGTGTGTCCCTCGGAAGATTCTCAGTGTTAATCTTTCATACCTGTATGAAATATCGTCGGTTAATTCGTGTCGTGTCTTTTGAGGCCTTGTACCTTGTCCGACCTTGAGGCTTTGTTTTTCTCTCAGTGGTCCATCTACTGTGCTCCAACTACTTTCGTTCTCTGTTTTTTCCCAGTCTTTTCACCCCATACGTCCATGTATAAAATCTCAACTAAAAAAAAAAAAAAAATTCCCTTCTCTGTTCTTATTCGTTGTTCTTATTCGTTCGTTTGTTCTTCGTTCTTCGTGTTTCACCCACATTTCCCCAGATAGTTTTCACTGTTAAACTTTAAAATGTTTAAACTTTCCCCTGAAGTTCTGTATTCTGTCGTGTATTATAACACCTTTTTCTTCTTCTTCTTTAAAAGGTTGCTTTCGACTTGCTCACCAAATCTATTCATTCCAAAAATAAATTCCATCTCTTACAGTGCCTCTTTCATACATTCCCTAAACTCTCCTGCTCTCCACCCCCCCCCCCCCCCTCCCGCGTCCTCAAACCTATTTTTGACTCGAAGGTCACAAGAAACTCATTTTGCAATAAATGTTCATTTCTCATTAATCGTACACTTTCCAAAATCAAATCTCACCCCTCCCCTCCAAATCCTCCCCCCTCCAAATCTTCCCCATCACCCCTCCCCTCCAAATCTTCCCCATCACCCATCCCTTTCAAATCTTCCCCCTTGCCCCTCCCCTCCAAATCCTCCTCATCACCTATCCCTTTCAAATCTCCCCCCTTGCCCCTTCCCTCCTAAACTCCCCCCGAACCCATCCCCTCAAAAACTCCCTCCTTGCCCCTCCCCTTCAAATCTCCCCACCCTCATATCCTTCTCCATTTCCCCCCTCTCACCCCTCCTCCTCAAAGCGTCCTCCCGGCTTCTTCCCCCTTACAACTCTCACCTCCATCTCCCCCAACCTTCTGCCTCGCTCTTCCCCCTCCTCAAATAACACCTCACTGTGCCTCACCCAATCACCATCAAACCTTTTGTCCGCCCCATCCTTCCCTTTCTCCGAGCTATTCTGAAATCTCTGACACACCTCCAACAGCTCTCCCTACCTCTTCCTCCTCTTCCACATCTTACCCTACCCCTCCCCCCCCCCTGTTCTGTATCCGATGCCCCCCTTCCTCTTCATTAACGGTATGGACCTCAAACATCCGGGGCCTTCGTTCAAACTTAACTGATCTCTCCATACAGGTTGCTTCTGACAAACCAGACATGATCTGCTTAACAGAAACTTTCCTCCTTCATGATGTCTCTGATTCCTTAGTATCTCTCCCGGGTTACTCCCTCCTCCGGTATGATAGACCTGAGCCTCGTCCTGGAGGTGGGGTTGCTATCTTTATCAAAAACTCTCTTTCTGACTTGCCCTGCACTGCACTCTCTCCACCTCACCCCCAGGAATACCTCTGGCTACGGCTTCCACTTCGCTCCCACCTCTTGTTCATATGTGTGTTGTACCGTCCACCAAACAGTGATGACTCCATCTACATCTCGCTGTCTGATAATATGGACCAACTTCTATCTACTCATCCCAACTCTCTCTTCCTCATATGTGGTGATTTCAATTGTCACCATGCCAGTTGGCTGGGTTTGGGTACCTCTCTCACCAGCCATGGCTCCTCAGCAAAGGACTTCTGCGACTCACTGGGACTGACACAATCTGTCAATTTCCCGACCTGGATCTCAGTCACCGGAGCATCTTCTCTTCTGGACTTGGTTATGACTAACTTCCATGAAAATGTCCGCTGCTCTTCTTCTGCTCCAATCGGCTCATCTGATCATGTGCTTGTTAAAGTGGACATCTCTCTGACCATTCTCAGGGAGCCTCCTCAGCGTCGACGAGTGTGGCATTTCACTCAGGCCAACTGGCTTGGTCTTCAAGTAGCCATCAATCATCTGGACTGGTCACCCATCTCTACCGCCTCTGACATCAACTCATCCTGGGAATTCTTCCAAAGTAAATTGCTCTCTCTCATGCACAGATTTATCCCATCTCGTCTTCAGTTGTCATACCCCTCCTCCCATCCATGGTACACTGAATCTTGTGGTGAGGCTGTTGCCCAGAAACAACTTGCCTTCGTCTCCTGGAAACAAAATCCAATGGAAGGAAATCTCATTTCCTTTCACAAAGCCCGAAACAAGTGTGTGTCCACCCTCAGGAGAGCCAGGAAACAATATCTCTCCGTTCTCAAGACCGAACTCTCTTATCTGTCTCCCTCTTCCAAATCCTGGTGGCGTCTGGTCAAATCTGTTTCTGGTGTATGTTCCCCTTCCATCCCCTCCCTTACTTCAAACGGCTGCACAGCTGACTCCACACGTGAAAAAGCTGAATGCCTCAACTCTGTGTTTGCCTCTAAATCTTGTGTTCCAAACCCATCCTTCTCTGTCCCCACCGTACCCAGTCATACCCAGCTGCTCCTGGACTCTATGTCCTTTCCTCCTGACAAGGTGGAAAAGTTTCTGTCAACCCTCGACACTGATTCTGCAACTGGACCTGATGGCATCAGCCCACGGGTCCTAAAATCCTGTTCTTCCGCTCTTTCACTCCCTCTCTCTGTTCTCTTCACCCTCTCTTTTGCTCAAGGTCAACTGCCATCTGCTTGGAAATCAGCCAACATCACCGCTTTACACAAAAAAGGTGCAAAAACAGATCCTAGTAACTACAGACCAATCAGCCTTCTCCCAATTATTAGCAAAGTCATGGAATCCATCATTGCTTCGGATATGAAATCTTTCCTCTTCTCCAATGGCTTGATCTCTGATCATCAATTTGGTTTCAGACCAGGTCACTCTACTCTGGACATGCTGCTTCTGCTGTCTCAACAATGGATGGAGGTCCTCAATGCCAAACAGGAAATTAGAGCTGTCTCCCTCGATATATCACGTGCCTTTGTTACGGTCTGGCACCCCGCTCTGCTCACCAAACTCTCCTCCTTTGGTATCCATGGAAATCTCCATGCATGTGTTACGGATTTATGTGAATTACTATTCAGGTCTTTGCTTATTAATGTGTAGTCGATTAAGGTTGTTGTGCTTAAAGGGTCAGGAGCCCTTCTGGGGAAAAGGAGACCGGAAACGGAAGGAAAAAGACACGAGGTCCGGGAGAAGCGGCGATTCTCTTCTTCTTCCTCGCCCAGCGCCGAGAAGAGCGGTATCGATATTGAGCAGCGGGGAACGCTGCGTGTGAAAGCCCGTCTGGCGAAAGGAGTTACCTGCGCGGGGTAATTACCCCTTTACACGTCAAGTTGCCGTGGGTTCGTGCACGGAACCAAGCGTCCGGCACAGTTCGCCTCACCGTCTACAAGGACGCGTACGGGTCGCACCTTGGGCCTCGCGCGCTGGCCAAGCCGCACATTGCTTTGCCTGCTTGGCTTGGCAAGAAGGTGTGCGCTGCAGCCGTTGTTCCCGGTACGTGACGTGCCACGTTTGGGAGCACGTCAGCCAGGGGTTCGTTCAACCGCCCGTGTGCGGAGAAGCCGACCTACACCTTGGTCTGGAGGGGCCCAGAGACATTGTGAGGGACAGTGACCAAAGGGGTCATGAGTGGGGAAAGGGGACACATATATAAGATGGCCATCTTTGTAATATTGATTGTTGATTGTTGATGGTTGTTGATTGCTCGGGGAATATATTATTGATTATTCCGGATCCTTGGTGTGGGGTTTCTTCTTGACCGGAATTCATATTGATTGCGTTAAGAAAGCGTATATACCATATATCTTTCTGGCGAGGTCCCTCCCACGGTCCGGGGTTCACCAAGACCAGGTAGTTACCGGGAGGACCACGTAACAGAATTGGGGGCTCGTCCAATTGAATTCCGGGATATAAAATTGTATAACATAATAAAATAATAATTTTTATTAATTAAAATTTATTAATTAATTATTAATTGGTAAATTTTTGAGAAATTGTGGTAAAGTCTTGGGTGAAGGTTAACAGGTGTTAACGATAGTCACCATGGCGTTTGTTGCACAGAACTTTGCGGTAACACCTAGTGAGGCACAGTTCCGAGCGTTATTAAAAGCGGACCTCTTGAAATTGGCCAAACATTTTAACTTGGAGGTCCAAACTAATTTGAGGAAGGCAGAGTTGCAGACCACGGTGATACAGTCTATGGTGGGATTAGGAACATGGGACGAGTTAGCCTGGCAGTGGCTACCCGAAGAACCAGAAGACGTTGAGCTCCGGAAACTGGAGTTGCAATTACGGAGCCAGGAACGGATCAAAGAAGAAGAAAGGAAAGCAGAAAAGGAAAGAGCAGAAGAAGAAAGTAAAGCAGAAAAGGAAAGAGCAGAAGAAGAAAGGAAAGCAGAAGAGAGGAGAGAAGAGAAACAAGCAGAGGAAAGGAGAGTGGAACGAGAATTCCAGGAAAGGTTAGCAGAAGAAGAAAGGAAAGCAGGAAAGGAAAGAGCAGAAGAAGAAAGGAAAGCAGAAGAGAGGAGAGAAGAGAAACAAGCAGAGGAAAGGAGAGTGGACGAGAACTCCAGGAAAGGTTAGAAGGGAGAAAAGCAGAGGAGAGGAGAGCTGCCAGGGAACTCGAAGCAGAGGAGAGAAAAGCCGAAAGGGAGTTGAAGGAACGTGATCTGGCGCTTCAGCAAGAGATTAAATTCAAGGAGCTGGATTTAATGAGAGAACGGGGAGAGGTACCACCCTTGCTGACGGGGTCGACACCTAGCCAGATCACCTGGGATGTGGGCAGACATGTGAGGCTGGTTCCACCCTTCAGTGAAAAGGAAGTCGCTAAATTTTTTCCACACTTTGAGAAAGTGGCTCGACAGTTAAACTGGCCGGAGGAGGCCTGGACCATACTAGTGCAAAGTGTGCTGGTGGGTAAAGCTCAAGAGATTTATTCGGCGCTATCAATGGACCAATGTGCAGATTATGAGGTATTGAAGAAGCACATCCTCAAAGCCTATGAGTTGGTTCCGGAAGCTTACCGGCAAAAATTCAGGAATGCCAGGAAGAGGGAGAGTGAAACCCATGTGGAGTTTGCCAGAGTGAAAGAAAACATGTTTGATCGGTGGTGTGAGTCAAAAGGAGTCGGGAAAGACTTCGAAACATTGCGTGACTTGATCCTGGTGGAGGAATTTCAACAGTGTGTCCACGAGGACATCAAAGTGTACCTGCAGGAAAAGAAAGTACCAAAGTTGTGGGACGCAGCCACCATGGCAGATGATTATGCCTTAACACACCGGATAGGGGTCCACAAACCTAATTCCTCGCCTAGACTTCAGCAGGGGAGTTATGGAACACCCGGTGCGGAGAACGACCATCATGGCGGCGGCCTCGAGATGATTATGGGGACAACTCTGATACCCCAACTGTTAGAAATCAGAGGGCTACGGGCCCAAGACAAACTTATTTTTCGGGGGGCTCAAGGCCGACCCCGAGGTTCTCCTCCGGGCCTACTTGTGCTTTTTGCCATAAAACTGGACACTTGATGTCCCAATGTTATCTCAGGAAAAGGGAGAACCCGGAACGGAATCAGTCTAGTGCGACTCCGAATGCACTGGCAAGTGTGAGAAATCATTCTTGGAGAGCAGAGCCTGGGGAAGATTCCCCTGTCAAAGGTACGGTGTCCCGGGGGAACCTTGTTCATGAGGGCTACAAACCTTTCATTTCAGAGGGGTTCGTGTCGCTGGATGGCGACCCAAGTAACCAGAAGCCAGTTAGGGTATTGAGGGACACAGGAGCCCACCAATCGTTGATGCTGGAGGGCATTTTGCCATTGTCAGAGAAGACGGCAACTGGGGTTAGTGTGCTTTTACAGGGGGTCGGGGGCTATGTTAAAGCTCCGCTTCATGTCATCCAGTTGAGTTCTGAGTTGGTATCAGGGCTGGTCACCGTAGGCTTACAAGCCACCCTTCCTGTGGAGGGAATCTCTTTTATTATCGGGAATGATTTGGCCGGGGGGCGAGTTTCTGGTAATCCAATGTTGGTGGAAAAGCCCAGTAAGGAAAATAACACCACTCGGTTAGAGATGGAGATTCCGGGTATCTTTCCATCCTGTGCAGTGACTCGGGCTATGGGTAGAAAGCACGCGGAAGAGAAGGAGGAAGAAAGAGAGGGGGAGTTGGAACCCTTAGAGGTACGGGAAGACAACTCGGAAAAGGGAAATAACCAGGGGAGGGATACCCAGGAATTTCGAGAAATGGTAGCGTCTGGAACGAAAGGGGACGTGGAGTGTCCGTCGGAGACCGCGGGGAACGAAGTTGAGCAAACCGCGCTGGTCCGAAGGAGACTGGTGGAAGAGCAACACGAAGACTCGGAGATCCAGAGTTTAATTGAGAAAGCCGTTACGGAAGAAGAGGCTACGAAGATACCTGTGGGGTATTTCATGAAGGGGGAAACCCTAATGAGGAAATGGAGGCCACCGGAGGTGCCCGCAGACGATGAGTGGAAAGTTCACTATCAGATTGTGGTGCCACCGCTGTACCGGAAGGAGATATTGAGTTTGGCACATGAGACCCCTTGGGCCGGGCACCTGGGAGTGAACAAGACCTGTGACAGGATATTGGTACATTTTTTCTGGCCGGGATTGCGACGGGATGTGGTGGAGTTCTGCAAGTCCTGCCATTCTTGTCAGCTGGTGGGAAAGCCGAATCAAAAAATCCCATCCGCCCCGTTAAAGCCAATTCCAGCTTTTGAAGAGCCATTCAGCCGAGTAATTGTGGACTGTGTGGGCCCTTTACCCAAAACCAAAGCTGGACATCAATACTTACTGACCATCATGTGCGCATCCACCAGGTTCCCAGAGGCAGTGCCTCTGAGGAAAATCACGGCGGCAGTTATTGCAAAGGCCTTGATTAAATTTTTCACTTTGGTTGGTCTACCTAAGGTCATCCAATCTGATCAGGGTTCCAATTTCATGTCCACGCTTTTCCAGCAAGTGGTACACCTGTTGGGGGTGGAACAAGTAAGATCCAGCGCGTACCATCCCGAGAGCCA
Organism: Myxine glutinosa; assembly: GCF_964187855.1. NCBI lineage: Eukaryota > Metazoa > Chordata > Myxini > Myxiniformes > Myxinidae > Myxine > Myxine glutinosa. The sequence continues at coordinate 164,573,873 of NC_136261.1, forward strand.
AGGGGCCCTGGAAAGGTTTCACCAGACTTTAAAGAATATGATCCGAACGTATTGTTTTGAATGTGCCAAGGATTGGGATGAAGGGATACCCCTATTGTTGTTTGCTGCGAGGGAGTCTGTGCAGGATTCCTTGGGATTCAGTCCGTTTGAACTTGTGTTTGGACACGCAGTGCGAGGACCGTTGAAATTGGTGAAAGAACAGTGGTTACTACAGGAGTCCCGGACACCGATGGTGGAGTATGTCCACAGTGAAACACCGATTGGCAAAGGCTTGTGACGTGGCACGACGGAACTTGAGAATGGCCCAGGGGAAAATGAAGGAGAGACATGACAAGACCTCGCAGATAAGGAATTTCAGTCCTCAGGACCGGGTGCTAGTATTGCTTCCCGTTCCAGGTCAGCCCCTCCAGGCTAGATATTTCGGTCCTTATGCAGTTGAGGAGAGGGTGAATGAGACAGACTACGTGGTGACCACTCCCGACCGACGGAAAAAGCGACAGTTGTGTCATGTCAACCGACTGAAGAAATATCATGAGAGGGAACCGGTGGAAGACATAGTTCCTGTCTCACCTGTCGTACCGGTGAAAATGGACGGAGACGCCGGTGTGAAGTTTGATAACTTGGATGACCAGGCCTGCCCCAAATTGACGAACACCGAAGTGTTGAGTCATTTGAATGAGAAGTTAGGTCATTTAACGAGGGAACAGCAAGGACAACTGTCCAGCCTAATTTTCGAATTTAAACATTTGTTCACAGATGTACCTGGTCGTACGGACTTAGTATATCATGATATCGAGGTGGGGGAGGCCACTCCGGTGAAACAACACCCCTATCGGATGAACCCGGTGAAGATGGAGTATCTTCGGAAGGAGATGCAATATATGTTGGACAATGACATCATCGAACCAAGCAACAGTGAATGGAGCTCCCCATGTGTGTTGGTTCCGAAACCCGATGGCAGCTTTCGGTGTTGTACAGATTTAAAACGGGTGAATGCAGTGACCAAGACCGACTCCTATCCCCTCCCAAGGATTGACGACTGTATTGATCGAATAGGCCCAGCTAAATTTGTTACCAAATTTGACTTGCTGAAAGGGTATTGGCAGATTCCTCTTACCGATAGAGCCAAATAAATCTCAGCTTTGGTCACTCCGAATGGGTTATATCAGTACAAGGTCCTCCCCTTTGGATTGAAGAACGGGCCGGCTACATTTCAACGACTGATTAATAGGCTCATTGCAGACCTGGAGGGGGTGGAGGCATATCTGGATGATGTAATCATCCACACCATGACCATGGAAGACCACATTAAGCAAATCCATGCATTTTTTCAGACGATGTCCGAGGCAGGGCTGACCATCAACTTAGCCAAGAGTGAGTTTGTAAGAGCACAGGTAGTGTTCCTCGGCCATGTAGTAGGGCAGGGTCAGGAACAACCAGTGACCGCCAAGGTGGAAGCTATCGATCGCTTCCAAGTCCCAAAGGGGAAGAAAGAGCTGATGAGATTCTTAGGTATGGCGGGGTGGTACCGGCGGTTCTGTAAGAATTTTTCGGATGTGGTAGCCCCTTTAACGAGTTTGTTGAGAAAGGACACCCCATTCGTTTGGGATGGCAAATGTCAGGCGGCCTTTGCCCACGTCAAAGCGATACTAATGAGCTCTCCGGTCCTAACCGCTCCGGACTTTCAAGCACCTTTCAAGTTGGCCGTAGATGCCAGCGATGTGGGGGCTGGAGCAGTCCTGTGACAGGAAGATGAGGATGGAGTGGACCACCCCGTGTGCTACTACTCCAAAAAGTTCAATAAACATCAGGCAAATTATGCCACCGTGGAGAAAGAGACCCTGGCTCTCCTGCTAGGGCTTCAACATTATGAGGTGTATTTAGGAATCACGTCCTTTCCCATAAAGGTCTTTACGGATCACAACCCCTTCACCTTCATTCAAAGAATGAAAAATAAAAATCAGAGGTTGATGAGATGGAGTTTGGCTTTGCAGGGGTTCAACTTGGAAATTGAACATGTAAGGGGCCGGGACAATGTCGTGGCGGACGCTTTGTCCAGAGTGAATTAATCTGGGGGTTTTTGTGAAATTTTGTTGCTTTATTTTTAAGTGATAATTGTGCCCGGGGGGAACTGATGATTTGGGGGGGTGAGTTATCTGGTTTGTTTACCCAAGTTGGCCGGCAAAGAAAGTTTTCGCTGGGTTCAAACTTTCTTTCTTGAAGGGGGGGAGTGTTACGGATTTATGTGAATTACTATTCAGGTCTTTGCTTATTAATGTGTAGTCTATTAAAGGTTGTTGTGCTTAAATGGTCAGGAGCCCTTCTGGGGAAAAGGAGACCGGAAACGGAAGGAAAAAGACACGAGGTCCGGGAGAAGCGGCGATTCTCTTCTTCTTCCTCGCCCAGCGCCGAGAAGAGCGGTATCGATATTGAGCAGCGGGGAAAGCTGCATGTGAAAGCCCGTCTGACGAAAGGAGTTACCTGCGCGGGGTAATTACCCCTTTACACGTCAAGTTGCCGTGGGTTCGTGCACGGAACCAAGCGTCTGGCACAGTTCGCCTCACCGTCTACAAGGACGCGTACGGGTCGCACCTTGGGCCTCGCATGCTGGCCAAGCCACGCGTTGCTTTGCCCGCTTGGCTTGGCAAGGAGGTGTGCGCTGCAGCCGTTGTTCCCGGTACGTGACGTGCACGTTTGGGAGCACGTCAGCCAGGGGTTCGTTCAACCGCCCGTGTGCGGAGAAGCCGACCTACACCTTGGTCTGGAGGGGCCCAGAGACATTGTGAGGGACAGTGACCAAAAGGGGTCGTGAGTGGGGAAAGGGGACACATATATAAGATGGCCATCTTTGTAATATTGATTGTTGATTGTTGATGGTTGTTGATTGCTCGGGGAATATATTATTGATTATTCCGGATCCTTGGTGTGGGGTTTCTTCTTGACCGGAATTCATATTGATTGCATTACGAAAGCGTATAAACCATATATCTTTCTGGCGGGGTCCCTCCCACGGTCCGGGGGTCACCAAGACCAGGTAGTTACCGGGAGGACCACGTAACACATGGCTGGTGGAATTCCTCTCTAGTCGTAGTCAATGTGTGGCCCTGAATGGGTTTCTCTCATCTCCTCTTTCTGTTCAGGCTGGAGTTCCCCAAGGCAGTGTTCTGGGCCATGTGCTTTTTCTGGTCTTCATCAATGATCTTTCCGACTCTCTTGAAAATCCTCTCTATCTCTTTGCTGATGACTCCACTCTCTGCCGCTCCATTCCTCATCCCTCAGATCGGCAGTCTGCAGCCTCCTCACTCTCTGCAGACCTGGACAAAATCACTGACTGGGCAAACAAGTGGAACATGTCTTTCAATCCTGACAAATCTCACTCTCTTATGATGTCTCTCCAAAAAGACTGACTGGACAACCCTCCCATCCACTTTCTGAATAATCCTCTCCAAGAAGTTCTGTCACTCAAGCTTTTGGGTCTCACTATCTGCCATGATCTTTCCTGGGAAAACCACATTTCAAATCTGGCCTCCAAAGCCAGTCGCCGACTGGGCATCCTCCGTCGTGCGAAGTCCTTCCTTGGCACACCTGAGCTCCTCACCACATACAAGGCTTTCATCCGCAGCTCAATGGAATACTGCTCTCCCCTCTGGGCTTGTGCTCCTGACTCACACCGAGCTCGTCTTTACGCTGTTGAAACCAAAGCGTTCAGAATCATTGGAATCTCCCGTGATGAAGCTACCTCCGAGGGCCTTTCACTTACTCAACGCAGGCAGGTTGGTGGTCTTTCTGTCTTCTACCGACTCCTCTCTGGCCTTGCTCCTACAGCTCTCTCTGGGCTCTGTCCCCCAAAATATTCCTAAAGGTCGCACAAGATCTACCTGCAACCCTCTTATGGTTAAACTGCCAAAATCAAGACTCTCTGCTCACCTTCACTCTTTCATTCCTCTCCTCTCCCGCCTCTGGAACAAACTCCTCCACTCCCTTCAATCCCACTCCTCCCTCCAGGTCTTTAAAACAGCTGTTCACCACCATCTCTTATCTTCCCCCATCCAAAACCTTGATCTGTTCTACCCCCGCTAATTTCACCCCAAATCCTCTTTTTTGAAATACCAACTTCTTTCCTGGAAGTCCTTGGTGTCCTTGTGTTTATACTTCTCCCACCCCCCCTCCCCCCCTTCCCACACCGCCTCCCCCCCCAAGCCCTCTCCCTCCCACACATTCCCGATGTCCCTCACAAATGTTGTGTTTATGTGCTTCCCCTTCTCTCCCCATCTTGTCTAATGCTCCCCTTTTTATACACTTTGTTTGTATGTCTGTTTGATTTGTTTGTGTGATAAATGTTAGCTCTTTCACGAGCCTCGATTATGTATACAAAAAAAAAAAAAACATTTATCGATAAAGGTGATATCATATAACAAATATCATGCAACATTTACATTTTGTAGTCCATTGTATAATTTAAATAAACATAAATGAAAATTTCACATGTGGAAAAAGTAAGTACACCCCTACATTTATCACTACTTCAAATACCTAAAATTAGAATCAGGTGTACCAGCTCAGGTGCAAATGATTAGAACATCGTTAGAGGATCTTGGAGGAACCTGTCTTATTGAAACCTCAGACATTTCGTTTGGTTTGCTCTTTGTTGTTGAAGTGTGCGGCGTCACCGTGCCCAAATCAAAAGAGCTCTCTGAGGCCTTCAGAAAGAAGGTTATAGATGCCTACGAGTCTGGGGGGGATTTAAAAATATCCATTCGACAAAGGCTGCACAAATTTGATCTACATGGGAGGTGTGCCAGGAGGAAACCTTGAACATCAGGGCAAGACTAAAGTTTGGCAATGAACACCTTGGCAAAGACCAGCACTTCTGGAACAACGTGCTCTGGACAGATGAGTCAAAGGTAGAGCTATTTGGCCACAGTACCAGAAGACATGTTTGGCGAAAACCAAAGACAGCATTTGACCACAAGAACCTGATACCAACTATAAAGCATGGTGGTGGAAATATTATGGTTTGGGGCAGCTTTGCTGCACCAGGGCCTGGGCAGCTCACCATCATATAATCCACAATGAATTATTCATTGTACCCGAGGGTGCTTGAGGATAATGTGAGGCCATCTGTCGGAGAAGTTGAAGCTCAACCGAAGATGGACATTGCATCATGACAATGACCCTAAACATACCAGTGTGGCGGACACGAAAGCTCACTGGTGTGAGGGCATCATTCCACGCACCAAGTGGGCGGCGGCCACGCCCGAGGGGTAGGCGTGGCCGCGGGATATACACCGGGCGCGCAGCCCGGAGCGCGCCAGTGCGGATGAGTGAGTAATGAATAAAGAGCTCGATGATAACCAAAGCGTTGTGGCCTACCTTTGTTCAACGTGTGTGCTCCCGCACCACACCAGTAAATCCACCAAGGAATGGCTGAAAAGAAAGAAATGGAGGGTTCTGGAATGGCCAAGTCAAAGCCCGGATCTAAATCCTATCGAGATGTTGTGGGGGGGTTTGAAACTAGCTGTGCATCCAAGAAACCCCTCAAACATCGTACAGCTGAAAGAATTCTGCATGGAGGAGTGGGCAAACATTTCTCCCAGTCGATGTCAGAGACTGGTAGACAGTTATAACTTATAAGAAATGCCTCCTTGAGGTTGTTTCTGCCAAAGGGGGCAATACCACCTATTAGAGCGAAGGGTGTACATACCTTTTCCACATGTGAAATTTGCATTTATGTTTAAAATGTAAATGTTTCATGATATTTGGTATATTATATCACCTTTATCTATCAATGTTGTTGAAATGAAGATCAAATAGCTGTATGTTGAAATATGTTGAAAAGTCAAAACTTTACATGGGGTGTACTTACTTTTTCACGTGACTGTGTGTGTGTGTGTGTGTTTGTGTGTGTGTGTGTGTGTGTGTGTGTGTGTGTGTGTGTGTGTGTGTGTGTGTGTGTGTGTGTGTGTGTGTGTGTGTGTGTGTGTGTGTGTGTGTGTGTAGTGAGTAGTGCCTTCCATAAGTATTGGAACAGTAAAGTCAAATTTGGTATTATTGCTGTATACTCAATAAATTTGGATTTGAGATCAAAAGTTGAATTTGAGGCAAATAGTGCAGAAGGTCAGATTTTATTTCTTGGTATTCGTATTTGTATGCATATCTATATTATAATAGCCGTAGATGATTCTGTCTGTCTGTCTGTCTATCTGTTGGGTGTCTGTCCGGGGTGTGGCTTACTCGGTTTGCAGAGTAGCTCCACCCATAGCTCCACCCATTCTGGGAGTGGCTTCATATAATTATAAACAAATATCCACCATTTTATTAACTCGCATAGCTTTGAGTCCTGTTTTGTAGGCCCGTGGTGTCTTGCTCTCCCCCAGTTTTATTTCAAATCAAATTCGATAAATCATTTCATTTTTCACAGTCGCTAACATAGTTTTAGACTCGGTTGAAAAAAAACGGGAAGAAAATCCGATGAAAGTTTCCGTTTATAGAACGAAATGAATTCTCAAAGGCCTGTAACTTCAAGGCCATTGAGTCTCTCTCACGCCTTTATCTCCAATCTAACTCACCATATGATTTCATTTTTATCGATGGTTTTACTTTTAGACTCGGTGTCAGCAATAATTGAGAACAATCCACACACGCGGGAAAATGCAGAGATATATTTTTTAAAATCGCGTCATGGTGTATCATACACCGCCCAACATGACACCGCCGGCAATGTGTCGATATATATTAAAAATTCGCTTTTGCTTTTCCGTTATGATATATTACTATTTCGTTTGATGATAGTCGTCACAAAAACGTCAACAACGATGCCGACATATATTTCTTCGTTTTTATTTCATTCAACATATTAGCCGGAAGTAAAATATGTTTCAGGAAATTACCGAGAGATATTTCTTCGTTTTTTTTATTAGTTATGTGCGCATACACTTTAAATAGGTTTATTTGAAATCTTTAATTTTCCACAAACATTCCACACACGCGGGAAAATGCAGAGATATATTTTTTAAAATCGCGTCATGGTGTATCATACACCGCCCAACATGACACCGACGGCAATGTGTCGATATCTATTTTAAATTCGATATATCATTTCATTTTTCACAGTCGCTAACATAGTTTTAGACTCGGTTGAAAAAAAACGAGAAGAAAATCCGATGAAAGTTGCCGTTTATAGAACGAAATGAATTCTCAAATGCCTGTAACTTCAAGGCCATTGAGTCTCTCTCACGCCTTTATCTCCAATCTAACTCACCATATGATTTCATTTTTATCGATGGTTTTAGAGTCGGTGTCAGCAATAATTGAGAACATTCCACACACGCGGGAAAATGCAGATATATTTTTTAAAATCGCGTCATGGTGTATCATACACCGCCTAACATGACACCGACGGCAACGTGTCGATACATATTAAAAATTCGATATATCATTTCATTTTTCACAGTCGCTAACATAGTTTTCGACTCGGTTGAAAAAAAACGGGAAGGAAATCCAATGAAAGTTGCCGTTTATAGAACGAAATGAATTCTCAAACGCCTGTAACTTCAACTTCAAGGCCATTGAGTCTCTCTCACGCCTTTATCTCCAATCTAACTCACCATATGATTTCATTTTTATCGATGGTTTTGGACTCGGTGTCAGCAATAATTGAGAACATTCCACACACGCGGGAAAATGCAGAGATATATTTTTAAAAATCGCGTCATGGTGTATCATACACCGCCCAACATGACACCGACGGCAACGTGTCGATATATATTAAAAATTCGCTTTTGCTTTTCCGTTAAGATATATTACTTTTTCGTTTGATGACAGTCGTCACAAAAACGTCAACAATGATGCCGACATATATTTCTTCGTTTTTATTTAATTCAACATTATTAGCCGGAAGTAAAATATGTTTCAGGAAATTACCGAGAGATATTTCTTCGTTTTTTAAAATTAGTTATGTGCGAATACACTTTAAATAGGTTTATTTGAAATCTTTAATTTTCCACAATATAATTTACTTGCCATTTATCATTTGATGATTACGAGACAAATTCCTCTTGAGGATCGTGACAATTCATGCGCTGCGTGGAAACTTCTATTTCCAAAATGAATGAGACGATCGATGAAGAACGCAGACTTGAACAGGATGCAGCAAGAAAACGAATGAGACGGGCGAACGAGTCCATCGACGAACGTCAATGCAAACTTGCGGGGTCACCCATGGGAATCCCACGGGCATGGATGTGTGTGACATTTCGACATATTGAGTTAGATGCTGCACATTCATTTTTACAAAATGGTTACTGGCAAGTCATCAGATCCAGAAATGGTGTAAAAACCACCGTTTAGAGGCCATTTTTCCCCGCAAAGCGGGGGTTGGCCTTTTCGGGGACCGTGGTAGTTGTTGTTTTTTTGTCCCCTTTTTGAAGCAATGTTTTACGGCCGGATGCCCTTCCTGACGCCAACCCTTTTTGCCGCCTTCAACGACAAACAGGGAATTACCAGTGAACTGGTACTCAATTAGCCGACCTCGGAAGGATGACAGGCTGAGTCAACCCCCCTGGCATTAATTCGGCGATCGACCGAGATTCGAACCCAGGATCCTAAGCCGGCACCCTAGCCGCTAGCCCAACACCAGAAATGGTGTCATGAACACAATTTATTTACGCACAAGCACAAAAGCAAGACGGGCCGATTTCCGATTCCGACGGGCCGACGGGCGAGACGGGCCGATTTCCGATTCCGACGGGCCGATTTGGAGCAAGAAAAAGAACGAGACGGGAGAAAAAGGAGAGAAACGAGACGGGGAAAGCCGATTGGAGAGGCGAGTGAGGCGCGATTGGAGAGGAGTGTGAGGCGCGATTGGAGAGGAGTGTGAGGCACGATTGGAGAGGAGTGTGAGGCGTGATTGGAGAGGAGTGTGAGGCACGATTGGAGAGGAGTGATTGGAGGGGAGTGTGAGGCACGATTGGAGAGGAGTGTGAGGCGCGATTGGAGAGGAGTGTGAGGCGCGATTGGAGAGGAGTGTGAGGCGCGATTGGAGAGGAGTGTGAGGCGCGATTGGAGAGGCGTGTGAAGGATTGCAGAGGAGAGGAGTGTGAGGGATTGGAGAGGTGAGGGATTGGAAAGGAGAGGGATGTGAGGGTTTGGAGAGGAGAGGAGTGCTAGGTGGAGAGAGGAGAGTGTCAGGTGGAGACAGGAGAGTGTCAGGTGGAGACAGGAGAGTGTCAGGTGGAGAGGAGTGAGGGGTCACATATTATGTGAAATAACTAAATTCACACCATTTCTGGATCTGATGACTTGCCAGTAACCATTTTGTAAAAATGAATGTGCAGCATATAACTCAATATGTCGAAATGTCACACACATCCATGCCCGTGGGATTCCCACGGGTGACCCCGCTAGTATACGTATGTTTCATCATCGGACAACAATAGCACTTTTTATGTTCAGTCCCCCCATTTTAGTTAAGCATAAGTATTGGAACAGATGAACTTAAAGTAAATTAAAGTAGTATTGAAGGAACTGCGCTCCAACGCGAGTCGAAAGAATTGACGCGACCAAAGACGGAATTCGTCCGAGTTGCTTTATTGAAACAAAACAGCTCAGGTATTCTGACAAGCCCGTTTATCGGGCAGCAATATATATACACATTTATGTCGGGAAGTTTGCCCGGCAAAAGCTATACCGGGCATGCCCGGGTGTCAAGGGCGAGCCTTGGAAAGGCGAGTCTGGAACTGCCCGGGCGTGTTTGGCTGCGGCCTGGCAAGTCGAGGCTGGGCGTGCCCGGGCGCTCTGGGCGAGCCCTGGAAAGGCGATAGCGGGCATGCCCGGACGCTCTGGGCGAGCCCTGGAAAGGCGATAGCGGGCATGCCCGGACGCTCTAGGCGAGCCCTGAAAAGGCGATAGCGGGCATGCCCAGACGCTCTGGGCGAGCCCTGGAAAGGCGAGAGCAGGCATGCCCGGGAAAGACGAGACCGGGCGTGCCCGGGAGGTTCGGGCGTGCCCGGGAACAGTGAGTCCGGGCATGCCCGGGAGAGGCGCGTCTGGCCGTGTTCTGGCCGGTGCAAGGCGATTGTGTGCATCCAGCGGTAACCGCTACACACGCCCCTCCAGAATCGACCTGCATCGGCAGGGTCAATTTAAGGGGGGTCCGGATGACCCGGCCGAAGCGACCCCTGGAGGGTCTTGGGGAGGGGTCCGACGTGGTGGTGGGTGGTCGAGCGGGGGGAACTGTGGACGGGGGGCGGCCTCGCCGCGGAGGAAGGGCCAACCGTGGTGGTCGGTCGACGTCCATGTGCGCCGGTTTGAGGCAGTCCACAGAAATCCGGTCCGGCCGGCCGCCAAAGTCGACGATGAAAGACTTGTCGCCCCGTCGCAGGACCCGGAAGGGCCCGTCGTACGGCGGCCGGAGTGGCCCCCGGTGCGCGTCATGACGCACAAAGACGTACTCCGCTGTGCGAAGCGCCGGGGGGACGTAGGACTGGGGGCCACCGTGGCGGGACGTCGGCACGGGGGCAAATCGTCGGGCGGCCTCCTGGAGGTCCGAGCGCTGGCGAGCGGCGGACCAGGGACTGGTAGCGTCGGGCACGAATTCGCCCGGGACGCGGAGCAGCTGGCCGTAGACGAGCTCGGCGGCGGACGCCTGGAGGTCTTCCTTGGGGGCCGTGCGAAGGCCCAAAAGGACCCACGGCAGCCGGTCGGCCCAACTGTCGTCCTGAAGGCCGGCCATGAGTGCGGCCTTCATGGAGCGGTGAAACCGCTCGGACAACCCGTTGGCTTGGGGGCGGTAGGCCGTGGTGCGGTGCAGCGTGACCCCTAAAGAAAGGGCGACCGCGCCCCAAAGCTCAGACGTGAACTGTGGGCCGCGGTCAGACGAGATGTCCGCTGGTGCGCCGAAGCGCGCGACCCAGGTGGCGATGAATGCCTGCGCCACGTCGGCGGTGGTGGTGGAGGCGAGGGGCACAGCCTCCGGGCACCTGGTGGTCCTGTCCACCATGGTGAGCAGGTGGGTGAACCCCCGCGAGGGGGGCAGGGGACCCACCAGGTCCACGTGGACGTGGTCGAAACGCCGTTCAGGCACGGCGAAAGGTGCCAGCGGGGCCTGGGTGTGGCGGTGGACCTTGACCCGCTGGCAGGCCGTGCAGGCGTTGGCCCAGTCGCGGATGTTTCGTCGAAGGCCGTGCCAGACGAAACGCGCCAACACCAGCTTCTGAGAAGCTTTCCGGCCCGGGTGAGAAAGGCCGTGGATGGAGGCGAAGATGCGGCGCTGCCAGGAAACGGGCACGATGGGGCGAGGCTGGCCCTGGGAGACGTCGCAGAGCAGGACGGTGCCCGCGAAGGGAATGTCGGCCAGGCGGAGGCCCGTGTCCGCCGCACGGAGTGCCTGCACCGAGGCATCGGTGGTCTGGTCGGCCGCCATGAGCGCGAAGTCCACGCCGAGGTGGACCGCGTTCGCGCTGGCCCGAGAAAGACAGTCGGCCACGGCGTTGTCTTTGCCGGCGACGTGCCGGATGTCCGTGGTGAACTCCGACACGGCGGAGAGGTGGCGCTGCTGGCGGGCCGACCATGGCTCCGTGACCTTAGCCATTGCGTAGACCAACGGCTTGTGGTCGACGAAAGCCGTGAACGGGCGGCCCTCCAGGAGGTGTCGGAAATGGCGAACGGCCAGGAATAGCCCGAGCAGCTCGTGGTCGAACGTGCTGTAGTTTAACTCGTTCGGCCGGAGTTGCCGGCTGAAAAAAGCGAGTGGCTGCCAAACCCCGTCCACCCATTGCTCATGGACGGCGCCCACCGCGTAGTTGGAGGCGTCCGTAGTGAGGGCAATGGGCGCGTTGAGCACCGGGTGAGCCAGCAGCGTTGCGTCGGCAAGGGCCCGTTTGGCGCTGGCGAAGGCCGTGTCCATGGCCGCGGACCAAACAATGTCATGCTTGGCCGGCTTGCCCCGGAGGGCCTCGTAAAGGGGCCGCATGAGCTGAGCAGCGCGGGGCACGAATCGGTGATAAAAATTCACCATGCCGAGGAACTCTTGGAGGGCCTTGATGGAACGGGGACGCGGGAACGTGGTGATGGCCTCGACCTTGGTCGGCAGTGGCACAGCCCCGGTCTTGGTGATGCGGTGGCCCAAAAAGTCAACGGTCGTCGCGCCAAAGTGGCATTTGACCGGGTTGACAATTAAGCCGTGCTCGCTGAGGTGACCGAACAGTGTTCGGAGGTGGAGGAGGTGCTCGGCGCAGGACGTGCTGGCGACGAGGATATCGTCCAGATAGACGAAAAGAAACGGCAGGTCGCGCAGCACGCCGTCCATCAAGCACTGGAACGCCTGGGCCGCGTTCTTGAGGCCAAACGGCATCCGCAAAAATTCGAACAGGCCGAACGGTGTGATGACGGCCGTCTTCGGGACGTCGGCTGCCCGGACAGGTACCTGGTGGTAGCCCCGTATCAGGTCAATTTTCGAAAAGATGACCCGTCCCGCCAAACGGGCGGAAAAGTCCTGAATATGCGGGATCGGGTACCTGTTGGGGGTGGTAGCGTCGTTGAGACGGTGGTAGTCGCCACACAGGCGCCATCCACCCCCCGGCTTTGGCACGATGTGCAGTGGCGAGGCCCACGCGCTATCGGAGCGCCGCACGATGCCGAGGTGCTCCAACGCGTCGAACTCGGCCTTCGCCATGGTGAGCTTGGCCGGGTCGAGGCGGCGGGCCCTGGCGTAGACCGGCGGGCCCGTAGTGGGTATGTGGTGCTCGATCCCGTGCCGCACCGTGACGGCCCAAAACGTCGGCCGCGTGAGGGCCGGGAATTCCGCGAGCAGGCGAGCGAACTCGTTCGCTGCCGGGAGGGTGCACGCCAGTTCGGTCGGCGTGGAGCTGCTCATCGTGCATGCCAGGGAGCTGAAGGTCTCGGCGTTGACAAGGCGACGACGTTTGACGTCGACCAGCAGCCCGTGCGCGCAGAGGAAGTCGGCGCCCAGCAAAGCCATGGGGACGCAGGCGGTCACAAAAGTCCATTGAAAACGCTGGCTGCCGAAGCAGAGGGTGACGACGCGTGCGTGGGCCGAAAGTGCGTATGGCCGAGCCATTAGCAGCGACCAAAGAGGGGCCGCAAACGGCGTCCCGCCTGTCCTGCTCGGAGGCGGGTATGACGCTCAGTTGGGCGCCGGTGTCACACAGGAAACGCCGCCCAGATGCTTTGTCCCGAATAAACAGCAAGTTGCCCGAGTGGCCGGCGCTCATGGCTGGGAATGAACGCCGGCCCGGCCGTTTCCCGACCTGCCGAAAGTGCACGCGGGCCGGCACGTCCGAGCCTTGTGTCCGAACCTGGCGTGGTAATAACACCACGCACGGTCAGGTGGAGGCCCCGGCCGTCGTGTCGGAAGCGGGCGGTGCGGCGTGGCGGCCGCCAGTTGCACCGGCAGTTCGGCCTCCAACCGCGCAGGGCGCTCGGGCGTCGTGGGCGTCGCCTCGGACGGCGGCGGGCTCCAGGTAACCGCACCGATGTGCTGGCCCGCCGAGGAGATCTTATCGGCTTCCCTGGCGAGGGCGCGGGAATCCGTGATCAACGTGCCAGCCAGGGCGAGGCGTACCGGGTGAGGCAGCTGGCGAAGGAACAGCTCGCGGAACAGAAATCCGGAGAGTGCTCACCGAGCAACGAGAGCATATAGTCCATGCGCTCTGACGGGCGCGTGTCGCCGAGCTCGGGCAGAGCGAGCAGGCGCCGTGCGCGTGCTGCCGGTGAGAGGGCGAAAGCGTCGAGGAGGAGTGTCTTCAGTGCATCGTATTTGTCAGCAGCCGGCGGGTGCTCGAGGAGGCTCAAGGCGCGGGCCGCGGTGGCGGAACCGAGCGCCGCCACAACATGGTGGAAGCGGGTGTCGTCCGCGGTGATGCCTCGCAGGGCGAACTGAGAGTCCGCCTGAGCGAACCAAACAGCCGCGTGAGCCTCCCAGAAGGTAGGCAGTTTAAGCGTCACTGCCGTATCCATGTCGGTAGGTCACCAATGAAGGAACTGCGCTCCAACGCGAGTCGAAAGAATTGACGCGACCAAAGACGGAATTCGTCCGAGTTGCTTTATTGAAACAAAACAGCTCAGGTATTCTGACAAGCCCGTTTATCGGGCAGCAATATATATACACATTTATGTCGGGAAGTTTGCCCGGCAAAAGCTATACCGGGCATGCCCGGGTGTCAAGGGCGAGCCTTGGAAAGGCGAGTCTGGACCTGCCCGGGCGTGTTTGGCTGCGGCCTGGCAAGTCGAGGCTGGGCGTGCCCGGGCGCTCTGGGCGAGCCCTGGAAAGGCGATAGCGGGCATGCCCGGACGCTCTGGGCGAGCCCTGGAAAGGCGATAGCGGGCATGCCCGGACGCTCTGGGCGAGCCCTGAAAAGGCGATAGTGGGCATGCCCGGACGCTCTGGGCGAGCCCTGGAAAGGCGAGAGCGGGCATGCCCGGGAAAGACGGGACCGGGCGTGCCCGGGAGGTTCGGGCGTGCCCGGGAACAGTGAGTCCGGGCATGCCCGGGAGAGGCGCGTCTGGCCGTGTTCTGGCCGGTGCAAGGCGATTGTGTGCATCCAGCGGTAACCGCTACAGTATAATAGTTAGTATTTGGTTACATATCCCTTGCATGCAATAATTGCATCGGTCCTGTGATTCATTAACATCACCAAACTCTTGGTATCTTCCTTTGAGATGCTTTGCCAAGCCTTTACTGCAGTCATTTTCAGTTGTTGTTCGTTTTGGGGGATCTGTAGCCAGCAAGCTCTTTGTGCGTCAAGGGAGACGAGGTAAATAATTAGTGGACAGCAAGGAAATATTGTGTACCGGTACGTCAGTAATGCAGTCCTGTCCTTTGCCAGAGGCCTCTGCCGGCCTGCGTGCCTCGCAGTCACTGGATAGTGCTTGGGACTCGGTGCAGCCCAAACATGTGCCTCGGTTACAGTGCAACAGGTCTCTCCCCAGTGCAACGGTTCTCAGTCCAGTGCAACGGGTCTCGGCCAGGGTCTCAGCCAGCGTAACGTGTGTCTCTCTGGTGGCAGGCAAGTTCTTCTTCCTCTTGGAAGCAGATCTCCGGTTCAGTCAGAAAGCGCCAGGTAGCACCCGTGTTCCACCTTTTATTTCGCTTAAATGCGGCGCAGCCGTTTTTGTGGCTTTCGCCTTTTAAAAAAAGTCAGTCTTTTTTGTGGCGCAAAGAAACAAAAGGGTTTTGAACGTGTGATCCCACACGCATTTGGATTGGTGCACCTCCAGATGCTCAACCCCACTCCCCTGTCGATCACTCCTGGCATTACACCTGTGCAATGTCCAGCACTCTCACAGGTGCTTACGTGATTCCTTTTTAGTGGGACGAGGCTTTTTAATGGGTTCCCCTAATTGGGTGCGGGGACGATGGCGTGGTTACTGAACCATAACAATACATTACACCACACGAAAATTATCTTGTCAGTCTCAGCTGGGAAGGTTATGGCCCTGTCTTTAAGGATTGTGAATGAGTAATTTTTCATGAGACTTCTTATGCGGCAGTTCTCCAACCTCCTATTTATCAGAACATGAACATTGTTTGAGCTTCTTTAGTTCACTCAAATACAGTATGTAGTCCTACATTTGTATTTTATTTTACTCAATATCTGTCTCCAACCTTCCTGTCTCAAAATGAGTTATTTCCTCAAATTTTTACATTATCAGCAACGCATGGAACATCACTTTGATTCCCTGTTAAAGAGTAGTAGTTTAACGCAAATAAACAAATTGCATGGGATAAATAATTTACACTTATATCCTTCCAATGATGCTCATCGCTTGTGGCAAGCACCTGCCCCACTCGGTGAAGTTGTTCAATCCATCACTAATCAATTAACATTGAACAACTTTTTCTTGAGCATTTGAATAATTTTGACAAACAAAATACATGTTGGTCATCTCAAAGGCTATGCCATTCCACTTCAAAATCACCATTATTATGCCATCCCAAGGTCCACAAATCCTAGTGCCATCTACCCTTGCATCTCCAACCTCTTCTCTAACAACTTCCTCAGCATAAACATCCCATCCGTCAGCACTCTTCCATTCCTGAGCCCCTGATGTTCTTCATCTATCTTCCGCTCCACACTTTTATATACCTTCCCATCCAGAATCCTCTCTAAGAGTTTCATCATGTGCCAATAAAGCATAATGCCTTAGTAATGCATACTGCCTTCCCCTGATCTTGCAAGTCTCGTTTTCTTTTCCATATTGGTACAATACGGAACTTTTAAAATGACGTATGAATACTAAATGAGGCTTTTTGTGTATGCGCTCTGTGTGTGTTCTCAGCGACTTGGTTCTCGTCACCAGGCACTTTTAACGTGCCGGCCGTCGCATAAAATCTGTAATTAAAATAGTATTTTAACATAATTTTCAGCATTTAGATAAAAGTGGCAATTTCCAAATGGTGAACCTTAATTTTTATGCTCCGAAACGCAAATTTGACTTACGGTATTGGAGGAAATACGAGAAATATCCGTGGATGTGAAATGTCAAGTTCCTATCATTTCCTGTTAATACAACTAGCGGCAGCAGTGGATATAACACACACACACACACACACACACACACACACACACACACACACACACACACACACACACACACACACATGCTTCTCCTTTCACCAATAGATGCAAAAATCTAGTATAATTACCTCCACCATTAAAGGTGGAGGGAAGGTTATGTTTTGACCATCATAACTCTGTCTGACTGTCTGTCTGTGAACAGGATATCTCAAAATGTTGTGTACAGATTTTGTTGAAATTTGGGGTCGAGGTTTGTTGTGTGGCAAGGACGAAATGATTAGATTTTGGTGAAGATCCGGATCGGGATCCAGAAACTGAATTTTATGAAGTGTTTCTTCACCATTGAGAGATAGGACCAAAAACGATATGTAGCACGATATCTCAAAAAGTTGTGGACAGATTGGTAAACTTTGGTGTAAGGAGGTGCAACATAATGAAGATATGGTTGTTCAGAAAAGTGAGTTGCTTCTTTCACACAGCTGATTGTTCATTATCACCCAAAATTCATTCATATTACCACATCAGGATTAATCAATAAAAGATAAATGACTTCTATTAGTTGGCATAAAGAACTGATACATTTGAAGAGCAAGCGGATGAGAAATGGAGTTCCTGCCTCAATTAATTCAGACTGATCTCATCGGGTCATTTTTGTCCCCCGTCACAGCGCTGAGCGAAAGGGGGACTATGGTTTTCCCCTCCGTCCGTGCGTGCGGGCGGGCGTGCGTACGTGCGTGTGTGCGTGCGTGCGTAAGCGAAGGACCGCATTCGAATTTGGTGTGTGGGTGCAACCCACGTCAAAATCCAAGATGGCCGCCGCCATGTATGTCTGATGCCATGTATGTCTAAACCTTGTGAGTGGAATATCTTGAAAAATAAGCGAAGTACCAACTTCTAATCTGGTGTGTGGGTGTATCTCGACATAAGGAAGAAGGCTGTTGAAAATTGGGTCGCCACGTCAAAATCCAAGATGGCCGCCACCATATATATATGTCTGAACCTTGTGAGCGAAATATCTTGAAAAATAAGCGAAGTACCAACTTCTAATTTGGTGTGTGGGTGTATCTAGGCATAAGGAAGAAGGCTGTTGAAAATTGGGTCGCCACGTCAAAATCCAAGATGGCCGCCTCCATGTATGTCTCAACCTTGTGAGCGAAATATCATATCATAGCATGTTTTCTGCATCTTCCACTTTGTCAACTCACATCACTTCCCTGACGGGGGACCTCGGCGTAACGCTTGTTAACCTTGGATAATGTGTAAAGGCGACTACAGATGAAGAAAAACCCTTCAAAGACAAGATGCTTAATCGCTTGCTCAAACAGAATGAATAATTGAGATTTTTGCACAGTACGGGGCATGTGTATTTGTCATGTGTATTCCAGACTTGCAAGATATTTGACAAGTAGTGGTGTCCACATTTCAATAGTCTAGTATGGATTTGATTCATGATGGAATAGGATCCGACTACAAACTGTCATCCTGGTGCAGTGGGATGATGCAAACATTTCCTCTTTCGGATACAAGAGGAGTGTTCAAAAAATCAAGGATTGAGATGTTTACAATAGTTCGAGACATGCCAACGTTTTTTCTTCAAAGTAGTGTTTTTGATCTCAGTCCACTTGCTCCATTTGTCATGTGTATTCCAGTATGTTAAAAGTTTCATAATAACTCCTTCAGATACGTCTTGATTGCTTCAGTCAGTTTCTCATCATCAGTGAATCGGTGGTCACCAAGATGGGACTTCAAATGTCGAAACAGATTATAATCATCGTGATTGAAGTCTGGGATGAACTATGGAGGTGGTGGGTGGCAGTGGCAGAGTGATCCAGTTTCCCGAAGGCACAGTCACGATGGCGGTCTGTGCAACATGGGCCTTGTGCATCATGTATGCTATCCTGAAGGGGAATGTCCTGGGTGAACATTGCCAAGTGTTTGTCGTTGATTATCTGCAGCAATTTTCACATTACAGGCACAACAGTCCCATGCTATTGCAGTTTTGTTAGGTATTCATTCAATAAACAGGATTACCTTGGTAATAAGGAGGCTTAAGTGCCATCTGCCACGTGGACACATTGCGTTTCATGCACCAAACCAGGAAGCATCATCGTTGTTATTCAATAATTCCATTTGTACATCTCCCGACTGCTGCAAACTTAAACTACTATAGCTGCAATGATTTGTGCACTCAGGAGATGTTGCACTTTGCATCCCATTATATCGAGGTCATGATCCTGCTAGATAGGCTATGAGCCAAGGGGGTTGGTCGGTACCATACAGATGGAGTAAGGCTCATTGTGATTTTTAGCAAGATATATGTCCCTAGATATGAAAAAAAAGTGATAGCAGTGTATAACTCTCGGCCATCTCTGTGTTATCACCCGAAATATTATTATACGCCCGCTTCGCTTCGCCAAAAAATGTGATATTTGCTAAAATTGGAATAAATATGTTTTTAAGGACCACAGAGTGCCAATAATTTGCATACTGGATGCCAACTAATATAGTAATAGAAATATAGAACATTTGTGGGGGTTATTTATCAAAATATTGATATAATGACAAAAAATATGTTAAATTTAGTGAAAAAGTGGTCGAAATCGCTTCGAGTTCAGAATTCACATTGTACATTTTTGTCAATATTTCAAAAATGAAAACTCCCAGAGTAACATTTGACCCCTCAAAATCTTCGCAAGGAACCACTGCATTGGAATATATCATTACTTTGTAATATGGTGGTTGTTTGGGGCACATATTTTGGCAAAGTTCAAAATATGTTCAACCATACCCCCTAATTTTGATATTTTGGAATGAAACATAGCTTTTGAACATTTTAGGTTTATTCGTCTACTACTTTTGGTATCTCAGTGTAATTTTTGGTATTAGCTAGTATCCTAAAGTAGGTTTGTAACATCAGCTACATTATATTTCACAATGCATGCAAACTTGCTCCACACTCTAAGTTTATCATGATCTCTCGAACAAATACGATCTCGATCTCGATCTCGGCACTCTGTGGTCCTTAAAAACATATTTATTCCAATTTTAGCAAATATCACATTTTTTGGCGAAGCGAAGCGGGCGTATAATAATATTTCGGGTGATAACACAGAGATGGCCGAGAGTTATACACTGCTATCACTTTTTTTTCATATCTAGGGACATATATCTTGCTAAAAATCACAATGAGCCTTACTCCATCTGTATGGTACCGACCGGTCAATTTGGGGGGTCTGGCTCATAGCCTAAGACTGATGTTCGGGTGTAAAATATATGATGTCTTGTGCTTCCATTGCATGTATTTTAATTTGTTTTCAGGCTCTCAATGGTGAAGACGCATTTGGTCACCATTTGCAAGATGATTGATAAAGTTGGCTATAACTGCATTGAACAGCTTGAGAAGCTCGCAACATAGCATCAGTTTCTTCTGTCAATCCATAAGTGATGACATTTCAGGGTATCCATCTTGCTGAGATGTTGCACTTGGTTGTATCTGCTGGACATCCTGACTTAGGGTCACTTTGAGGAACTGCCATCCACTTACCCTTTATTACCCTTTAAAACCCTTTTGAATTGCCCTTTTGAACCCTTTAGAACTACCCTTTAGAAAGCTCTAGAATTACACTTTAGACCCCTTTATAATTAAACACGGTAGGTTTGAAAGGTTCTTCTTCTTCATTTTTGACAGATGGAAGGACGTAGTCAAATATTGAAGTGGCTTCACCGCTCTAAAATGATGATTCAGTGATGTCAATTTTGTTTAACAAGATCCATGTGGTCCGAAAAGTATTCCATTGCAAACTTCTGGATTAGACTCTGCAACAGTAAACAATTTATTTTTACCTCCGCCACCAAAGGTGGATGGAGGTTATGTTTTCACCCCTGTCTGTCTGTTTGTCTGTCGTTTGTGAACAAAATATCTCAAAAGGTTGTGGACAGATTCGGACGAAATTTGGCAGAGATGTAGCGTATGTGACAAGGACGAAATGATTAGATTTTGGTGAAGATCCAGATTCGGATCCAGATACTAGAATTTGAAAGTGATTCTTCACCATTGAGAGATAGGGCCAAAACGATACATAGCAGGATATATAAAAAGGTTATGGATGGATTTGGACGAAACTTTTTGGATATGTTGTGTGTGTGACATTGACGAATCGATTCAATTTTGGTAAATATCCGGATCCGGATCCAGCTAGTATATTTTTTTAAGTGATTCTTCATCATTTAGTGACCTGGCCAACCAGGTGGAGGTATGCTCTCTACTGAGTGCAGTTCTTGTTAATGAAAAAGTAACAGGCAGCAATGCAAGTTTATAATCAGCAAACATCTGTGGCTGTTGGGTGCTAACAAATATTCCATTCCTAGAACTTTTCAATGCCCCTTGTAGTGTTAAGTTTTCAGTTGCATCTAATGACGATTAAGATCAACATATTGATGTTTACCATCCAGAAAATAAACACATTTATCACTGATTAAGACAATTATTTTACATTTGTAGGAATGACGTTCATAATGTGTGTGACGACCATTAACCACTGCAGAAGACTGTGCATGCCATAAGCCAAATTATCAAATCCAGCTCTTGCTATAAGATGTGTCATTCTTTGACCAGAATAACTTCCAGTTGATAAAGAAGCTGTCTGAAATCCTGACCACGACAAATATGGTTGCGTAATATGTCCGAAACATGTTCAATCAGATACTGTATAAGTACAGAGACTGTGCAGACCAGAGCAGGCCAGTCCATGTGAGTGATGTTATGATCTTGATCTGCAGTGATCACATGTGCATAGTGTGGATGGGTGGTGTCATCAATCAACATAATGTTGGAACCTGGGTGTGGGGCCATAAGGAATACGACAGGCATAATAATTTAATCTCTGTATCTGACCCCAGCCATAGCAATCCTCTGAATGATGACAAGATAAGTTATTCAACCAAATGAAATGCCAGCCACCATCAAGCTGCACCTTCTAAACTGTAATGCTTCCCACATGTGGATTCCTCGAGGTTATCCTGCCGTAGTCGACAATTTGTCAATAACTTTGGCTTATGCACTCAGGACAACAAAATGACTGAACAGTGCATCCGTAGTTTAGTTCACAGTTTATGTTGTAATGTTGTATATTTTCTCATGTGAGGAGTACATATCAAAAAGTGTAGGGCATTGTTTGCTGGTATCTTAGCAAGATTTCCAATTTCTGCTTCTTGATTATCTGTATCAAAGACAATGTGAAAATAAATTAATCAATTCGATGTCAAAAGAGACTTCTTAAGCAACACACTTATTTTCTTTGGTTGTCCACTGGAAGGGGTTCATTGTCTTGAACTTCTAGGTATCACCATCAACCATGACCTTTGTTGGGCTGAACAAATAGCAAAGGTTAATGCTTCCTCGGCTTCACGCTGTTGAAACCAAAGCTTTCAGAATCATTGGAATCTCCTGCGATGAAGCTAACTCCGAGGGCCTTTTAATCACTCACCACAGGCAGGTTGGTGGTCTTTCTGTCTTCTACCGACTCCTCTCCGGCCTTGCTCCCCCAGCTCTCTCTGGGCTCTGTCCCCCAATATTCCTACAGGTCGCACAAGATCTGCCAGCCACCCTCTTATGGTTAAACTACCAAAATCTGGGCTCTCTGCTCACCTTCACTCTTTCATTCCCCTTTTCTCTCGCCTCTGGAACAAACTCCCCCACTCCCTTCAATCCCACCCCTCCTTCCAGGTCTTTAAAACAGCTGTTCACCACCATCTTTTATCTTCCCCCATCCAAAACCTTGATCTTTTCTACCCCCGCTAATTCACCCCAGATACACTTTTTTGACTTTCCAACTTCTTTCCTGGAAGTCCTTGCAGTGTCCATATGTTTTATACCTCTCCCACCTCCCCCCAAGCCCTCTCCCTCCCACATTTCTCTCGATGTCCCTGCTCTCAAATGTTGTGTTTGTGTCCTTCCCACTCTCTCCCCATCTTGTCTTCAGCTCCCTTTATTTTGTGTTTTATGTGTCGGTTTGCCTTTTTGTGTGATTAATGTTGGCTCTTTCACGAGCCTCGATCTTATATACAAAAAAAAAAAAAAAGCTGGCCTCCCAAGTCAGCCACAGACTGGGCATCCGATATCGATCCAACGATCCAAGTCTCTCCTTGGAAAATCATACCTACTCACAGTCTGCAAGGTCCTTGTCTGTAGCTCAATGGAGCACTGCTATCTGTTCTGAGCTGGCACTCCAACAATGCATATGTCTCTCCTGGATGTTGTGCAATCTAAAATTCTAAATTATTGAACCCTCCAATGATGAGGGAAATGCACAGGGTCTGTTGCTGTCAAATCACAGGCAGATCAGTAGTCTCTCTTTTTTCTTCTGTCTGTTATCTGGTATTGCTCCCTCTGCTCTCTCGGTACTCCGACCTTCCCTATCTGCTCCAGGATGCATGTATTTTTCCGGTAAATCCCTCCTTGTTAAACTTCCAAAATCCAGGCTGACTGTACACCTCAACTCTTTTTCTAACTTCTCCCATTTATAGAACCACTTTCCAGAGGATGTTCTGTCTAAGTCTTCCTTCCAGGGCTTCAAGCAAGCAGTGCACCACCACCTCTTGCTATACACCATTCCGACCCATGATCTTGATTACCCGCAATAACTTTTCCAAACTAAACCATCTTACTTGCTAGTTTAAAGTGTTTCCTCCCCTCCTCCCTTCCTGGTCATTTGTTGCCTTCATTTTTGTAGCATTGTCAGTTAGTTCTACCTTGCTCCTGTAAAGAAAAAAACACACCTAGCATCCACTCAAAATGATGGCCTGTATGGTCATATGAGCAGGTGCAGTCTACCTTTCATTGTATTTATGGCTACATTTAGATTTCAGGTGAAAATTTTATAGTAGATTTGTAAAACTTGTCTTAAATAACTGAAATGGACATTCACACACGGTCCTCCCCTTACTCGCCCCCAGCATTCAAGGGTAACTGTGTTCTGCCTGAAAACAAACACTTTCCAAACATGCTTTGTGTCTGTCGGGATGAGCGAGTATCTCTCGAAAGCCAGAACCACTCCAATACCCAAAGTTTATGAGACAGCCTGCCAAGGACATGGTATGTAAAGAGCAGCGAAACTGAGCCAAGTCGGAGCAAGTTTAGATGCTTAAAACAATGTTGGATTCAAAAACATTTATCCCATGTTTTTTTTTTTTGAAGTTGTGATTTAATGGAAATATTACAGTTGAGTTTGGGCCAAATGGCCTTTACCTGGCTATAATTGATTTTCCTTTCCATTTAAAATGCGTTAAGCAACAGAAATTTCAACACTCTTGCATTCTCTTCATGTAATCTACTCAAATTATCAATGACGTAAGATCTTCCAATCATAACAACGACGCAACAATTAAAATGGTTTTCTTCCTTATTTGAAAATATTCCCTCTCATGTTTGCATACTCCAGCCTTTCATGGTGCGAGCGGTGCCACTGATGACTGTATGGCTCCTTTCTCTCCGACCTCAAATTGCATTTCTTCATTTTCCTTTTCATTCGGGTCTTGAATAAACACTTATAAATACTTAGACAAATGAGGTTTGGAGCGATAGGAAGCATAACCAAAACAAAGCTTATCCAAAAGGCGATCATATGACTTACACCACTAAACTACACACATGAGGAGTAAAATACGTGGAAGGGAAAAGGGAGATACGGAAAATGGTGGCCTATACGTACATCTAAAGTGTACATGTCGAAGATGTTAAGCCGCTGTCACACCTTGACGATTTAGCCAGCGTATGCCGACGTATCAAAATTGAGTGCTGGTGTGAGTCATACGCTGGCATACGTCGACAAATTTTGAGCATGCACAAAATTTGTCGACGAGCTCGGCGTACTACGACGTATGCCAGCGTGCTCTTAACGTATACAAAACTTACCCATAACGTATTCGACGTGTGCCAGCGTATTCGCCAAATTTTTCATACGTCGGCATACGCTGGCTAAAACGTCAAGGTGTGACAGCGGCTTTAGAGGGAGGGAAAGGAGATAGTGTTAAACAGTTATAGAGGTGCAAATATAGACCATGTGTTCTAAATAGTCTTAAATGATATAACCATGGCAACAGCAGTATATTCTTCAAATTTAAATAGACTGTTTTTGAGGCAAAGAGGAGCAAGAGGGGTTTCAGTACCCATGATGTAATGTGTTGGTGCCATATTGATTGGCAAGATAAACAAGTGAGAAAAGGTAAACAAGACCTAACAAGGCCAAATAATTAGTGTAACCTTCCATTGCAGTAAGTCAGCATAACGATATAAATGTGCTAGATTGTAGAGCTACTGATGCTAAATGCTATCGTTGCCGGAGAAGTGAATACATGACTGTTATGGGATAACTCTGAAAACCCACTATACATCAATTGGTAGAAGTTTGTTCATTATGTATGTCGTACATTGGTTGTTGGTCATTTAAAATAAATAAATAAATAAATAATGATATATATATATATATATATATATTTCTTTTCTTTACAATTTTCCAGACAGTGAGGAACCATTTTAAATACATCGTTTTTCAAGATGTGATTTTCCCAGCCTGGTCCCAAGATTTATCATCTTTCTAGTCTGTGAGATGGACTTGATAAATAAGTGAAACAAATTATCCCACAAAATGCATCACAATTATTGGACTATCTCAACATTGCTTGGAATTCATTAATACTTCAATATATTGAAAAACAATTGCTAGAATACCTAGACCAACTCTATTTTGAAAAGTCACTATACTTGAAAGGTGTAAAGTGTGTTTTTGTTGTGGAATGGATCCACTGCCCATGTGAAGGGGAGGATCAGTTGGAGTAGATACGCTCCAGACATTATAGCTCGAAAAGCGTCCAGGCCAACCCCGGCATCAGGAATAAAGGGTATTTATGCCTCGTCTTAGTTAGCGTACTTGCACTCCGGCCACATCATGCTGTCAGATGATATCCATTATGCTGTCCACTAGCTGCAGGGGTATACTTTTGCTACGGCCAAATCAGGAAACTTCAGCCAAACAGAGCCTGCAGGTCAAGCCTCATGTATTAATTAATGCTCGAATGATGCAGTGCCCTGTCACCAGGGGATTTCATCCACTGGTGACAGCATGGCATTTACATCTCAACCGTCATCGTATTCACTTGCTTATTGAGCTGTTTTGAAGATATGTGCTGACATATTGAAAAAGGCCACCAGAAAACCAGAATAAATAAAAATCCATAAAAGGTCATTATTTACAAAATCTCCCAAAATGAAAAGATAAAATCAGGTCAAATCGTCAAGCATGCCAGTGAGTTCTCCATTTCCCATTAATGTGCGTTTGGCATGCAAAACAAATAAAATGGGCAGAGTACATTTTTCACTCCAAGGTCACATTTTTTTTAAGTGGCCGCCAAAGCTTCGGCCACAGTTACTTCCTTATTCACAAAAATGCGGATAATTATGTAACTAAAGGCAGTATAAAAGTGCCAATTGTAGTGGCTGACGCCCTACAAATATAATAGAAGGTTTACCCTTCCAGCTCTTTCGACAATTGCAGTCTTTTAACTTGAACGGATGCTGCAGAGGTAGTGCACTTGGGTTTAATTATCCGCCCATCGAAAAACTGTCTTATTACCTGGCAGGGCATGGATAGCAAACTGAAGAGACTGTCTATTTTACAGATCCCACGGCATATTTCATGAAGAGTAGGTGAGTTATTGTTGGAATGCTGAACAAATTACATATTCTTGCCCTGACTATACCTAAACCAATACCCTACCTGTGAAACATCAAGGTGACAGTTTATGGTCTGATTGGGAATCAATCCAAGACTAGACAACTTGAAGACTTTGTCTAGGTAAGAAGTGTGCATTGGTGGACAATTCCAACGAAAGGTTTCATCAACTACTGTGGAATCAAAGTAATGCTTCTGGCGTTATCCCTAAGTCAGAGAAAGAGACGTCTGACGATGGGCTAATGGCCAAAATGTTCGCTTTACTTTGCTTCCCAAGGCCCTTAACATTCCTTTGTCATCTTTGAGTTGATAAAACCTATGTTCAAGACAGATAAAAGGCATGTGCCGTACTCCTGACCGAAACTACCAACTCGTGTTTTATTTGTTAATTTGGAAAAACAGATTCTATGGATTTCTGCCTTTCCCTGGCAGACTGTCTCGAGCAGATCTGGTATTGGACATTTGGTTTCTGCCCCAAAAACAAAAAACAAAATTGGTTTCTGCCGCAAAATGGCCATTTGGGCAGAAACTACGGTCATGTGTATTCTGCCAACAAATAAAGTAATGCGTTGATGTTGTCTATATATTAAGATGTGGCAAGTTAATAAATTCATGGATGTAGATATGACAAGGTGTGATGGCATGGCTTCCTCTTGTGTCTAACCTTGTAACAATCATTTTAATCAACAGTAAATGAGATTTCTATCAGAATTTTTTATTTTTAATTCTCATTTATATATAGAAAAATATAAGCTCATGGAAGAGGGAAATGACAGAACAATCCCTGTTCCCTTCTATTTCTGAAACAGACGACAGCAGGTTTGAGGACTGAGTCAGGATCAAAGGGAAAAAGGGAAACAAAGATATCACACCTGAGTGGATGAGTGGCAGAGAAGAAAGTGGTGGGAGCTCAGCCAGACTCAAATGCCACCATTTGTTTCGATAAATGCCGCTTCCGGACCTCCGCTTCCGGTCTTGCCGGTGAGGTTACGTTTTTTCGAAGCTGTCCACGCTCTCCACGCTATCAAAGTTAAGTAATTGTTCCCATTTGTATTTTCGTCAAAACTGTATTTATTTTATGGTGTGTGGGTCCCTAGGAAAATTCTCGGTGTTAATCTTTCATACTTGTTCAGAAAATCGTGTTAATTCGTGTCATGTCTTTTGAGGCCTTGTAGGCCAACCGTGTCCTAACTTGAGGCTTTGTTTTTCTCTCAGCGGTCCATCGATTGTGCTCCAATAACTTTCGTTTTCTGTTCTTCCCAGTCTTTTCACCCCACAGCCTACTTCCTTGTTTAAAATCTCAACTCAAGAAAAAAAACAAAAAAAAAACATTCCTTCTCTGTTCTTATTCGTTGTACTTATTCGTTTATTTGTTGTTCTTATTCGTTCGTTCGTTCTTCGAAAACGTGTTTCACCCACATTTCCCCAGATAGTTTTCCCTGTTAAACTTTAAAATGTTTAAACTTTCCCCTGAAGTACTGTATTCTGTCGTATATTATAACACCTTTTTCTTCTTCTTCTTGAAAAGGGTGCTTTCGACTTGCTCACCAAATCTATTCATTCCAAAAAAAAATTCCATCTCTTACAGTGCCTCTTTCATACATTCCCTAAACTCACATGCACTCCACCCCCCCTCCAGCATCCTTAAACGTATTTTTAACTCGAAGGTCACAAGAAACTCATTTTGCAATAAATGTTCGTTTCCCATTAATCGTACACTTTCTAAAATCCAATCTCACCCCTCCCCTCCAAATCTTCCCCATCACCCCTCCCCTCCAAATCTTCCCCATCACCCATCCCTTTCAAATCTTCCCCCTGACCCCTCCCCTTCAAATCCTCCCCATCACCCATCCTTTTCAAATCTCCCCCCTTGCCCCTTCCCTCCTAAACTCCCCCCACACCCCTCCCATCCTAGGCTCCCCCTCACCCCTCCCCTCCTAGACTCCCCCCTCACCCCTCCCCTCCAAATCTTCCCCATCACCCATCCCTTTCAAATCTCCCCCTGACCCCTCCCCTTCAAATCCTCCCCATCACCCATCCCTTTCAAATCTCCCCCCTTGCCCCTTCCCTCCTAAACTCCCCCCACACCCCTCCCCTCCTAGACTCCCCCTCACCCCTCCCCTCCTAAACTCCCCCCTAACCCCTCCCCTCATAAACTCCCGCCTCACCCCTCCCCTTCAAATCTCCTCACCCTCATTTCTTCTCCATTTCCCCCCTCTCACCCCTCCTCCTCCTCAAAGCATCCTCCCCACTTCTTCCCCCTTCCAACTCTCACCTCCATCTTCCCCAACCTTCTGCCTCGCTCTTCCCCTCCTCAAATAACACCTCACTGTGCCTCACCCAATCACCATCAAACCTTTTGCCCGCCCCATCCTTCCCTTTCTCCGAGCTATTCTGAAATCTCCGACACACCTTCAACAGCTATCCCTACCTCTTCCTCCTCTTCCACATCTTACCCTACCCCTCCTCCCCCCCCCCCCTGTTCTGTATACGATGCCCCCCCTACCTCTTCATTAACGGTATGGACCTCAAACATCCGGGGCCTTCGTTCAAACTTAACTGATCTCTCCATACAGGTTGCTTCTGACAAACCAGACGTGATCTGCTGAACAGAAACTTTCCTCCTTCATGATGTCTCTGATTCCTTAGTATCTCTCCCGGGTTACTCCCTCCTCCGGTATGATAGACCTGAGCCTCGTCCTAAAGGTGGGGTCGCCATCTTTATAAAAAAACTCTCTTTCTCACTCGCCCTGCACTGTCCTCTCTCCACCTCACCCCCAGGAATACCTCTGGCTACGGCTTCCCCTTCGCTCCCACCTCTTGTTCATATGTGTGTTGTACCGTCCACCAAACAGTGATGACTCCATCTACATCTCGCTGTCTGATAATATGGACCAACTTCTATCTACTCATCCCAACTCTCTCTTCCTCATATGTGGTGATTTCAATTGTCACCATGCCAGTTGGGTGGGTGTCGGTACCTCTCTCACCAGCCATGGCTCCTCAGCAAAGGACTTCTGCGACTCACTGAGACTGACACAATCTGTCAATTTCCCGACCCGGATCTCAGTCAACGGCGCATCTTCTCTTCTGGACTTGGTTATGACTAACTTCCCTGAAAATGTCTGCTGCTCTTCTTCTGCTCCAATCATCTCATCTTATCATGTGCTTGTTAAAGTGGACATCTCTCTGACCATTCTCAGGGAGCCTCCTCAGTGCCGACGAGTCTAGCATTTCACTCAGGCCAACTGGCACGGTCTTCAAGCAGCCATCAATCATCTGCACTGGTCTCCCATCTCTACCGCCTCTGACATCAACTCATCCTGGGAATTCTTCCAAAGTAAATTGCTCTCTCTCGTGCACAGATTTATCCCATCTCGTCTTCAGTTGTCATACCCTTCCTCCCATCCATGGTACACTGAATCTTGTAGTGAGGCTGTTGCCCAGAAACAACTTGCCTTCGTCTCCTGGAAAGCAAATCCAATGGAAGGAAATCTCATTTCCTTTCACAAAGCCCGAAACAAGTGTGTGTCCACCCTCAGGAGAGCCAAGAAACAATATATCTCCGTTCTCAAGACCGAACTCTCTTATCTGTCTCCATCTACCAAGTCCTGGTGGCGTCTGGTCAAATCTGTTCATGGTGTTTGTTCCCCCTACATCCCCTCCCTTACCTCAAACGGCTACACAGCTGACTCCACACGTGAAAAAGCTGAATGCCTCAACTCTGTGTTTGCCTCTAAATCTTGGGTCCCAAACCCATCCCTCTCTGTACCCACCGTACCCAGTCGTACCCAGCTGCTCCTGGACTCTGTGTCCTTTCCTCCTGACGAGGTGGAAAAGTTTCTGTCAACCCTCGACTCTGATTCTGCAACTGGACCTGACGGCATCAGCCCACGGGTCCTAAAATCCTGTTCTTCCGCTCTTTCACTCCCTCTCTCTGTTCTCTTCACCCTCTCTTTTGCTCAAGGTCATCTGCCATCTGCTTGGAAATCAGCCAACATCACCGCTTTACACAAAAAAGGTGCAAAAACAGATCCTAGCAACTACAGACCATCTCCCAATTATCAGCAAAGTCATGGAATCCATCATTGCTTCGGATATGAAATCTTTCCTCTTTTCCAATGGCTTGATCTCTGATCATCTCTGCTCTGGACATGCTGCTTCTGCTGTCTAAACAATGGATGGAGGTCCTCAATGCCAAACAGGAAATTAGAGCTGTCTCCCTTGACATATCGCGTGCCTTCGATACGGTCTGGCACCCCGATCTGCTCACCAAACTCTCCTCCTTTGGTATCCGTGGAAATCTCCACGCATGGCTGGCGGACTTCCTCTCTAGTCGTAGTCAACGTGTGGCCCTGAATGGGTTTCTCTCATCTCCTCTTCCTGTGCAGGCTGGAGTTCCCCAAGGCAGTGTTCTGGGCCCTGTGCTTTTTCTGGTCTTCATCAATGACTCAGCCTGTCATCCTTCTGAGGTCGGCTAATTGAGTACCAGTTCACTGGTAATTCCCTGTTTGTCGTTAAAGGCGGCAAAATGGGTTGGCGTCAGGAAGGGCATCCGGCCGTAAAACATTCCTTCAAAAAGGGGACCAAAAAACAACAACAACCACGGTTCCCGAAAAAGGCCAACCCCTGCTTTGCGGGGAAAAATGGCCTCTAAAGGTGGTTATATTATATCAATGATCTCTCCAACTCTCTTGAAAATCCTCTCTATCTCTTTGCTGATGACTCCACTCTCTGCCGCTCCATTCCTCATCCCTCAGATCGGCAGTCTGCAGCCTCCTCACCCTCTGCAGACCTGGACAAAATCACAGACTGGGCAAAGAAGTGGAACATGTCTTTCAATCCTGTCAAATCTCACACTCTTACGATGACTCTCCGAAAAGACCGACTGGACAACACTCTCATCCACTTTCTGAATAATCCTCTCCAAGAAGTTCTGTCACTCAAGCTTTTGGGTCTCAATATCTGCCATGATCTTTCCTGGGAAAACCACATTTCAAATCTGGCCTCCAGAGCCAGTCACCGACTGGGCATCCTCCATCATGCGAAGTCCTTCCTTGGCACACCTGAGCTCCTCACCACATACAAGGCTTTCATCCGCAGCTCAATGGAATACTGCTCTCCCCTCTGGGCTGGTGCTCCTGCCTTACACCTAGCTCGTCTTCACGCTGTTGAAACCAAAGCATTCAGAATCATTGGAATCTCCGGCGATGAAGCTACCTCCGATGGCCTTTCACTTACTCACCGCAGGCAGGTTGGTGGTCTTTCTGTCTTCTACCGACTCCTCTCCGGCCTTGCTCCTCCAGCTCTCTCTGGGCTCTATCCCCAAAATATTCCTACAGGTCGCACAAGATCTGCCTGCAACCCTCTTATGGTTAAACTGCCAAAATCAAGACTCTCTGCTCACCTTCACTCCTTCATTCCTCTTGTCTCCCGCCTCTGGAACAACCTCCCTCACTCTCTTCAATCCCACTCCTCCCTCCAGGTCTGTAAACAGCTTTTCACCACCATCTCTTTTCTCCCCCCATCCAAAACCTTGATCTTTTCTACCCCCGCTAATTTCAGCCCAAATCCACTTTTTTGAAATACCAACTTCTTTCCTGGAAGTCCTTGGTGTCCTTGTGTTTATACTTCTCCCCTCCCTCCCCCCCCCCTTCCCACGCCGCCTCCCCCCAAGCCCTCTCCCTCCCACACATTCCCGATGTCCCTGCTCTCAAATGTTGTGTTTATGTGCTTCCCCTTCTCTCCCCATCTTGTCTACCGCTCCCCTTTTTATATACTTTGTTTGTTTGTTTGTTTGATTTGTTTGTGTGATAAATGTTAGCTCTTTCACGAGCCTCGATTCTGTATCCCAAAAAAAAAAAAAAAAAAAAATATTGCATTTTATGAACAATGAGCACAAATACATAAAATTGAACAAGTTCATATGGGCTTCACTCAGTTATATTTGAACGACAGTATAATGTAATCATATACCATCGACACCATCACCGCTGGTTGACATAATAATGGAGGCCCATACTCTTGACAGAGCTTTAGGGTGTTGACGGCAAGTTGCAAAACGTTTCAAGGTGATAACCAATCCTGGAATGATCGCCACTCTCTTTGCCAGGTGATCGGATGAATGTGGCAGGAATGTGGAATTTGGCCAGCTTGCCAGTAAAAACTCATCTCCTCCAGTCTTTGTGAAAGATACTTTGGGATATTTCACCGCACCAACATCTCATACTGGGAGATCATAGGTCCTTAAGCTGGAAATGCTTCAATCACTCTGCATGAGAAACATTATGGTTATGGCTTACACCGGGGTCAAGCTTCAAACCCACACTATATAGCTCAACCCAGCAGTTGGACGTTTATATATATAATTATTTATCTGCTCTTTATCTGCTCTGGTGCCAAGTTTATTCCATATCAAAGCCATTTGCCACATGATATTAATAAGAATGTGGCAACATCAGCTGAGGCATAAATTGCAGAAAAAGGATGGAATCAAGCCAAAACGGCTTGACCCCGGTGTATGCCAATCAGCTAAGGGATAAATTGCAAAAACAGTCCAGAAAATATATATATTGTTGTGGATATGAGAATTGTGTTTTTTTTTAATGTAATGAATTGTAAAGACCACCCTCCTTCCTCCAGTTGTTGTGTATAAAGGTCAAAGGGCGTCCCTTAGTTAGGTCATATACCATCACGTAGCCAAATCATAGATTTCCTCCTTGTTGGTAGTTATTTCCTTATTCTGTGTATTAGGTTAAGGCTCTGTTTTCCACTAGTTAACACTGCATTGCATCGAATTCAAACAAGGTAGATTCCCTGCACATCCCCCCTTTCGTCAATTGCCAACTGCACTGGGCGGTTTGCTGCATTCGCCACTGCTGCCCTTTGGCTGGGGCTCGCTCGAATCGCCCCAAAACCTCCATTACGCACGCGGTCAAGTCGGGAAGGAAAGGCGTGTCTCCACCTCGTCATAGAGGGGAGGAGTGAGCCAGCCCCGAACAACCAACCAAGCACGAGGGGTTTGGCTTGAGAGGGCGGAGGAAGAGCGATCGGGGAGGTTCAAAAAGGTGAGAGGGTGGGGCTGATATAACCCGCGGGAGACGCCCCCACCTCAGATCAGTCCTGGGAAAGCACGCGACGTCCCCACGGCGGCAAGAAGAGACGATTAAGTTCAAGAGAGAGAGAGAGAACCCGTCACACCAACCCCCCACCAGCAGCTTTGGCTCCACCAGGCAGCTCCGACCCGTTACCCCGCGGGAACCAGGATCGGTGGCATCGGTGGCCGTCGAGGTCCAGCCCGACGTCCCGTGCGGGATCAAGCTCCAGCCAGCTCCGTGCCTTCCTCCCCTTCTCATCCCTCCAAACCATTCCTGCCATTCCATCCTCTTGTGTACGTGAGTTTGTTTTGTTTGTTCTGTCCTGGGTTAAGTAAGACTGTTTATAGATAAGCTAAGGTGCACTGTGTCCGCTTCTTCTTCTTCTGTTTTTATTTTATTATCCTTCCTTCTTCCTTGGTTTCTTTTGGTTGTAAATAGTAGTAATAAATTATATTCGTATTTACTACTTCTGTCTTCCTCTTCTTCACATCCGTCATCTTTGTCTTTTCCAAATTGAATACCTGTGGCACGATTTGGCCAACGTTTGAGAATCGGGTCTAGTTTTTGTCAACGGTTCGTGCCGCGGCTGCCATCCGCTCGGCAAATTAACATCTTATCCGCGGTCGCGAACGAAGCTGCTCACCTGCCTCTGGGACCTGCAGGGACCACGTCGGTCAGTCACAAACGAGGGGACTAATCCCCCCTCGAGAAGGGATCCGAGGCCGACGTTGGGTTCTGCAACAATATATATATATATATATATATATATATATATATATATATATATATATATAAATAAATAAATATATATATATATATATATATATATATATATATATATGTATATTTCAATTGGAGCTTTTGCCAATATATAGAATTTTGCCAATTTTTATGCATGATTACATATATATATATATATATATATATATATATATATATATATATATATATATATATATATATATATATATATATATATATTTCAAGGGATTCAAGTATTCAAGTGATGCAGTGGTAAAGAATGCTCTCCCAGAGAATAAGGGAAGTCGGAAGTGGAATGCAAGAGCAGAGGTGGACGAGATGGAGGAACGGTTGCAACAGGAGGAGGTCATGGGGATGGTACAGCATTGGAAGCATGGCTTGGGGTGGATGAAGCATGAGCGATGGGGAAAGGCATGTGTGGAAGAGAAGAGGAAGATGGTTGAGAGGGAGGTGAGAAGAAAGGAAGAGGAGGGGAGATATGTGAAAGCAGTCGGTCAGGCACAGCAAGGAGCTTGGACAATGTGGGAAGGTGTGCGGGTGAGGATATTGAAGTGGCAAGAGATTTGGAGGATGGAGCCAATATTGTTGAATTTCCTGTTGCGGGCAACATATGATGTGCTTCCGTCACCAGTAAACTTGAGATTGTGTGGGTTGTTGCAGAAGGAGAGATGTTATTTGTGTGGAGGTGTGGGAACGGTGCTGCACTGAGTGCATGCTCAGCATTGGCAGCAGGAAGATACAGGTGGCGACATGATCAGGTGCTGGCGGTGGTGGTGCAGATGATGCAACAAGAGGTGCTGAGGTCGAGAGAAAGAAGAGTGGAGAAGGAGAGTGATGGGGGAGAGGTGTGGTTTGTCAAAGAGGGCCAAGTGGTAAGAGGTGGAAAGAGGAGGAGGTGGAAAGCAAGAGGGCTGTCAGATGCTTGTGATTGGCAGGTGGTGGCAGACCTAAAGCCACAATTGGTATTCCCAGAGGAGATCTGTGTGACAAGGTTGCGGCCTGACATTGTCATTTGGTCAGGTGCAACAAGACAGGTCATCTTAGGGGATTTGTCGGTACCTTGGGAAGAGAATATGGAGGAGGTGCACGAGAGGAAGAGAGGAATGTACAGTGAGCTGGAGGCAGAGTGCCGGGAGAAGGGTTGGCGAGTTTCGTGTCAGCCATTTGAGGTGGGGTGTAGAGGGTATATTGGCAATTCCTTTTCTGCATTTCTTGCTAGGCTGGGAGTGTGTGGGACAGAAAGAAGGAGGATGTGTGACAACGTGGCCCAGGTTGCCTCGAAAGGCTCATTTTGGATATGGAAGAAGTTTATGGAGGCACGTCGAATGGTGTAGGTTGGTTGTGTGTGGTTTTTTTGTTTTGTTTTGTTTTTTGTTACTATTATTATTTCTTATTTTGTGTATTTGAGTGAGTGGGTGAGGGGGTGGGTTTTTGCATGAATTAATTTTTGCACGAGTGTGTGTTTTTGTATATTGAGTGGTGTATGTTATAAGGGTAGGTGGTTGGTTGGTTGGTGTTGTGTGTGTGTGTATGTGTGTGTATGGGTGTGTATGTGTGTGTATGAATTATCTGGTGTGTTGCGTTGGTGAGTGGTGAAGGGTATATAGGTGGGTGTTTGAGTGTTCCACCATGTTTGTTGGGTGCTGTGGATTCTGGATGCGGAGGTGTTGTTGTTGTTGTTGTAGTCTGCGTTCGCACTGGCTGGGGGTGGGGGTATGTACGCATCCAGGTGTAGTTGCTGCATGTGGATGTGTATGTGCCCCTGCTGGCCCACCTTAGCTGACCGTATCGAGGTTGAAGGGCCAAAACGGGTTGATGCTGAGGACCTCGACTGAGGACCCGGTCAGTGCGGCACACTTGTGACCAGGTGTGTTTTGAACTTATATATATATATATATATATAAATATATATATATATATATAATATATATATATACACATATATTTATTATATATTTATATGTATATATATATATATATATATTTATATATATATACAGTATATATATATATATATATATATATATATATATAATTATATAATTATATATATAATTATATATGTATATATATATATATATATATATATATATATATATATATATATATATATATATATATATATATATATATATATCTATCTATAATTCCAGTAATCTCTGTGTGTCTGTGTGTCTGTGTGTCTGTGTGTCTGTGTGTCTGTGTGTCTGTGTGTCTGTGTGTCTGTGTGTCTGTGTGTTTGTCTGTGACCGCTGTTTCTCGACAACCACGGGTCCGATATACTTGAAACTTGCCAGGTATATTGCTGGGGACCCGAGGATGTGCCTTTTCAAGGTTTGAAATTAATCGGACAAGTACCTACCGAGCTATGTCCAAAAAACGCTTCAACCAATCAGAGAGCAGCGAGCTATCACGTGTGCCGAACCGTTAATGCAATGCAAGCGTTAATGCGTTAATGCAAGGCTTTTCTTTTTTTCCCTCTTCTCTTTCTACTTTTCCTTGCGATTAAATTGCAAACAGCCAAAATACGTTGGCGCTAATTGAATAATTGGCCATTAACACTAAAATAATCGTAACTGCGATATGCCAACTTCCGGACAGTGCAGCCTTCCCTGTTGTTGTTGTTTGCAGCAGCTGTTTGCAGCAAGGCAAGGCTTTTCTTTTTTTCCCTCTTCTCTTTCTA
Organism: Myxine glutinosa; assembly: GCF_964187855.1. NCBI lineage: Eukaryota > Metazoa > Chordata > Myxini > Myxiniformes > Myxinidae > Myxine > Myxine glutinosa. The sequence continues at coordinate 164,610,681 of NC_136261.1, forward strand.
CTTTGCCTTGCGATTAAATTGCAAACAGCCAAAATACGTTGGCGCTAATTGAATAATTGGGCATTATGTTTTACAACTAATAAAAACGAATTTGCGATTCATTCGCTTTCCTGCGCGTTTGTGTACGCGATGGCGATTTCTTTACCAAACTCCGGAAGCCGTTCGCTTTGGACCGAACCATTGCATGTAAATAGAGGGGGGGGATTGTCACCACTCGCAAGCCGTTCGCTTTGGACCAAACCATTTCATGTAAATAGGGGGGGGGATATAATTTTAGATATATATATAGTACGGGCATGCCCTAGTATATATAATTCCAGTAATCTCTGTGTGTATGTTTGTATGTTTGTATGTTTGTATGTTTGTATGTATGTATGTATGTATGTTTGTCTGTGACCGCTGTTTCTCGACAACTACCGGTCCGATATACTTTAAACTTGCCAGGTATATTGCTGGGGACCCGAGGATGTGCCTTTTCAAGGTTTGAAATTAATCGGACAAGTAGTTACCGAGCTATGGCGATTTAGCCGTTCGCCGTTCGCTTTGGCGTTGCGAATGGACCAAACCATTTCATGTAAATAGAGGGGGGGGTTCTGTGGTCGTTGCGAATGGACCAAACCATTTCATGTAAATAGAGGGGGGGGGGGGATTGTCACCGTACTCGCAAGCCGTTCGCCGTTCGCTTTGGCGTTGCGAATGGACCAAACCATTTCATGTAAATAGAGGGGGGGGATATAATTTTAGATATATATATAGTACGGGCATATATATAGTACGGGCATGCCCTAGTATATATAAAACACAGTTTGTGTGTGTGTGTGTGTGTGTGTAATGTTACCGATAGACTCATAAACGGAGAGGCTCACGTACTTGATATTTGGCACAGACATGGCCATTGAGCCTGGGAAGGACATGGCTGACCTAAAAATATTTGACGAGATCCATATTTTTTATTCATATTTACCTCAGCGCATTTCAGCGAGGAATATTATACACGGAATCTGAGCGGTGGCAGAGCAGCGCGCTGATTCGCTCAGAGCGATCACGTGATGTTCCATTCCCGCCGCCAGACCATTGAACATAAAACCCCCTCCCTTTTCCCCCTCCCTTTTCCCCCTCCCCCTCCCCCTACCCCTTCCCACCTTCCCTCTCCCCCTTCCCCTCCCCCTTCCCCCCTCCCCCTCCCCCTCCCCCTCCCCACCTCCCCCTCCCCGTCCCCACCTCCCCCTCCCCCTTCCCGTACTTGATAGTACTTGATAGGACCCGGTCAGTCATCCTGATAGGACCTGGTCATTATTTATATATATATATATGTATATATATATATATATATATATATATATATAAATAAAAATACATATGTATTTATTCACATGTTGTAAGGGTAGGTGGTCGGTTGTTTTTGTTTGTTATCTTGTGGTGTGCGCTTGAGTGGATGAGGGGCTGTTGATTCTGGGAGTGGAGGCAGTTTTGTTGTTGTAGTCTGCGTTCGCACTGGCTGGGGGTGGGGGTATGTACGCATCCAGGTGTAGTTGCTGCATGTGGATGTGTTCGTTCCCCTGCTGGCCCACCTTAGCTGACCGTATCGAGGTTGAAGGGCCGAAACGGGATGATGCTGAGGACCCTCGACTGAGGACCCGGTCAGTGCAGCACACTTGTGACCAGGTGTGTTTTGAAATTATATTTATATATATATATATATATATATTTATTCACATGTTGTAAGGGTAGGTGGTCGATTTTTTTTTTTTCGTTGTCTTGTGGTGTGTGAGTGAGTGGATGAGGGGCTGTTGATTCTGGGAGTGGAGGCAGTTTTGTTGTTGTAGTCTACGTTCTTACTGGCTGGGGGTGGGGTATGTACGCATCCGGGTGTAGCTGCTGCATGTGGAGGCGTATGTGCCCCTGCTGGCCCACCTTAGCTGACCGTATCGAGGTTGAAGGGCTGAAACGGGATGATGCTGAGGACCTCGACTGAGGACCCGGTCAGTGAGGCACACTTGTGACCAGGTGTGTTTTGAAATTATATATATATATATATATATATATATATATATATATATATATATATATATGTATGTATGTATATATGTATATGATTTTATATATACAGACTTGGCATTTAATATGGAATATATTTTTTTTCTTGACTTGGGTTTACTTTCTTAACTCAGGATATCAATCTGGTGAGTTTCTTTTACACTTTGGTGATTTATTTGTTAAAAGAACCATGTCACTGATTGTCTGTCGCAGCAAGAAGTCAACAACAGGATTATATCACAGGTGGCGTGGCAAAATGTACGGACAGGTGCATTTGATGATTGGTTTCACAGTCGGGTATACAAGGGTTGTTGCGTTCTGTATTAGTGGAAAACAACTGCTGCACGTCTCCAAATGTTATTGCCGCTTCCTCTGGAGATGGTCTGTCAACTCGACAATGCTGTTTGTCATGGAGTGGTGGCTTTACGAAATTACGGCATGAAACAGTGTGCTATTGCTCAGCAGTATGGCATCACTCAAGGTCAGGTGTCAAAGATCCTGAAACGAAATGCTCAGAGGGATGTCCCTACTCCAATACCGAGGCCAGGACGTCCCCGCGGAACCACAAGGAGGGATGATCGCCAGCTGCACTGGTTAGTCTGCAATGGCCGTACCAAGTCAGCTAATCGGCTTAGGGCTGAGTGGCAGCAACTGACAAATGTGCCTGTATCCATAAGGCTAGTCAACCAATGACTGGTTCAAGCAGGCTATCATGCCAGACGTCCCCTGAGAAAGCCACTCCTGACCAGACAACACCGCCAGCGCCGATTGCAGTGGGCCAGAGAGCACCGTCAATGGCAGCCAGGACACTGGAATCACGTGACCTTCAGTGACGAGTCTATATTTCTGGTCTATCGTCAAGATGGCCGCGTCCGAGTGTGCAGACAAGTGCATGAAGCCTACAACAAAGATTGTATAGTGCCGAGTCCAAGCTGGAGGTAGTGGGGTGACCGTTTGGGCTGCACTTTCATGCAAGGGGCAAAACTGACCTGGTTGTTCTGAATGGAAACCTGAACCAGTTCAAGTACAGGGCCATTCTGGAAGAAACATTGCTTCCATTTGCTCGTGCAGCCTTTCGAGGAAACTTTGTCTTCCAAGATGACAATGCACGGCCTCATCGTGCTCGCATGATCCAACACTTTCTTGCTGACCGTGGTGTAGAGCACATGGAGTGGCCTGCCATGTCCCCGGATATGAATCCGATAGAGAACTTGTGGGCAGAATTAACGCGTCAAATCGACCACTTGGACCAGCAGCCGACCTCTGTGCGTGAATTGCAGCAGGCTATTGTCACTGCATGGCAAGCGATTCCTGTCCAAACCTTGGTAAATCTCGTGAACAGCATTCCTCAACGTGTACGTGCTCTCCTGAATGCTCGTGGGGGTTACACAAAGTACTGAACTGTAATTTTACTGTCCGTAATCCCAGTCGTAATTTAACTTTTGTTTTTGTTAAAAAACATTTGGCTAATGTGCAAAATAAAGAGATACTTCTGGAAAACGTACAGAAGTTTAACACAGGACTGTCCATGAAATGAGTTCGATATCAGTTTACATCACTTTCAAGGATCAATTTATTTGTTTCGAAATGTCAAATGTGGTTTTTGTTTCTTTTAAAGGTCACATTAACAAAATCTAGAATAATTTCAACATAATTCCAATGAACTTTTGGTTCTAAGTCATCTTGAAAAGTAAGTTCACCCCCACAAAAAAAATATTCCATATTAAATGCCAAGTCTGTATATATATATATATATATATATATATATATATATATATATATATATACGTATATATATATATATATATATATATATATATATATATATATATATATATATACGTATATATATATATATATATATATATATATATATATATATATATATACAGTATATATATATATATATATATATATATATATATATATATATATATATATATACGTATATATATATATATATATATATATATATATATATATATATATATATATGTATGTATATATATATATATATATATATATATATATATATATATATATATATATATTTATATTTATATATATATATATAATCATATACATATATGTACTGTATATGATTATATGATATATATGATATGATTTCATCCACTGGTAATTGATGTGTTTGTCTGGTACAAAACCAAAAAGTGCCTTTTCCACCATGTAATATAATTTATAAAGTACGTACTATTACATGGAAAGCACATCAATAAACAATGGATTGAATCATTATATTTTTATGAAAAACTAGAACGTCACTCGGTCGAGCGCACACCTCCACCTGGCAGAACAGTTTACGTTTTGTATCCCACTGATCGGTCGGATCTGAAACAAAATCGAATGAGCTTGCTCTTGTCACTTACTCAAATCATCCACCAAGTTTTGTCGTAACCCGCCCATAACTTTTTGAGATATTGTGCTCCATATCGTTTTTGCGCTATCTCTTAATGATGAAGATACACTTTAAAAGATTCTACTTTTCTAGTATCCAGATCCGGATCTTCACGAAAATCGAATCATTTCTTCCTTGTCAAACATCGAACTTGTTCATCAAATTTAGTCCGAATCTGTGTGCAACTTTTTGAGATATCCTGCTCACAAACAGAGACAAACATGTGGTGAAACATAACCTCGGTCCACCATCGGCGGCAGCGGTAATAACTCCTGTTTACAGGAAAACGCTAAACATTGCAATTCCAAAAGTGAAGGTTTTATTTCTGAATTTTTTTATTTGCAAGAATACCATCAAAATGTAACATCAAAAAACATCAAAACGACCAAAATGGCGTCACAAAAGTAATGCAAAAACTTTCTGGAGCATCACTAGAGCACGAATGTGGTTTTTCGCCTCGCACGAAACTTCTCGAGGTGTTCATGGACGCGAACTCAATAACATGGTATTAGTCACGTTAACGGCCCTTCCCTCGCATTCTCCCTGCACACCCTCCCGCTCCTCCCCAACCTCCGAGGTTACCTACTGAATGAGCCCGGTGTCTCACCTTGCCCTCCCGTGCGCACAGCTCCGTGCACGACGAGCCATAACAGCAGAACACAAGCACGCGCCGAGCTGCGCCACATCGCGCCTCCGTGCGTCGCCTCGCCGACCATGAACGTTTCGTGCGCGTCGTGCTCACATGGAAGTACAGGCGGCACGACGTGCGGACCCGACGCCTGGCGAGTCCTGCTGGACCCCCTGCCTCCCGGGCCGCCGGCTCGGCGCCACGACGTCAGCCCAGCACCGCCCAATCCTGACCCAACAACTACTTACTCAATCTCTCCTTCAACCCCGCAGCCCTCCCTTCGCTGCTTCACCCCACGAGACGTGCGAAGGTTTCCCCACTCCGCCCTGCACCTCTCGCCGGGCACGGAATTCCGCGGCGCCGGGAAAGGAACATCGACTCTGGACGATGCGCCGCGCGCGGAGAGCCCAAAGCGTCCGGGGTCGTCGAGTCGCCATGGCAACAACGATGAAACCACGTGATAAACGCAATAAGTTTGCGAAAAAAAATAAATTCATAAACTCAGGTGAAAATTATTTTTTCACTTTTTCGTCATTTTTTGGTGAAAAAGTTGTCATTATAAACCGGTAATAATTGCTGCGTCTATAAAACTGTTTGCCTTTTGTTTGAAAACTTTCTGCTCTGCTATCACCGTTAGTTTGACCTTTTGCCAAATTGGAGCAAATTCGAGCAATTCGAGCCCCGGTGTTGGTTTATCGGTTGAGGTGGTTGCCTCAAGATCTGAGGGTCTTGAGGTCGAGTCCCTGCCGAGCCGTTGAGGTAACACCAGGTGGGTTGACTCGGCCCCATCGTCGTTCCAAACGAGTAATAGGGGCACTGCATCAGCGGCACGGCGGTGCTTCCGAAAAATGATGCAAACAGCAGCAGCAGGCTGCACACGCAAGTATGAGCCGAAGTTATCATAGCCGAGTCGTTATAACATCGCTTCCAACAACCGGCGCTCCTTAGTAACCGATTGATGGGTGAGGAGCCCGTCGCCATTGTTGGAGACATGACCCACGTCCTTCGCGCTGCGAGACCATTTGGCGATGACGAAGTTTTCGGGGCGTTTAAAATTGTCATCGTTTTAAATCACCGACTTCGTATCTTCGTTTCATCCGAATTGCTAAATCCGCCGGAGGCTTTCGAGATTCATTACCGTCAGAGGCTTTGCATATGGAAGGGTTTAGCAGCGCGAACGCGCGAACTCCTCAAACGATCAGATAAGACGGCGCCGCAGGGACGCAGGTGCGTGGACATGAGGACCTGGGCTTTGGGAGTCGGAGGTGCCGATGGCTTGGGGGGAGGAGCCAGGGGAGTGGGGAGAAACGCAAGACCTTTTGACCCCAGCAGGATGTTCAATTAACCCCAAGGCAACGCGTTCCTCTTGTTGTGCCAACGGATTTCGTCCTTTACTTTCGGCTCTTGCTCCGTCTGAAGACAGATTCGGTGCTCAGAATAATTATATTCATTTTTGCCAAGGTGTCGATGATAACTCACCTACTCTTCACGAAAGACAACTTCTTCTTCTTCTTTTTTTTTTGAACACCAACTAATGTTATCACGCTGATCCTGAGCGTATTATCCATCTGAGGGATGATGTAGTTTGTGAAGCACCAATCCGACAGTTTATAATCAGGTTGGGAAATTAACCCTGGATTTGAAAGGTCAAAGGTAACGATGGATTTTCCCAAAGAAGACTTGAGAAAGTCTAAGCTTTACCGCCGTGAGAAACAATGTGGGTCGTCTACTCTTGTTTGGGGGCATTGCCCTTCTTCGGAGCAAAAACTTACTCCTTTGTTCTCCATCGAAGCAGTTCATCAGTAGTCTTTACCTCCACTTCCACTCCTCCTTAACTCTCAGGTAAGTGCTTGACTCCCACCGCCCCAATTATTTCAGACACATTATATAATACTAGCAACGGTACCTGCCCTACGGGCGCGGCTTTAATTGGGAGGCCCAAATGAAAAGACAAAATATCAGAAATTGAAGGCTTTTTTATTTTGAACGATTTATATAAACATCCGTTAAATCATATCACACGCAAATCATCAAAATTTAAACAGTATTTGTAGAATTTCAATTTAAGCCACATCACTGTTCATATCGGTAAATATTATTCCATCGTGTTTGGAAAAACTGAAAAATTGGAAAATTGGAAAAATTGGAAAATTGGAAAAACAATATAGCCTATTTTACTCCAGGGGGTCCCAGGATTATCCACCCAAAATTTCGTTGCCATCGGTTCAGCCGTTTTTGCGGTACCTGGGAACGGACGGACAGACATTTGGTGAATTATAGTAAGATAAGTTTACAAGCAAAAGTACCTGTCCCCAGTGATGGAGAAAGTTTAAATCAATCTATCAATTTAAATTATTTCATGGACTTTAAAAAGGTTAATTTGTTGCACTCTTGATTTCACTCTGTGCTCCTTATAAAACCCACCATGAAATGATGGTGCAACATCAGGTGGCGGAGGTTGAATTTGTCTAAAAAGAGGGCAAATATCCTGCTTGCAAAATTGGGCATCAACATGATTTTATCGGTGAAATGACACCGATGATGGTGCTGAGATGGGTTGGACATTTGGTTCAGATGGGGGAAGAGGGGATGGGCAAAGAGAGCAGATGGGTTGATGGAACAATGTAGGAGGAAAAGAGGTAGACCACGGTTGAGATGGGAGGATTGTGTGAAGAGGGACATCAGTGAGGTTGAGGGGTGGAGGCAGTTGGCTGAGGACAGAGGAGGAATGGAGTGGGCAGAGGAGGAATGGAGTAGGCAGGATGGATACAGAAGGAAACTTCGCCCTGACCGTCCAACTTCCTCTCCCTCCTCTCTCTCTCCCTCCCCTCTCTTTCTTCTCACCTCCTCTCTCTCTCTTTCACTTTTCTCTCTTTCACTCTCTCTCTGACATGGTTTGTTCAACTTTGTGATAATGCTCATGGAGTATCTTAACGCACTGTTAAACTAGAATGGCACTCGGTAGAGTGCATACCTCCACCAGGCTGAACAGTTTGTTTTGTATCCGACAGATAGGCCAGATCTGGATTCGGACCTGAACCAAAATCTAATCGGCTTGTTCTTGTCACCTAACCAACTCATCCACCAAGTTTAGTCATAACTCGTCCATAACTTTTTTTTAAATATCATGTTATATATCGCTTTTCACCTGATCTCTCAATGGTGAAGAATCACTTTTAAAAATTTTAATCGTATCCGAATCCACATTCAGATCTCCACCAAAATAGAAATAATTCATCCTTGTCACACAGAAAAACCTGTCCACGAAGTTTCGTCCAAATCCGTACATAACTTTTTGAGATATCATGCTGTATATTGACTTTTGGCTCTATCTCTCATTGGTAAAACATAGGGGCAATACCCCTGGTGCTCACCTGGTAGAATAAACGGTATACTGCATGGACTAAAGGTATTTTAAACCAATTTCAATGGTTTCTAGAAGACAGGACAGCGTGTAGAATCATATCAACATAATCATGACTTCAAACAAACAAACAAGAAAAATGCCTATTATGGGGGCAACCCCCCCTCCCCCCCTCCTCAACCCCGTATACCTCCTCAGACGCCAATTTGTCTCATGCTTTGAACAAACATTGGTAAATCACGGGTGGTAAATTTGTGGTGAAGTTTCATCGAAATTGTGTGTGTAGTTTCTGAGAAGAAAGCAAATACCTATTTTGGGTGGCAACCCCCACCCCCTGGAAACACCCCAAAGGGGCAGATTTTTTTTAATGCCATGAACAAACTTTAGTTACAACATAACAAATACAAGTACAGATACATTCAAAGTACACCGCCCCAATGCCAAATAATTAAATATCCTCCAGCGCGGCATTGCCGGGGCGCCATTGGTGCCCGGCAATACCGCCGTGCAGCTCATGGAGACTGTATTGGGAGGGAGAGGTGTACAATAATTGATTGATTAATTGCATAATTAAAATCAATACAAGATTATCATAAAATATTTTCTTAATCAATTGGCTAATAGCAAAACTGAACCACTAGTGCTTCATCCGAAGATGTACCTTTTAGAAATTTAATTAAATAAGTCATTAATAAAAAAATAAATAATTAATTTATTAATCAATAAATAATTAATCGATTAATTGATTAATCAATAAATTAAAAATATCCTTTATATGCACATCACTTGGTCACTATCGTGTCCAAATATCAGCTTCCTAGCTCAAAAGGTGCCTGAGATATTGCCCAGATGAGAAAGAAAATAAATAAATGATTAATAATGAAAATAAATAAATAATAATCATAAAAAATTAAATAATCAATAAATTGGCTAATATAATACATAAACCACCACCATTTCATCCGAATCTGTAACTTTAAGAAAAAGTAATTAATTAAGTCATTAATCAAATGATTAAATAATTAATTGATTAATTGATTAATCAATAAATCAAAAATATCATTTTCATCCACATCACTTGGTCACTGTCATGTCCAAATATCAGCCCTCTTACCTCAAATGGTGCCTGAGATATTGCCCAGATGAGAAAGAAAATAAATAAATGACTAATAAAAAAAAAAATTTTAATCATAAAAAATTTAATAATTAATCAATTGGCTAATATAATACATAAACCACCAGCATTTCATCCGAATTTGTAACTTAAAAAAGTAATTAATTAAGTCATTAATCAAATAATTTCCTTTATAATAATATAATAATATAATAATATAATATAATAATATAATATAAATAAATATATATAAATATATATAAATATAATATATATAAATAATAGATAATATATATAAATATAAATAATATTTAATTATCATTAATTAATTAATATAATTAATATTTAATTATATAAATAATATTAAAATAAATAATATTAATAATATAATTTATAAATAATATATATAAATATAATGTAATAATATAATATAATATAATAATAATTTCCTTCCCACCTTTCCCAGTCGAACCCAACTGCTCCTGGACTCTGTGTCCTTCTCTCCTGACAAGGTGGAGGAGTTTTTGTCTAACCTCGACTCTGATTCTGCAACTGGACCAGACGGCATCAGCCCACGGGTCCTAACATCCTGCTCTGCCACTCTATCTCACCCTCTCTCTGTTCTTTTCACCCTATCTTTTGCTCAAGGTCATCTGCCAGCATCCTGGAAATCAGCAAACGTTACCGCTTTACACAAAAAAGGTGCAAAAACAGATCCTTGCAACTACAGACCAATCAGCCTGCTCCCAATTATCAGCAAAGTCATGGAATCCATCATTGCTTCGGATATGAAATCTTTCCTCTCCTCCAATGGCTTGATCTCTGATCATCAATTTGGTTTCAGACCAGGTCACTCTACTCTGGACATGCTGCTTCTGCTGTCTCAACAATGGATGGAGGTCCTCAATGCCAAACATGAAATCAGAGCTGTCTCCCTCGACATATCACGTGCCTTCGATACGGTCTGGCACCCAGCTCTGCTCACCAAACTCTCCTCCTATGGTATCCATGTAAATCTCCATGCATGGCTTGCGGACTTCCTCTCTGGTCGTAGTCAACGTGTGGCCCTGAATGGATTTCTCTCATCTCCCCTTCCTGTTCAGGCTGGAGTTCCCCAAGGCAGTGTTCTGGGCCCTGTGCTTTTTCTGGTCTTTATCAATGATCTCTCCGACTCTCTGGAAAATCCTCTCTATCTCTTTGCTGATGACTCCACTCTCTGCCGCTCCATGCCTCTTCCCTCAGATCGGCAGTCTGCAGCCTCCTCACTCTCTGCAGACCTGGACAAAATCACAGACTGGTCAAACAAGTGGAACATGTCTTTCAATCCTGACAAATCTCACACTCTTACTATGTCTCTCCGAAAAGATCGACTGGACAACCCTCCCATCTACTTTCTCAACAATCCTTCCCAAGAAGTTCTGTCGCTCAAGCTTTTGGGTCTCACTATCTGCCATGATCTTTCTTGGGAAAACCACATTTCCAAGCTGGCCTCCAAAGCCAGTCGCCGACTGGGCATCCTCCGTCGTGCAAAGTCCTTCCTCGGCACACCTGAGCTCCTCACCACATACAAGGCTTTCATCCGCAGCTCAATGGAATACTGTTCTCCCCTATGGGCTGGTGCTCCTGCCTCACACCTGGCTCGGCTTCACGCTGTTGAAACCAAAGCTTTCAGAATCATTGGAATCTCCCGCGATGAAGCTATCTCTGAGGGCCTTTCACTCACTCACCGCAGGCAGGTAGGTGGTCTTTCTGTCTTCTACCGACTCCTCTCCGGCCTTGCTCCCCCAGCTCTCTCTGTGCTCTGTCCCCCAAATATTCCTACAGGTCGCACAAGATCTGCCAGGAACCCTCTGATGGTTAAACTGCCGAAATCTCGGCTCTCTGCTCACCTTCACTCTTTCATTCCTCTTTTCTCCCGCCGCTGGAACAAACTCCCACACTCCCTTCAATCCCACTCCTCCCTCCAGGTCTTTAAAACAGCTGTTCACCACCATCTCTTATCTTCCCCCATCCAAAACCTTGATCTTTTCTACCCCAACTAATTCACCCAAGAACCACCTTGTTTGAAATTCCAACTTCTTTCCTGGAAGTCCTGGCAGTGTCCATATGTTTTATACCTCTCCCACCCCCCCCCTCCTTCCCATGCCTCCCCCCCCCAAAGCCCTCTCCCTCCCACAGATCTCTCGATGTCTCCATGTGTCTCGGTCTCTGCTCTCAAATGTTGTGTTTGTGTCCTTCCCCCTCTCTCCCCATCTTGTCTACCGCTCCCGATGTTATATGTTTTATGTGTCAGTTTGTCTTTCTGTGTGATTAATGTTTGCTCTTTCACGAGCCTCGATCTTGTATACCCCAAAAATTTTTTAAAAATAATTAATCGATTAATTGATTCATCAATAAATCAAAAATATCATTTACAGCCAAATCACTTGGTCACTGTCATGTCCAAATATCAGCCCTCTTAGCTCAAATGGTGCCTGAGATATTGCCCAGATGAGAATGAAAATAAATAAATGACTAATAAGGAAAATAAATAAATAATAATCATAATTTTTTAAAATCAATTGGATAATATAATACATAAACCACCACCATTTCATCCGAATCTGTAACTTTAAAAAAGTTATAATTAAGTCGTTAATTGAATAATTAAATAATTAATCGATTAATTAATTAATCAATAAATCAAAAATAGCCTTTAGAGCCAAATCACTTGGTCATTGGCATGGCCAAATATCAGCTTCCTAACTCAAAAGGTGCCTGAGATAATTCCCAGAAGAGAAGGAAATAGTACTGAATTAATCGATAATAATTAATTATCTAATCAATAAATTGATTCATCAACAAACAAAAACAGCGTTTTTGAAAAAGTACTTACTCACTATTGTGCCCAAATTTCAGCTTCCTAGGTCAAATGATGGCTGAGATATCGCTTGGACAAACAAACAAACAAACAAGAAAACAAGAAACAAACAAACAAACAAGAAAACAAGAAAACAAACAAACAACCGGAGTGAAAACTGAGTACTCCCTTTCAGCATACGTCATTGCCGGGCCCCCTTGACGTTATGCAGCGCATGGAGATGGCATAGGAAAGGTGCGGTGTACAACAATTTGTGCCAAATTTTGTCACAATCCATTCAGCGGTTTCGGAGAAGATGTGTTTACGGACTGACGGATGGCGCGCCATCGCCTAAGCTCCTCTGAACTTCGTTCCACGTGAGCTAAAAATCACTTTAAAATTTTTTAAAACGATCTGATTCAGATCCGGATCCAGATCCAGATCTTCACCAAAATCGAATCGATTCGTCCTTGTCACACATCCAACTGGTCCACCAAGTTTCGTCCAAATCCGTCCATAACCTTTTGAAATATCATGCTATATACTGAATGTTTGGAACTTGAATGTATGCAATAAAACTGAAAAGGTCTGGTTGTCCACTGTATGAACATAAACCTACATTGTCAATGCATCATCTACACACAACCCAAATACACTAGCACACACCAGCACACAATATATACCAGACAAAAGAAGTACCCACAAGGGTCTGCAATCTCTCATTGCTCTTTCTAGTCTTTTAATGGTTCTCAATTCTATTAAGAACAAAGCATGATGACGAAATAATACTTTATGTGTGTATTATATTATCTATAATAACAAAAGGCATTGTGTATGTATGTGTCTCCTCCATAATTCCAACACCATGAAATCTAGTGGCCCCAAACTTTGAAAATTGCATGAATTGAAATTGCATGAATGAAAACTGGGTCTTTGGGAGTGTTAGAAACCAAAAAAACCCCAAAGTAACAAAAAAATGTTTATAACCAAAACACAAAAAAGCCTTACCTTACTGAAAAAAGCCTTACCACATGGGTGGCCATCTTGGTCAGCCCACTGTATCACCCATCACTGGGTTCTTAAGCCACCATTTTGTTTCAGCCTATTCAAACGTGCCTTGCTTTGAAAACAAGATCGACTCTCATGAAATAATAAAAGCTTATAATCAAAATGTGGATTGGGATTTGAGGATGGGGTCATATTCACGAAATAAATATTTAAATCTCGAGTGAAATCTGACAAAATTTAACATGTTAGCGATTCTTGTAACGAAGTGTATATATTTAACTCAGCTTTCAGCAAGACTGTCCTTCCCCAAATTGCCAAAGTTTTAAACTTAACCTTTTATACAGTTCTGTGGGAGCTATGCTCGCACGATAAAGCCGGACAAAATGGACGACACCAGGAACGAAGTTTCACTGAGCTATTTATTTTAGCTCAACTCGAAAGAACTCAAAAGCACTGAATCAGCCCATCGAACGGGCGGCAATTTATACGTAAAGTTCAACACACAAAAGCCACGCCTCTCAGGCGGGGCGTGGTATGCAAATAGGTAAGCCAAGTGTTCACCCGGGAAAGGCAAGTCTGGACACGCCCGGGCGAGTCTGGACAAGTGACCGCTCGCCGGTTGCGTCATCGGCCGGTGCAAGGTGATTGTGTCATGCTTCCGGTAACCGCTACATGCGCCCCCCCAGAATTAACATGCACCGGGAGAGTCAGTTTGAGGGGGGTCTTGATGACCCGGCCGAAACGACCCCTGGCGATTCGTGTGGGGTGGTAGGTGGCGTGGCGGTGGATGGTCGGGCAGGGGGCTTGGTTGACGGGGGACGGCCCTGTCGTGGAGGAAGGGCCAACCGTGGAGGTTGGTCGAGGTCCAAATGGGCCGGCTTGAGGAGGTCCACGGAGATGCGGTCCGGTTTGCCGCCGATGTCGATGATGAACGACTTGTCGTCCCTCTTTAGGACCTGGAAAGGTCCATCGTATGGCGGCCGGAGTGGTCCCGGTGTGCGTCGTGCCAGATAAAAACGTACTCCACAGTGCGAAGTGCTGGGGGGACGTGGGGTTGGGGGCAGCCGTGGTGGGACGTGGGCATGGGGGCAAATCTCCTGGCGGCCTCCTGGAGAACCGAGCGTTGGCGAGCCGTGGACCAGGGGCCGGCGGCGTCAGGGATGAATTCGCCCGGCACGCGCAGTGGCTGGCCGTAGACCAGCTCGGCGGGTGGAAGCCTGGAGGTCCTCTTTAGGGGGCGTTCGGAGGCCCAATAGGACCCACGGGAGCCTGTCGGCCCAACCGTCATCCTGGAGGCTGGCCCTGAGAGCGGCCTTCATCCAGCGGTTGAACCGCTCGCACAAGTCGTTGGCTTGGGGGTGGTAGACCGTGGTGCGGTGTTACTTGACCCCCAAGGCCTGGGCGACCGCGCCCCAAAGCTCGGAGGCGAATTGCGGGCCTCTGTCGGAGGAGATGTCTGAGGGCGCGCCGAAACGGGCAATCCAGGTGCCAATGAAGGCCTGCGCCATGTCGGCGGATGTTGTTGATGCCAGCGGGACGGCCTCCGGCCACCTGGTGGTCCTGTCCACCATCGTGAGGAGGTAGGTGAAGCCCCGCGAGGAGGGGAGGGGTCCCACCAGGTCCACATTGACGGTCCCACCAGGCACCGGGAAGGGCATTTAAATTAAAATTGGAAGGAAATGGGGAATGTGAAAATTTGAATAGGGAATGTTTCCCACATGGTGGCCTGGAAAGTTATCGGGGCTGGGTGGATGTCACAACACATCAACAGGGGGATGAATTTGGAATGATGCAGCACAAGGGCAGTTGTGCACTGCAAGAGGGGATAACAATAGGGGGGGGGGGTCCGAGTAATGGAGCCAGACCGGGTATTTATTGATACAGGCCTGTCGGGGCCAGAACTGATTGGTGATGGGGATGTAAATGAAGTGACCCGGCGGCTGGGGACCTGGGACAGTCCCATGGAGGACAAGTTTGACCAGGCCCAAAGGAGTTTGGGGGAGGAGGTGAGTCGGTCCGAGGAGGCGGTTGAGGTGACTGAGGGGACCCTCACCATGCACTACAATTTGGCAACGGAGGCTCCGAAATTGTATAACCATTTGGGGGAGTGTGTTGGCTCCGAGCTGGATTCGGATGGAGAAGAGTCGGGAGATAGAGCCCCGGAAAATTTGGTCCCCATAGGGAATTTGGACCAGCTGCAAGAACAACCTGAGGGAGTTGTTACCTGCAGCTGCGGTTTGTGTCGGGAAATCAAAATTTCTAAAAGGAAATTTAAAATTAAATTCAAATGGGAGTTGGATTTGGCACAGCCTTGGTGGGAGTTGGTCCCCAGGCTGCGGGATTTTGACCAGGAGAGGTTAGTGGTGATGGCCTCGGGGAAAAGTTTCCCCTTTCGAAATTTGGTGATGTCAGCCAGCTGGGGGGCTGTGATGGCGAGATTTGGACGTGGGGTCCAGCCGTGGGTGTCGTGGTATGACCTGGGCCCCACGGGGGGTCTGGTGGAGTGTGGCGTCCCTTGTCCACCGGGGCGCCGCCCGAGCATGTGGCTCGGGCCAGCGGGGTCACCGAACCCTGGTGGGGGTTGAGACCTCCAGGGGGTCCGAGGTGGTTTCTCAAGCATGGGATGGCATATACTACGGGGAGGTGTTGTGGGTCGCGTTTTGGTGGTGGCACTGTGGACGGCCAACATGGGCCTGATGTGGTGACCACCCAGGCATGCGGCCTGACACCCTCTCCCTGAGACTCTGGGACAGCCAGCATGTGGTGCCCTGCCATGCTGTGCTGGTCTATCGACGTGGGTCGAACCGAATGGACAGGGATGGATTATAGCCCAGCGGACAACCATCGGGGCATCTGTGGAACATGATGGTGAGAATGATCTTCCACAGATGTCTCGTTATGATTTGTGGGCTCGGTTTGGGAAAAGAGCCATGGGATTGTTGAATGGGAATGTGTAACGTGCCGAGCATATGGGCCATGCTCGGCTGGCATGTGTATGGAAAAGCACCTTTCTTTGGTGAGATTAGCAAAATGTGAAATATTTGGCACTGGTAATCTGGAGGTAGATGTAAATTGAAGGGTGAATGTTGTGAAGAGAAATGGTGGACACTGTATAATGGCACCATTGTTGATCCAGGTGTGTTTAGACCAACGTGTTGGAGGCTGGGATAAAAATTGATAGATTAGCAAGACAGCCTACAACTGACTGCGGGGGCGACTGTGCCGATATTTGGGACGTGGGGTCATGGAGATCGATTTGGGGGTCTGAGGGTCAACATGGTGCTGTGGGTGTCCGAGGTGTGTGGACCATGTCTTCTGTGTGAGTCTCCTTGTGGAGAATGGCTGTCGACTGGACCTTGGCATGGTCAAGTGTGGGTGGGCACTGGTGGCTGCAGTTGTGTGGACTGGGGGATGAGGGCGGCATAGGTGACGTGAGGGGAATGCCATGCACTGCGACCGTCTCCCCCAGGGCCGAGGTTGTGTGAGTGAGGTTTGTTGGCAGCAGGTGCTCACCACATTGGCCAGCTGGGGCTGGTGCAGCTGTGTTCCTTGCAGGGGGGCCGAAGGATGGATGGTGGGTTGCACCCTTATGGACACTCATGGGCCATGTTGGCGTTTTGACTGCTCACCTTGTCCCGATGACCCTTGCACGGGAGAGGTGCGGAGCTGTCGTGGCCACATGTAGTTGTTTAGAACAGTTCACCGTTGGATGCGGATCCACAGACCTGCCAGTATCGTAGTAGTGCGGTATGCAGTGTAATTCCGTAGGATTTTTGTGCTAAAATTGATTTTTTTGCTTTATCTGATGGACTTTGGGTCAAATTATTGAAAAATGATGGGGTACAAAGTTTCCAACCCCTGTACCCCCTCTGGGGGGGGGGGGTCACTTTCCAAATTTTGGGCACACAAACAGACCCCACCCTTATCTCCGCTAATAATGAACCGATTTTCACAATCTCAGTGTCATTTTAGGGGTTTTAGATGATACCGAGCCCATTTAGCACACATTCAAAGTCATTGGAAGTGATTTTATGACCCCTTGACCCCCTCTGGGTGGTCCCTTTCCATTCCGAGAACCCCCAAATTGATCCTACGCCTATCTCCGCTAATAATGAACCAATTTTCATATAATTTGTGTCATTTTATGGGTTTTAGATGATACCTATTTCAATTAGCACAGTCATAGTCATTGGAATTATATTTGTGACCCATTGACCCCCCCTCCCCCTCCCCCTTCAGCTGGGTAATCCCTTTCTGCCAAGGGCCCCAAAACTAACCCGGCCCCTAACTCCGCCAATAAAGAACTGATTTTCACAATCTTAATTAATGTACATTTTGTAAGTCATTTCAGTTCTGTCTTTGACCAACAGGTGGCAGCTGCATACAGACAGGAAAGGTACTCTTCATTTTAGGAGATAAGAAACATCAAACATGTCGCACAGGTGACTGGGAGGGATACTTGGCTGCATTGAAGAACATCATCAAATATTTTTTTGCTCATGACCTACTGAACTATGCTCGCCTAATGCGCGTCCATCTTGGACAAATGAATGCCCTAGAACAGGATGACCCGACTACATGGAACGCACTGAAGTATGGAGACTTTGTTGTTGCAAAATCAGAGGTTCCCTTCACTCACTTGTTCACCGACCAGACCCTCGAGCAGGAGATCAAGGAGTTGAAGCGCCATGGTGGGATGGTTGGATTGAGTCAAGATGAAGCGGCACTGGACCGACTTGTTACCACCACACCTCATCTCGCTCACATTGTGAAGCAGTACTTGAGCAGCTTCCCTCAATCCACCAAGTCATCTGAGCGAAGTGAACACTACCAGCTCTCGGGACATGTTGCTGTGAGGTCAAGTGAAAACGCCCTGAAACTTTATCAATGCATTGAGTTGCATTGTGCGGGGAATCCTTTCACAGCAAAGTCTCTGTTGAAAAGCCTCGTTTCATCAGCTCTTGTAACCGAACAAGCAAAGGATGATCTTCTACACTTTCCAGAGAAGGGTCAGAAGCGCTTTGAAGAGTTCGTTCATATCAGATTGCTGCCCACATCCACACTCTCTGTTTGGGACTCCATGAAGAAGCTAAAGCTAAAGACCTTTTCCAATTGGATGGAAAAAACAAAAGTTTGTGTGGGTGACAAGGTGGTCAAGTTACACGAGGAACGTGAACTGATCGGCAGATTTCTCATAATCCAAGGAAGCTGACCTGAGCTGGTACCAAAACTAGAGGAGACGATCGGCGATTACGAAATGTCAGTGGTGCCACGCTCCATATTCGCTGTTGATGGATCTCTCTATATTCCGACATAGACTAGTCAAATTTCTGGGAAACGTGAATTCATGAGGCATTTTTGAGTAAAAGCAAGCAAACCACTTTTTCTGGGGTAGTTTTTCGTGCTGAATACGAATCTGTTGTTTGCCAAGCCCAAAAATGCGTAATTAGGTCAATAATCAAGGTCAAAGTCAATGAGTGCAAAATTCAAAATTTTTGAAAAAATGTTTTATTTTACATCACCTATCTGTACATTTCAATTATTTTACAGTATTTTGTCTGGTAAGGTTACTACAGTTTTTCACAATTATGAAAGTAAAGGGAATTGTGAAGGGAAAAAATCAGATTTTTGTGAATATATCCGTAATGAAGCAACTTTTCGTTTTTTGACATACTGTTTTAATTCACTTGAATTGTTGCCTTAAATACCATCAGTGAAGTGGTTTACCTGAGTCCTATATAATAGCAAGATTGTTTTCTACATTAAATGTCAATATTTGACTAATTAGCCACTTAATTAAGGCTAACGGTCACAAGGCGCAAAGTGCACTTACATGGCACAAGGCGCAAAATGCACTTCATGGCAAACATGTTTGGAGTGCAGGCAGTTGATCATTATCACATGTATTCTTAATTAATCCTGAATCAATTGCAGTCTGTCAGACTGATTGGCTGGAAGGAGGAGCCATCCAGGGGAATGCCAATTAGCTTAACTGTGTAAGCTCTGACCCCCCCCCCCCCTACTTTGGCCTGTTTCGACATGGTGTTTCACTGGCATTGCACTTGCAGGCCTCAGTGCAGAACTGTTTCCCCCACTCCCGACAAGAGCAACTATCAGAACTGCAACCTTTCTTGCAACCACACTGAGTAAGTTCTCGGCATCCCTTTGGAATTGACGGTAAAGTTGTAAGAACCGGTGACAACTTGTCATCAACGAGTTTCCATCCACAATCAGTCGGCGGTGGCAGATCTGTCATTGGATTACTGGCCTCTCTCCAAATGAAACTTTGGTAGTTTGCACGCTCTATGTGGAACTTTGCTGCATCACTAGATGGAGGTAGGGTCTCCGTTGCATGGCATTTGTTGAACAGTTTAATGCGGGCTTGATTACAGTTCTCAGATGGTTCCTTGTAGATATGGCAAATGAACTTTTCAGCATCTTCTGTGACCTTCTTTGATGGTGTCGGAAACTTGCCAAGATCTTGAAGCAGACTGTTGTGTTCAAGGAAGATATCCCATTCTGTTTTCTTTGAGTGTCCTGAGAAAAATGAAACCGTATCGCATCCTGTCAACGCATGAAATGCTGGTAAAGTCTCATAGACATGATCAGCAAGTCCAAGTTCCGACTTTATGTCATGCACAGGAACATACTTCCGTTTCTTAATTGTTCCTGCTCTCATCCAAAGTTTTACGCAAGACATTTTACTGAAGTTGGCAAGCAACAGCACCAACACATCTGTGTCACGCGCTGCGACCACAATGTTTGGTGCATCGGCATGAAGGCAGTGTACAATCATTCTGGTATCTGCTTCCTCGTGATTGCTTTGTAGCAAAGTAGTGTTCATTGCAGGATCTGAACTCTGGACTTCTGTTTCAGAAGCGAAACCTCCACCAACAACAACCACTTTTTCAGGGGGTGCCGCTGCCAGGAGTGCATTCGACAGGAACTGAGCAAGCTCTGTCTTGTTTTCAGTTGATGCGAGAAAGTCAGGCCATTTGTTGGGGAGTGGCACATCTCTATCTTCAATCAGGCGACGAACTGGCCTTGACTTCTTCGTACGTTTGACCCTAGTTCCAACTTTGATTGAAATGTCTCTATATCGATCGAAGGTAACATCAATTCGGCTGTAAGCCCGGCCTTGCCAGAAAATGAACTTTACAAATTCGTCTGCATAATCACCAAAGGTGTTCGCCGTGTTAGGTTTTCCAAGTGACATAACTGCAGCTTGCCCATCAATGATCAAACAGGAAGGCCCATAAAAGGCGATTTCTGAGGGGCATGATACACTCCTGATAAGAATGTCAAATAAAATAGCCTTAACACCCGTTCTAAGTTCGCCAGATGTATCAACAATGCTGATTGGCACCTTCATCAGTTCATGGTTAAGTATTCTAGCCAGTTCAACTGGTCTTCCAGCTCTGTACGCTGCAATTAGTCTCTGCAAAAAGTTTCTGTCTGCTTTTGTGGTTTCGATCTTTCCATTGGCTTTCTTGGTTCCTATTTCATAGAGTGAGGAAAACGTGGGAGCCTTCACCTTCGGAAGTCGATCTCGGAAATCAGTTGATTTTTCAACAAGTCTCACTTTGACAAAGTTTTCCACCTGCTGCTGCCCTAATGTTTTTGCGTTCAGCAGTGACTCTTCTATTTCAGAAGTTGCAACATCTTTTGTTGCGCAGTTAAGGAGGTTTGGTCGACTAGAAGATTCCTCAGCAAATACTTTGAATCGCAGGAGAGTTTGAAGTATGAGTTCTTCGTCGCAGTTGTCACGTTTAGTGCGGGATGAGTTGGCTTCATTATGGACGTAACCAGTGTCCACTCCAACATTCATCATTTCATACGTCTGCATTGAAATGCATGTCCTGTGGTTGTACGAGAGAGTCCATCTTGCCAGGGCTGAATTTGTTTTGGTTATTCCGATGATTCCACCCCTCTTTTTCCCTACACCATTAAGCCATTCCAGGCTATGATCTGGATCTACTTGGTTGAATCTTTGGTCCGACCCTTTCACAACAAAGTTGCCAAGAAGGAACTCCTCCTCCACTTCTGGTGGGAGCTGATGCATCTGTGACAGGTAAACACAGCCCCATCTTGCGTAATTCACGTGATCGTATCGGAAGAAGAATGGCAACATTTCTCGGAACGATTCCAAGTGTAGCGTCCACAACCCTTCTCTCTGTGCCCGAACGAATGCAAGCAGTATAGTCACCATCCTTAGGTATTCCCACCAGAACTTGAAGTTTGGATCTGTCTGTCGATTTTCAACGAAGACTGCGAGATATTGCCGAAAGGTCTCAGAACCCACTATGTCCAGTAAAGTGTCAAACTCTTTGTTAGCTAGTGAATTCTCCAGTGTTTGGCATGTTTTGGGATCTTGACTCTGCAGATTGTTTTTGAATTGCGGAATCAAGATTAGCCATAGCGCTTGCCAAGTTAATTTGTGTGCCCTCATTGCTTTTGCGTAAGATTTTCCGTCTTTAACCTTGTCAGCCGAATTTGGCCCAAGTAAACCACTTTCAACCCACAGCTCATGTATACCAGAATCTTCTGTATGTTGCCCTAGCACTACCCTGGCAGCAATACCCTGGTTTGTCTGGTTGAAAATCGTATCTTTGACCTGGCTAGTTCCCTGACAAATGATACAAAGTTCAAACGACACATCCTCACGCTGTCGCTTGAGGCTGGCAATAGGTTCCATGGTTGGCCTGAGGGGAGAAACAGAAACCAAACTAAGCACCAGGCACGCATGTTCTGACCATGAAAACTACAACGTTGTATGATATACTGCAACAGCCCTTAAATGATCGAATAAGCGCAGGCAGTGTTGGCCCGGGTTTTAATCTTATTCTCAAAGACACAAAGTAAAGCTTCTTCAAGACAAAACATCTAACCGATATCACTAATTCATTAGTGGTAGATGCATTAGGCACTCATCGTCAATGCCCATGCCCTGCCTGTCTTTTTGCTACTGTTAGGTAAATGTACATGTATGTAGGCCTGCCTATGATGTGAGATGTCAAGCATACATTACACATTTGTATGTACATGTATCTCACCAAAGAAGAATGCATTCCTTTACTTTCATTTGATTTTATATTTCATTTTTTAACAATCTTAAAAAGACCCTTACCTGTACTCCTGAAATGTTTAATGCCTGATGCCTAGGGTACGAACTAGATGGCTTATGCTAGGCTATTAGATTCATTCTTCATCATTAAGGGTCTATTGAAGAACACCCTGCTCTGTCTGAATGGAAATGATTTGACAAACATGGCAAATGCATTGGGGTCAGAAAGATGAAGCCACTTTCACTGTTGAGTGAAAGGGATGGTTTCAAGTGCAAGTAACTGTTACGTCATTGCAAGACTTTCGCACTCATTGACCTTTGACCTATGTTGTTTACCGGTGACATTTAGATTCTGTCTTTATAAAATCTATCTCTAGACCATCAATAGGAGCATAAAAACTCTGCCCCATTGTGCATTTAGAGGTTAAACTGCAAGCAAATTACGCAAAAACTAATTGTCGCCCCTTACAGAGATAAAGGCAAATGAGCATAGATGTGTCCTCACGTTTTCCTTTAAAAATAAGATTTTGAAAAGCTTTAGCAACCTTACTAGACAAAATATTGTAAAATAATTGAAATGTACAGATAGGGGATGTAAAATAAAGCATTTTTTCAAAAATTTTGAATTTTGCACTCATTGACCTTTGACCTTGATTAGTGACCTAATTACGCATTTTTGGGCTTGGCAAACAACAGATTCATATTCAGCATGAAAAACTACCCCAGAAAAAGTGGGTTGCTTGCTTTTACTCAAAAATGCCTCAATCATTCTATAAAGGCACATTTTCAGATTTTTTGACTAGGCTATAACAGACAAGGCCAGTCTGATGCATGCGGTCGAAGGAGCAACGACGGAACTTCAATCTGCCCCTCTGCCTGATGTAGCAATGGCGGATCGTCCATCCCGAGTCACCCGAGTTCTCATTGTGGACGTCATGGCTGTGCTTCAGTGTATACAGAAAACGCCAACAATGCAGAAGATTTCGGACCTGTTGGAGACATTCATCAAACGAATCGAAGGGATGATGGTTGGCTACGATGAGGGTAGAGTTGTGTTTGACCGTTATATTGACCAGTCTAAAGAACAAGACACACCAGAAGAGAGCAGTGACGTCCACAGAATACGAGATTCATCAAGAAATGAAGCTCACCATGTCATCGAAGGAGCTTCTGTCTGCCTCAAGGACCAAGAGTAGCTTGACATCTATGTTGGATGAGGGTTTGCTGAAACACTACTCCAGGAACAGTACCTTCAAGCTAGTCGTTGTGTATGGCATGAAGATCAACGGCCATGATTTCGAAGAAGAACATGCACACGAAGAGGCGGACACACTGATTCCTAATCAAGTCCTGGCTTCTTTAGCTGATAGCCCTTTGAGGGACATACATGTTTGGTCACCCGACACTGATGTTCTTATGCTTCTCCTCGACCTGGTCTCTTGTGGTCGCCTTGGACCTCAAACTCGTCTCAAGTTTTTAACTGGCAAGGACGCGAAGTACTGAGAAATTGATGTGGTGGAACGAGTGCATCAGTGCAAGTGATTGGACATCGGAAATGTCAAGGACTCATTGGACTCCACAATTTCTCTGGCGCTGATTGGGGTGGGAAGTTTGTGGGTATCACCAAGAAGACCTGGGTTGGTGCCTATATGAAGCTTGACGAAAATGACGATGCCATCATCTGCTTCCGAGAGCTTGGTGAAGGTCCTATCCCGACGGAGCTAGTCAATGGTGAACTGTCACCACAGGTTAAAGGTTTGGAGCAGTTTGTCTGCAGTGTGTACTGCTCGACAGGTCCCAAAACCCTTCCGGCGCTGAGGTGGGAGCTGTTTCGCTCGAAAAACTTGGAAGGAGAGATTTTGCCTCCTACTCGTGCTGCCTTACTACCCCATATCACACGTGCAAATTACATTGCCATGCGTGACAAGTCGTACTCTACCAAATGTCCGACTCTGCTTCCTATTGAACAAAATGACTGGAGTGAAAAGGAAGGTTCAGGACTTTATGTTCCCATGAGGTGTCTCATCCTACCCGCCCCTCGAGCTGTGATAGAGCTGACCAAATGTAGATGTAAATCGGGATGCAAAGGGCGGTGCAGTTGATGCAAGAATGGACTTCCTTGCACTCCTCTCTGTAAATTATATGGCGCTGACTGTGGAAATGCGATCAAGAATGATGTAGGCCTACATGACGAAGTGGATGACAATGAATAATCTGTACTGTAAGTCATAGGTTTCAATAGTAATAGTGATGGCCACCAATACTGATGTAATAGTGATGGCCACCTCAACAAGGGGAGCGGGTAGGGGCCGAAAATCACTTATAATAACTTTGACAGTGTGCTAAATGGACTCAGTATCATCTAAAACCCCTAAAATGACACTGAGATTGTGAAAATCGGTTCATTATTAGCGAAGATAGGGGCGGGGTCAGTTCATGTGCCCCAAGTTTGGAAAGTGACCCCCCAGAGGGGGTACAGGGCTCAGAAAATTTGTACCCCATGAATTTTCTATAATTTGACCCCAAATAAATCAGATAAAGCAAAAAAATCAATTTTAGCACAAAAATCCTACCGGAGCTGTTTTCATGACATATCATACCGCACTATGGGGACAAAAGTGAACTTTGGTGAAAATTTGGTGGGCCCAATGATAAATTTTGGGATTTTTGAGGGTGGATGGCACTTTTGGACCTGACCAACCAGTGAATACCTGCACATCAAGGTAGAGGTAAGGCCTTGATGGTTACTGTCCCAGGCTTCATGGCTTGCTTAAATGGAAATTGGGGACATGTAATTTGGAGTTTGGGGCGGGTGAGAGTGATGACATGACATGGCTGGTGAGGGGGATGGAATGTGTGCCACAGTGTCTTGTGGGTGGCGTGTGTTTATGTGTAGAGGTGTTGTGTTTCCATGTGGTCGTGAGAATGGAAACGAACTGGAGTGTGAGTGATGACTATTGTTTTTTTTTTGTATGAAAATGTGATTTAAATGTGAATTGGGATTTCACATAAGGCAGGCCATGGAAACTCTTTTGTACCATCTCTGGAAATGTGTTGGAAAATTGAATGTCAGCGGGGGAGGAAATGTGTTTTGGGGATTTTGTGGGTGTGGAAGATGTGTTTGTCAGCAGGTACAGATCAAGCTCTGAGGAGCGATGCCTACGGCCCCCCTCTGCGGCAATTACCCCTGCCAGCCAGTGGTATCTGGAAATTGGAGCTCGTCGGTGGAGGGTCTGTTTGGGCGCCATGGGGTAAGGGAGACTCCCGGCGACCCGTGTAGCTGCGCTGAAGCAGGAGGCCATGGAGCCTGGTGTGTGGAGACCCCCACCGGCGGGGTAACGGCGGAAAGGGCTGTTTGACTGTCATGGGGTCAAGAGGTAAAGGGGGGGGGGGGGCAATGAATTTGTAAGTCAAGTGACTTGTTTTTGGACTTCGGGCACCACGGCCTGAAGCACCCCCACCATCTTACTTGTGCGGTACCTCCCCGCTGCCGAGTAGAAATGCACACACATGAATATGACACCTATGCCATGGTCCTGCAGTGGGCTGAAATAAGTACGTGCAATGATTTATGTGCTCTATTGATTTTGTGCCTTAAGGATTTTTGGAATGTGTACAAGTGGTTAAGGGTTTGTGTTGAATGAATGTGGGCGAAATCCACCGAGCCATGTCACTCACCTGTAACACCTGGACAGGGCCCGCGGAAATTTAGGAGTGCATTTGGATGGCCCCACAGGTAAGGTTGCCTCTTGTGGCATCCACCGGGGGATGCGGTCTGTAGGAAGGGGTTGTACAAATGTTTATGTGGTCGTGTGTTTCAGTGTTTCTGAATTTTTGTAAGTAAGGTTAAGGTTTGTGGTTAAGTAGGGTTTGCGTGTTGTTTGTTTCCTCCCACCACAGGAGCGACGAATTGAAATGATTGTACATATTTGCATGATTGTTAAGGGGGTTAGCATGTTAAGGAGAGCAGGTAGGTAGCTCCGGCTCACTTCCCACAGCCTTCCTGATTTATTTCATGGGTTAATTAAGTGTGAGACAGTAAGTGTTAAGACTGGAATGGTAGCGCCTGCAGTGAACCTAGCAGGAGCTACGGTTCCAGGGTGGGGAGGCTGTATTATGTCGGGGGGTAGAGGAATATCTAGAGCCAGGTAGATCTGCATAGGTCGGTACTCAACTGTCGTGATAGGTAATCTACCTGTAATAAGTTCTGTGTGTAGCCCGGATGTCGGAATAAGTTGTATCTGTGTCCCCGCCACGAGGGGGTGGGGCATGCTAATTAGTGCAGGGATTATGGGTAAAATTCCCTCGTTTGTCGTTCCCTCTGTGAGCAATCCAGTGTCCCTTATGGCAATGCACTCCTATAGACACTTGGATAGATCCCTTAGTGCACACATTAATTAATTACCCTCCGCCACAAAAAGACTTACAGGAAGAACAGGCAGGAAGCCCGATCGGGACACCGCCGATGGGGGCCGAAGCCAGCCACATCATCAGCTGGCATTGTAACGAGCATCGTGCTAGGCAAGCAATAGCCACGCCCAGGGAACATGTGATTGGTTGGGGGAAGGAAGCGGCACACTGATTGCCCACCGACCGTGACGCCTCGGCCAATCAGTGTGGAAGGCGCGAACACTCGGCCAATCTTGGCGGAAGGCGCCAAACCACTACTTAGAAAGAGGTCGTTGATTACAGGGGAAGGGGGAAAAGAAGGTGGGAAAGACCACAAAGAAGGGAGGTACTGATTGGAATGCGAGAGAATTGACGTCAGACCACCGGGGACAAAACGTCTGGTTGGCGGGCATTCTGGGTTCGTGCCTGTTCCTTGCGTTCTTCTCTGTTCGGTTCGGTTCGGTCATCGGCTTCCCTTGTCGTCTTCCCTGCATTCTTACCTGGTTCTTGCCTGGTTCGGTCGTCGTCTTCTTCCCTGCGTTCCTCCTAGTCAGGTTCACTATGTTTTTTCGTTCAAAATCATGGTAGATAAGCAAACCTATACATTTTTGGAAACGTTATTACATGGAAAATCTGAAAATCAATGTTTACATTTACCAATTCGACCAATCGACCAATTCCATTCGACCAATTCGACCATTCGACCAATCGCTTCGTTCGACCATTCGACCAATTCGATCGATTCGATTCGATTCGATTCATCGAATTCGATTCGATCGACCATTCGACCAATTCGATTTGCCAATCAATTTGACCGACCTTTGCTTGTGTGGAACGGACTGTGAAAACGATGCGGACTATATTGTCGGATACGACACACAGGACAGTGATGACGAACTCTAAATGGCATATTCTGTAATCGTGTATGTTTGATGCCATTGACTGCCTGTGTATATTTTGTCATTGACTGCCTGTGTAGATGTGAAGTTATACTGACTGCATGTGTATATATGATTTTGCTGACTGCCTGTGTATGTTTGGTGATATGAATTATTGTGACACATTTTGATGTTATTAACTGCCTGTACAAAATGATAACATGTATTTGATTATGCAACTTATCGCGAATATAAAGACAGTATTTTGCAATTCAAAACCTTTGAATCGTGTCTTACCATTCCCCATAGCACTAATTTGATACTTTCATTGGATTCCTTGTCCCTGAAAATATAGGTTTAGTATATTTTAAAAAGTTTTTAGGGTAATTAGAGGCAGAAATAGAACAAAATATGTATTTTACAGTGGCCATTTTGAAAATCCAAAATGGCCGCCATACAGGTATCTCTCCAAATGTAAACATTGATTTTTAGTTTCCTTATGCTATAACCTTTCCAAAAATGTATAGGTTTGCTAATCTACCATGATTTTGAACGAAATATAATTTATTGACATAGTGAACCTGACTATCCCGGCATTCTTCTTCCCTGGGTTCTTGTCGTGGTGTTT
The DNA here is from genome assembly GCF_964187855.1 of Myxine glutinosa. Taxonomy (NCBI): domain Eukaryota; kingdom Metazoa; phylum Chordata; class Myxini; order Myxiniformes; family Myxinidae; genus Myxine; species Myxine glutinosa. Next base: position 164,639,046 of record NC_136261.1, read on the forward strand.
GGAGCGGTGCTTGGAGCGAGGCGTGGTGCTGCGAGCGGACGGGACCTCGTGTGCGACCGACGAGGGGCGAGCAAGGCGTGCCGCTGAACAGGTCGCTCGGGGCCTAGCAGGGCGTGAACGAGATAGACGGAGGCCTGCTTCACACCAACATCGGAGCCGGACGGAGCCTGACCGACATCATACCTACAGACAGATAAGCTCGCACCCACAAACGCGCACAACATGACGATTTCTTTATTTAATCCATCCCCCTGTGCTGTTGTCGAAGTGAGGTGTGCGGGATGCCAATTTAGAATTAGGTTTTCTCGTCGCGTTCCATTGTTATCGGGTTCCGTAATAAATATTTATTTTTGTACATTTTACCCCCGTGTCCGTTTTGAGTTCATTCCCTGCAGGATTGAAGGCTGCCATTGGGGCGTCAGGTAAGAGCTTGCCACTTCTTCCTCTTCCTTATTCCTCCCGTGCTTTTATAGTCGAATTCGTCATTGATCGTCGCCTCCATTTAAGTCCGTTTGGGCCATCCGCGATCCTATGGTATTAACCGAGGGATTCGCGGGACAATATTATTCTCTTTGCCACCCCCCCCCCCTCCCGTCTCTCCCCCACCACTCCCCCCCCAATCCCCATCTCTTCCCCACCCCTCCCTGTTTCTCCCCCACCCCTCCCCGTCTCTCCCCCACCATTTCCCCACCACTCCCCATCTCTCCCCCACCCCTCCCCGTCTCTTCCCCACCCCTCCCCGTTTCTCCCCCACCCCTCCCGTCTCTCCCCCACCACTCTCCCACCACTCCCCCACCACTCCCCCACCACTCCCCATCTCTCCCCCACCCCTCCCCGTCTCTTCCCCACCCCTCTCTGTCTCCTCCCCACCTCTCTCTCCCTCACCACCCACCACCCTGTCTCTTACCCCTCCCCTCTCTCCCTCACCACTCTGCAGAGGGACGGGATCTGTCTCTTACCCCTCCCCGCTCTCTTCCTCACTACTCTGCCTCTCTCTCACCCATCTTAGTCTCTCCCCCACCCCTCCCTGTCTCTTCTCCACCCCTCTATCCCTTCCCCACCAATCTCTTCCTCACCACTGTCTTTTTCCCCACCACTCTGTCTCTCCCCCACCCCTCTTTGTCTCTCACCCTCCCCTCTCTCTTCCTCACCACTCTGCCTCTCTCTCACCCATCTTAGTCTCTCTCCCACCCCTCTCTATCTCTCCACCACTCTTCTCTGTCTCCTCCCCACCCTCTCTCTCTCTCTCCCTCACCCCTCTGTCTGTCTGTCTGTCTGTGTCTCTCTCTCTCTCTCTCTCTCTGTCTCTGTCTCTGTCTCTCACCCCTCTGTCTCTGTCTCTCACCCTCTGTCACTCTCTCTCTCACCCCTCTGTCTCTCTCTCTCTCACCCCTCCTGTCTCTCTCTCTCACCCCTCCTGTCTCCTCCCTCTCCCATTTCCTTCCCGCTCCCTCCCCTTCATTTTCCCATCAGGAAGCGACTTTGTGTTATCCAGCAACGCCGGGTACCTTTGCTAGTGAATTATAATTATTACTTTCTGCCAATCTACTACACCTCTGCTTTATCTATCTATAATTCCAGTAATCTCTGTCTGTACGTTTGTACGTTTGTCTGTGACCGCTGTTTCTCGACAACCACGGGTCCGATATACTTTTAACTTGCCAGGTATATTGCTGGGGACCCGAGGATGTGCCTTTTCAAGGTTTCATATTAATCGGACAATTACTTACCGAGCTATGTCCAAAAAACGATTCAACCAATCAGAGAGCAGCGAACGATCGCGTGTGCCGAACGTGGAGGACACACTCTGCCTCGGATGGCACATTTGAGAGCGTATTCATTTATTTCACGTTTGCAAACTATGTTGGCGTTAAACTACGTTTTAAAACTAATAAAAACGAATTTGCGATTCATTCGCTTTCCTGCGCGTTTGTGCACGCGATGGCGATTTCTTTACCAAACTCCGGAAGCCGTTCGCTTTGGACCAAACCATTGCATGTAAATAGAGGGGGGGGGGGTTCTGTGGTCGTTGCGAATGGACCAAACCATTCATGTAAATAGAGGGGGGGGATTGTCACTGTACTCGCAAGCCGTTCGCCGTTCGCTTTGGCGTTGCGAATGGACCAAACCATTTCATGTAAATAGAGGGGGGGGATATAATTTTAGATAGATATATAGTACGGGCATATATATAGTACGGGCATGCCCTAGTCTATCTATAATTCCAGTAATCTCTGTCTGTACGTCTGTACGTTTGTTTGTCTGTGACCGCTGTTTCTCGACAACCACGGGTCCGATATACTTTTAACTTGCCAGGTATATTGCTGGGGACCCGAGGATGTGCCTTTTCAAGGTTTCATATTAATCGGACAATTACTTACCGAGCTATGTCCAAAAAACGATTCAACCAATCAGAGAGCAGCGAACGATCGCGTGTGCCGAACGTGGCGGGCACACTCTGCCTCGGATGGCACATTTGAGAGCGTATTCATTTATTTCACGTTTGCAAACTATGTTGGCGTTAAACTATGTTTTACAACTAATAAAAACGAATTTGCGATTCATTCGCTTTCCTGCGCGTTTGTGCACGCGATGGCGATTTCTTTACCAAACTCCGGAAGCCGTTCGCTTTGGACCAAACCATTGCATGTAAATAGAGGGGGGGGATTGTCACCACTCGCAAGCCGTTCGCTTTGGACCAAACCATTTCATGTAAATAGAGGGGGGGGATATAATTTTAGATATAGATATAGTACGGGCATGCCCTAGTATTTATAATGACAACTGATTTGCAGAATGTACCTTAATACTTTGTAGCGGAGTTCAGAGGTTCTTAGAATACAAGATAAAATCACCTTTAAGTCACCACTTTGTTTCTCTCCAATATATTGTCCCATTACTTCAATACACTTGCCCAATTTGTCCTTCAAAAAGTCTATGCCGGTAACATAGAAGTTTTAGAGTCATCTTCTGCCATGTCCTTGGTCGTTTCCGTCAGTTAGTCAACATCCGTGAATCGGCAGCTATACAGGGGTAACTTCAAATATCCAAACAAATAACAGGCACTTGGAGCCAGGTCTGGACTGTACTGGAGCTCATCCAGATCTTCAAAGCCACATGAGTCATGAATGGCAGTCTGTGTAACATGGGCCTTATGCACAAGCGAATGGTCGTGAAATAGGAGCATACCTTTGGTCAACATTCCTTAGCATTCTTCTTCGATGGTCAGCCACATTAATTTTATCACGATGGCGTAATATTCCCCTGTGATTGTAGTTTCTTTTGAAGCATGTAATAAATCAGCAGAATTTCCTTGGAATCTAGAAAATCGAGTCTATGATCAGCGGAGGGTATGAAATGTATTGGGTAGTGGTCATCCCTCGTGCTTCATTTGAATGGATTCCAAATCAGTTTCAGGATTCCAGTGGCGAGGGTACATTTCATCGCCAGTTTTCAGAAGAGTTCTGAAGTCAGCTAAATATGTATTAAACGGTTTGGGAAGCTTAGGCTATGATGGCATCCGTTTTGTCGATTATGATTGCCAAGGTCATTTTGAAGAGACCTTTATGCCAGATTGGTATACCTTAAACTGGGGAACATTTTTATCCCCATGCTTTTTGAAGAACAACAAAAAAGAAACAGGTGGTTATTGTAATCACCACCGTCCCTCTGTCTGCCCATCCCTCTGCCTGCCCGTCCATCCATCTATCCGTCTGTCTGTCCGTCCGGTTATGTCTCCAAAACGGTTGGGCAGAAATTCACCAAACTTGCTATTTATGACCACCACATGGCATGAAGCTGCAAGAGCAATATCACTTTTGGCCCCACTATCTAGAGTAAAGTCAAAAGGTTAAATATCAAACAAGAGAAAAATGACCACAGTGTGGTCACCATCTGCGACGTGTAGAATCATGAGGATATCCGTTGCAATATGTTCTTACCTCATACCAACGCACGTCCGAGTATATGCGCGAGCGCTATTCAAAAAGGCACCCCAACAACAAGAACAACAACGCGGTCTTCTCATGGAGTAGCTCGTCGCAGCTAAAAATGCAATTACAGGCACATTGTACACCGCTCCTTTCCTATTCCATCTCCAGGTGCTGCATGACATTATCACCGGACACCGAAGGGGGCCCGGCAATGACATGCGCTGAAAGGGAGTACTCAGTTTTCACTCCGGTTTCTTTCTCGTTTGTTTTTCCCGGGCGATATCTCAGCCATCCTTTGAGCTAGGAAGTTGAAATCTTGGCACAATAGTGAGCAAGTGCTTTGGCAAAAACGCTATTTTTTGTTTTTTTGATTAATTAACTAATTAGTTACTTAATTCTTATCGATTGATTAAGTACTTATTTATTTCCTTTCTCATCTGGGCAATATCTCGGGCACCTTTTGAGCTAGAAAGCTAATATTTGGACATGACAATGACCAAGTGATTTGACTATAAAGGATATTTTTGATTTAATGATTAATCAAGCAATCAATCAATTATTTAATTATTCAATTAATGACTTGATTCATTATTTCTTTTAAGTTACAGAATCGGATGAAATGGTGGTGGTTCAGGTATTTTATTAGCCAATTGATTAATAATTTAATTATTTTACCATTATTATTTATTTATTTTCATTATTAATCACTTATTTAATTTATTTCTCATCTGGGCAATATCTCGGGCACCTTTTGAGCTCGGAAGCTGATATTCGGACACGACATTGACCAAGTGATTTGGCTATAAAGGATATTTTTTATTTATTGATTAATCAATTAAGTGATTAATTATTTACTGATTAATGAATTTATTATGTTTTTTTGATTAATGACTTAATTAATTTCAAAAAGTTACAGCTTCGGATGAAACACTGGTGTTTGAGGTATGCTATTAGCCAATTGATGAATAAATTATTTTACGATTATTATTTATTTATTTTAATTATGCAATTAATCAATCAATTATTGTACATTTCTCCCTCCCAATAGTCTCCATGTGTTGCAGTGCCATATTTTGCCGGGCGCCTTGGTATTGCCGTACTGGAGGATCTTATTTATTTATTTGGCATGGGGGCGGTGTACCTTGAATGTATCTGTACTTGTTTAAAAATATTTTTTGTACAGTAATACCCTGGTTTATGTTGTTGATGCATTCCTGGAAAGTGCTGTAGTTGGTCGCCATATTCTTATAGATGGGACACACTGTAGTCGGAGGCAAACTTAATAAGCCAGCAATATCAATGGCACGTTCATTAGCGTCCATCCATTCAAGGAGTAACATCTAATTTCGCTTCTAAGGTGACATTTCTGCAGTGCCTTCTAAGGTAATATTTCTGTAGTTTCTCATATAACATTTAGCCAATCAATTATGCAGTACATTTTCTTATGTGCGAAGCAAATTACAGTCATTCTTTCGGCAATTTTGCGATCTCGCAATTTGGTACTTTAGAGATGTATCCTGGCGTCTTTATCAGTCTTTTGAATTCTGAAAACGCTCGAGAATAATAGGTATGGCTTTTAAACCGATACAAGTGTCGGTTGAGGTGACACAAATTTGGTAATGGTATAAATAACGTGATGACGTATTTGTGAAACGACGTAAAAAGAGGAGATGGAAATTGGGGTATTGCTATATATGCAATCAACGTTGGGGGGGAGGGGGGGGGGGGGGACACGTGAAATATGTAGCAATTTTTATCTGCGACATGCCGCAGGTCTACAAGAGCTTCGCGTTGCTGTTGTTGTTTGGGTTCTTGTTGTGAGTCGATTATGAAATGTGTACCCATTGTTCCGACAGCTGCCAGACCACACCCACATCTGTCACTTGACCCTACCCACCATAGTACCGAGACAAAATGATATGGCTGCTATCGTGTTTCCTGGTGGGCCTAACACATCATGTCTGTATAGACCTCTGCTGATTATACACTGCCTGGATTTGTTGTGCCGCATTTCCATTGCCTTTGTTTGAGTCGAGTGTTAAATTATTAAGGTTTAATCAAGGCCGTACATGCCTCCATAAAAATATAGCGTTCCGTAATTTTTGAATGGCGCCATATGCGTTTAAATGCGCGTTTCCCAATCGGCTCATTCCCATTTTTTTAAAGCCAATTCAATCACGCTTAATGGCAAAGTCCTGTATCACGAATGACCATGTTCAGGTTTTTATGAACAAAAGGTTTATTACCATAAAGAGAGTGGAAGGGTGAAAGAGAGAGACACGCATGACAGTACTAAGGTAACAGATATAAATAAAATGGATCCCCTCTTCGGAATCTCAATGAATCTTCTCTTATTTTCTTCCCTGTAAGTGCTGCTTCTTCAGAAGGAAGATTACTGCACTGCGAGTTCACTTACTTAGCAGCTTGCTCGCACTCACCAAGCCAGCCATTTCTTATCAATGGTTTCAAATGGAGTGCTTGCTTAAATGATTAAGCCACTTGGCGAGCGCTCCACAAGAAACTTAGTAACTGAACACACCCCTGACGTTCTTGAGGCCCGGAACTAGATCTACTGTAATCTATATATACCCCAGAGAGGATAATAACATTGGACCCTTCCTGCCGCTCTTACAGAGTGACCTTATCTTCACGAAAATAACCCATGGGTTATACGTTAAAAAAAGTTCCAAAAATTCCAACTGTGGCTATACTGGTGCGGGTTATATGTTTGAAGAGAGTACCGGTACATCAGTTGCCTGAAACCAGACCCAGCTGTCCATCAGACTTGTTACTGATATTGAACAAAACCTTGAAGACCCATGGAGATGAATTGTATAATACCTTCAACACCAAAGATGAGGGAGTTGAGTGGACAGAGGAGGCGAAAAATATTTATTTTGTGTCGCAGGTTGTGACCACAGTGCGGTCATTCTTGTTTGGAATTGACCCACCTACGGTTCATACCCCAAGTGATGGGGACTTAGAGTTGCAGGGGTAAAAATGGAAAAACATTAACTCAGAAGTTGACATTGGGTCACTTATGGTGGAACTTTTTGCCATTTTTACCCTCGCCAGAGGAGAGGTTATTGCATTTGAGTCCGTTTGTCTGTTTGTTACTTGCCGGAAAAGATTCCGGCAAGTATGTTGATCGGTTTGTTTGTCTCTGTCTGTTTGTCTGTCTGTGCGCAACAATACGTCTACACTGTTGCACGTAGAATCGCCAAACTTTACACACATATTTGTCTTGCCCTGGAATAGACTGTGCCCAATTGATGTCATCGGCCACGTGGTTCGGCCGCTATCTTGGAAAACCAAAAAACTTTGCACCTCTATATCTCCGAAAGTGCTGAATAGAAAAATTGAGACATGGCTCATTGTAAAGAACTCTCCATGGGGAATAAAATATGTTAATGATGTCATTGGTGCCTCCATTATGACGTCATAATTCAACAAGTACAAAACTTCATCTGATCAAGTTGAAATTTCTTGAGCATCATCAAGGAATAAATTAGTTTAGAAAACAAATAATGATTACGTCATCGATCACGTGGTTCGGCCGCCATATTTGTCCAAAATGGCCGATAAAAAGGTACATTCCGGCAAGTCCTCGGTCTCTGACCGATTTTTCATCTGTCTGTTTGTCTGCCTGTGCGCAGCACTACGTCTACACCGTTACACGTAGAATCACCAAACTTTACACATATATTGGTCTTGCCCTGAAATAGACTGTGCCCAATTTTTAACGCTCGGCCCAAGGCCTCCGTTATGACGTCATAATTTCATAATTCGACAAGTACAAAACTTCATCCAATCAAGATGCAATTTCTTGAGCGACATGATGGCATAAACTGGTGGAGAAAAAAATAAATAATGATGACGTCATCGGTCAGGTGGTTCGGCCGCCATCTTGGAAAACCCAAAAAACTTTGCACCTCTATATCTCCGAAAGTGCTGAATAGAAAAAATTGAGACATGGCTCATTGTAAAGAACTCTCCATGGGGAATAAAATATGTTAATGATGATGTCATTGGTGCCTCCATTATGACGTCATAATTCGACAAGTACAAAACTTCATCCGATCAAGATGAAATTTATTGAGCGTCATCAAGGAATAAATTAGTTTGGAAAACAAATAATGATGACGTCATCGGTCACGTGGTTCGGCCGCCATATTTGTCCAAAATGGCCGATAAAAAAGTCGTCTCTCCGCTCCTGCCTGGCATGGCTCTGCGGTACTCCGCCGCAAGGCTCCTTCTGCTCAATACCCGCTCCACCCCATCATGCATCTCTGCCATCAAATCAAATGGACTCCTCCGACGACCCAGGTACATTGACCGTGGCTCCGGTCGTAAGTTTGTATATTTGCAATCGGGTCACTCCATCCCCGTCCTCTGGTCGGCTCAGCGCGCACTCACTCTTCGTCCCAGCGCACCTGGTCACAGCAACGCACACAATCGCACCCCCTGCCTACGAACCCTGGCTAAATCACCTGAATTCATCCCTGCTGTTCAAAACAACATCAAGCTCACCCTGTTCAATGCCCGGTCCCTCAACAACAAATGCCTCATCCTGAACGAATACATCCTGGATAACAAACTGGACTTTCTCTGTCTCACCGAAACCTGGCAACAACCTCTGGACTACTACACACTCAACCTCACCACACCCAATGGATATTCCTACGTCAATAAACCACGCTCGGAGGGCCGAGGTGGTGGAATTGCCGTTATCCACCGTGAAGACATCAGGACCAGCCTCATCCCCATCGCCTCAACCTCATCATTTGAACACCTGGCTTTTAAACTCTCTGGTCGCACGCAGTCAGTCATGGCTGTCATCTACCACCCTCCCAAACCACACCCATCATTCCTGTCTGACTTCTCCTACTTTCTGACCCAGCTATGTTCCCTCTCCCCCTCAATCCTCCTCCTTGGTGATTTCAATATCCACATGGACTCCACTGACTCCACAATAACCACTGACTTCACTGATTTACTCACCTGCTTTAACCTCACTCAACATGTCAACTTTCCTACCCATATCCGTGGTCACATTTTGGACCTTGTCTACTCCACTGGATTAATTTTGCACCATCTCTCTGGCTCCGACCTCACCCTCTCTGACCACTTAGCTATCACTATGACCATCAACATCCCCACCCCAGCACCAAGGCATTATCGCACTATCAACTTCCGTAAGCTAAATGCTCTTTCACCGACCTCATTCTCATCCACCCTCTCTGAAAAAATGTCCACTTCTCCCTTCGTTGACCTCCACACCCCTTCCGACCTCACTGACTACTACAACCACACTCTCTTCTCCTGCCTTGACCAACTTGCGCCTATAAAAACCAAAACAGTTTCTTTCACCCATTCTGCTCCCTGGTTTACCCCTGAACTCCGCCTGATGAAAACTCGTGCTCGCCAACTTGAAAGACTCCGCAATAAAACAGGTCTCACAGTTCACTCCCAAGCCTACAAGGACCACCTACAACACTACAAAGATGCCCTCTCCCGCGCCCGCTCCGCCTACTACTCTCAAATTATCCACTCTGGCTCCGGAAACCCAAAAGCACTCTTCTCGACAATAAACAAACTCCTCCGCCCCCTGAACACCACCACCCAGTCATTCACAGTAAACAACTGCATCTCCTTCCTCTCTTTCTTCCAACGCAAAATTGACAACATCTACAACAGCTTGACCACCGCCACACCCGCTCCCCCTCCAACCACCTGCCCCCCTTTGTCCTGCCATCCCCTCTCTCGGTTCTCCCCAATCTCCCCTACTGACCTCTCTGAACTCCTCATAGGAATGAAAACTGCCACCTGCACTCTTGACCCCATCCCCTCCAGCTTTGTCAAGGCCTCCCTCCCTGCTCTCTCTCCACTTATCATTGCAACAATAAACTCCTCCCTGTCTACAGGCATCGTCCCACCTTCCCTCAAAATTGCTGCTGTTACCCCCATTCTAAAAAAACCTGGTCTAAACCCTGACACCCTAAACAACTTCAGACCCATCTCCAACCTAGCCTTTCTGTCAAAAGTTTTGGAACGTGCTGTAGCCACTCAACTCAAACATCACCTCTCTGCCAATAACCTGTATGAAACATTCCAATCCGGATTCCGCTCCAACCACAGTACTGAAACTGCTCTCCTCAAAATCACCAACGACCTTCTCCTCTCCTCTGACACTGGCAACCTCAACATTCTCGTCCTCGTCCTCGACCTCAGCGCTGCCTTTGACACCATCGATCACACCATCCTCCTCACCCGACTTGAATCCACCTTTAACGTTACCGGCACTGCCCTCTCTTGGATTAAATCATACCTCTCTGACAGACGCCAGTTCATCTCCATCAATAACTGCAAATCCCCCACTGCTCCCCTCCCCCAAGGTGTCCCCCAAGGTTCAGTTCTTGGCCCCCTCCTCTTCATCCTTTACCTGTCCCCCCTCAGTCACTTAATCCACCGTCATGGTCTCCAATTCCACTGCTTCGCCGATGACATCCAGCTTTTCATCTCCACCAAGTCCGTCTCCACCGACACCCACTCTATCCTGACAAACTGCATCACTGAAATAAAATCCTGGCTTCAAATCAACTTCCTCAAGCTTAACTGTGATAAATCTGAAATAATCATCAATGGCCCAAAAACGCTCACCAAATCCACCCATAACTTTGCCCTCAACATCGACGGTTTCCCAGTATCCACCTACCCTCACATCTGGAATCTTGGCATCATCTTTGACCAAACCCTCTCCTTCGACAAATACACTAAACAGATCACAAAGACGGCCTTCTTTCACCTGAAAAACATCGCCCGTCTCCGTCCATCCCTCTCCTCCATGGCTGCAGAAACCCTCATCCTCGCCTTCATCACCTCCCGTCTGGACTACTGCAATAGCCTCCTCTATGGTTCACCCTCAAAAATCACCAATAAACTCCAATGCATTCAGAACTCCGCTGCCCGTCTACTCACCCATTCCCGGACCCGTGACCACATCACCCCCGTCCTTTACAAGCTTCACTGGCTCCCCATCCCCCAGAGAATCCAGTACAAAATCCTCCTCTTGACATACAAAGCCCTCCATAACCTGGCCCCATCCTACCTGGCTGACCTCCTCTCCAGACACACTCCCACCCGCAACCTCCGCTCTGCTGGTTCCAACCTCCTGACCCCCTCCATCCGGACCAAATTCAGATCCTGGGGGGACGGGGCCTTCTCCATCGCTGCTCCCACCCTCTGGAACTCACTACCTCACACCATCAGAGACTCCTCCTCACTCACCACATTCAAAACATCACTAAAGACCCACCTGTTCAACACTGCATTCAACATTCAACCCACAGCATTTAACCCCTGACTATCTCTTCTCCTTCTCCCTCCTTTTGCTTTAAATATTTCCCTATTGATTCTTGTCTTTTTGCAATTGTTGTTTTCATGTATTGTTATGCATTATGTTTTGCACTCTGTCAAAGCGCCTTTGGGCTTCTTGAAAAGTGCGATACAAAATAAATGAATTATTATTATTATTATTACATTCCGGCAAGTCCTCGGTCTCTGACCGATTTTTCATCTGTCTGTCTGTTTGTCTGTCTGTCTGTGCGAAGCACTACGTCTACACCATTGCACATAGAATCGCCAAACTTTACACACATATTGGTCTTGCCCTGGAATAGACTGTGCCCAATTTTTAACTCTCTCGGCCCAAGGCCTCCATTATGACGTCATAATTTGATAATTCGACAAGTACAAACCTTCATCCAATCAAGATGCAATTTCTTGAGCGACATGACGGCATAAACTGGTGGAGAAAAAAATAACGATGACGTCATTGGTCACGTGGTTCGGCCGCCATCTTGGAAAAACGGAAAAACTTTGCACCTCTATATCTCCGGAAGTGCTGAGTAGAAAAAATTGAGACATTGCTCATTGTAAATAACTCTCCATGGGGAATAAATTATGTTAATGATGATGTTATGGGTGCCTCCATTATGACGTCCTAATTCGACAAATACAAAACTTCATCCAATCAAGATGAAATTTCTTGAGCATAATGTCGGAATAAATTAGTTTCGAAAATAAATAATGATGACGTCATCTATCACGTGGTTCGGCCGCGATATTTGTCCAAAATGGCCAATAAAAAATATATTCCGGCAAGTCCTCGGTCTCTGACCAATTTTTCATCTGTTTGTCTGTTTGTTTGTCCGCACAGAATAAATATGATTTTCTCTGCAACCGTTGGTCCGATTGACAAGAAATTTTCACCAAAGGTGCAACTCCACCTGTAGAAACTTTTTTAGGATAATTATGACGGCATAGGTCATGTGGTTTGGCCGCCATCTTGGAAAAACCGAAAATCTTTGCACCCCTATATCTCCGAAAGCGCTGAGTAGAAAAAATTGAGACGTGGCTCATTGTAAAGAACTCTCCATGGGGAATAAAATATGTTGATGATTCTGTCATAGGTGCCTCCATTGTGACACCATAATTCGACAAGTATAAAACTTCATCCAATAAAGATGAAATTTCTTGAGCACCATGTCGGCATAAACTGGTGGAGAAAACAAATAATGATGACGTCATCGGTCACTTTGTTCGGCTGCCATCTTGGAAAAACTGAAAAACTTTGCACCTCTATATCTCAAAGTGCTGAATTGAAAAAATTGAGACATGGCTCATTGTAAAGAACTCTCCATGGGGAATAAAATATGTTAATGATGATGTCATAGGTGCCTCCATTATGACACCATAATTCGACAATTACAAAACTTCATCCAATCAAGATGAAATTTCCTGAGCATCATCTAGGAATAAATTAGTTTAGAAAAAAAATAATGATGACGTCATCGGTCACGTGGTTCGGCCGCCATATTTGTTTTAACACTAAAGCCTTAAAAACCACTGAAAATACATCCTGGTGATGGTTTGCAATCTCTGAGTGCTCGTTTTTTTGTTCAACTTTGCTTTCGGTGGGAAGTGTGGGGATTTGTGATGGCACACCATCGTCTTGCTCTACTTTGAATTGGTTGCATCTGCCCATTGTCCTGATTTTGGGTTGTATCAAAGGGAGTCACATCTACCATAAAAGTCAGCCACACATCTGGCTAATGCAGAATATAAAGGTAGACCTTTGCAATACCTGATCACAATGCAATGATGTATCTTTGATGTATGATGTATCTCTTATCTGGAGCTTGCACCATCTTTGCATTAACATTTTATGACACCTCAATGTTCAATTTCAGTAAAATCCATCATTGTGTGACATAGCAACCTTTAGCAAAGCAGTAATATATACACAATTGAACTCTTTAAATATGAGTCAATTAAATTAAATCACACAAATCACATTGAAATTTGTGCATCTTGTGGAATGAGTTGTGGAATGACCGAATCTTTTGAATTCGGTCATCAGGAGGTCCCTCTTCTCATCGATCAACGATTGATCACTCATTTGGCTGAATTGAGCTATACTTCCCCCGAGTGTGTTTTGATACTCCAAGCACACACACATACTCTGCAGGGGTGTGCACAAGTGGTAGTGTGGAAGAGTACAGAGTTATAAAGCCTGCTTCACAGTCATGGTTGCAGAGCCAACATAGCAGATTCACCCAGCTGTATGATGGTGAAAGGTGAGGGTCCCGTCCAGCTTCACCCATAGGTAGGTTGGCGTGTGGAGGTAGGGATTCCAATGATTTCGACTTGTAGCTGTCGAACTGCTTCTCCGTTGTTCAGATGGAATGCTAATGTTGACCAAATGGTCTTCTGTGGTGTGAGACAAAGTTGCCATTGAAGGTAGGTACCACATTCTCTATTGGTGCCTTTCTCTGCCAAGTACTATCCATTCATTGATGGGACCCAACATAAAGATTAAAATTGATAAGTAGAGACCAATGCATTCAAGGCTTATTGATATAATGTTATTATTTGTTCTCAACAGACATTCTTCTCTTTTTCATTCTCAACCCCTCCTCCTCTCACCCAACTTTTCTCCTCTCTGTCTCTTTCGCTTCTTCCATTATCCATCTTTGTGATTTGCATTCTAGGTGAATATAGTTACCATGTATAATGTCCCAATGTTTGTTTTTATTGGCTTTATTTATATTGGTGAAACATGGCAATAAGCCTCCCAAGTGATTTTCCTCGATAAATTAACCAATTTTTTTTTTTGGCACATTCCCTTTTCCTTCCTACATCTGATCTTCATTGCTCCAATCGCATTGTCATGAGATAGGGCTCTATGATGAGTATGGATTCGGACGAAACCTGGTGGACAGGTTTGTTGTGTGACAAGGACGAATCAATTTGATTTTGGTGATTATCCGGATACGATCGTTTATGCTTCCGCCATTGTTTGTCTGCCTGTCTGCCTGTCTGTCTGTGAGCAGGATATCTAAAAAAATTATGGATTAATTTGGTGAAGTTGGGTAGATGACAAGAACGAATTGATTAGATTTTGGTGTAGATCCAGATCCGGATGCGGGATCCTGGTGTAGTTCAAGGAGTGGCAGAAGGCGAAGGGTACGGGAGCAGAAACAGCAGAGCCTGAAAGTTCTAAGGCAGCCAGGAAAGCTGCAAAGAAAGAGATAGCAAAGGCGCAGGAGGCATGTAGGAAAATGTTCGGAGAACGCTTGGATTCGGAAGAGGATCAGAGAGCAGTATTCAGGATTGTAAAGCAGATAGCGAAAGAGAGGTGTGATGTGATGGGCGTGAGTTGCTTGAAGGATGAAGTGGGACAAATCGTTGTCGACCCAGATGGAATTAAAGGAAGATGGAAAAGATATATGGAAATGCTGTTGAATACAGAGAATGAATGGGATGGCAACATAGAGAGTAACCCTGTTTTAGGACCGGCAGAGAAGATAACTGAGAAGGAAGTTGAGGAAGCGATAAAAGCAATGAAGAGTAGAAATGCGGGAGGGCCGACGGGAGTTGTGGGAGATATGTTGAAGGCAGTAGGAAGTTGGGGTGTGAAGAGAATGACAGAGATCTGTAATCTGGTGGTGAAAGAAGGCCGCATTCCAGTGGATTGGGAACTGAGTGCCCTCGTCCCTCTATACAAGGGGAAAGGTGACCCTCTGGAGTGTGGCTCGAACCGAGCGATAAAGTTATTGGAGCATGGAATGAAGGTTTTGGAAAGGGTGATGGAGAGGAGGATAAGGAAGAAAGTGCAGATCGACGAAATGCAGTTTGGATTTATGCCAGGAAGAGGAATGACAGACGCGCTTTTCATTGTGAGGCAGTTGCAGGAGAAGTACATGGAGAAGAGGAAGAAGTTGTTTCTTGGGTTTGTTGATCTGGAGAAAGCATTCGATAGGGTTCCACGCAAAGTATTGACATGGGCATTGAGGAAGTTAGGAGTGGAGGAATGGTTGATCAGAGTAGTGATGGCAATATACAAAAGAGCGCGCACAGCTGTAAGGATGAAGGACGGGAACAGTGGTGAGTTTGAGGTGAAGGTGGGAGTGCATCAGGGGTCGGTACTAAGTCCACTACTATTTGCAGCTGTGATGGAGGTGCTGGCTCAGAACGTAAAGGAGGGTTTACTGTGGGAGTTGTTGTATGCAGATGATCTGGTGTTGATTGCGGAAAGTATGGATGGACTGAATGAAAAGATGAACAAGTGGAAGGAATGTATGGAGACAAAAGGTCTGAAGGTGAATATCGGAAAGACGAAGGTGATGGCAAGTGGTAAAGCATGTGGTGAGGTGGAAAGAACTGGGAAGTGGCCCTGTGCTGTGTGTAGGAAGGGTGTCGGAGTGAATTCCATTCAATGTACAATGTGCGCTGATTGGGTTCATCAAAAATGTAGTGGTCTGAGAGGGTCATTAACCAGTGTGGCAGCTACATTCAAATGTAAGGTGTGCACAGAGGGAGCTGCAGATGGAGGAAATGTTGAGTTGGATCTTGGAGACGGCGTGAAGCTGGAAGGTGTGAAAACATTTTGCTACCTCGGAGACATGCTGAATGGAGAAGGTGGATCAGACTCGGCAACGGTTGCAAGAGTGAGATGTGCATGGAAGAATTTTCGGGAACTGAGTGGCGTGCTGATGAGGAGGGGAGTGTCGTTGAAGCTGAAGGGTATGCTGCATGTGTGAGAAGTGTTATGATTTATGGGAGCGAGACATGAGTAATGAACGTAGAGCAGCAACGAAGGTTGGAAAGGGTGGAAATGCGAATGGTTCGATGGATGTGCGGAGTATCATTGAGAGAGAGAGGAAGACAAATGATGAATTGCGAAAGATGATGGGAATAGAGCCTGTGATTGATGCTGTGAAGAGGAACAGGTTGAGATGGTTTGGTCATGTGTTGAGGAAGGATGAAAGTGACTGGTTGAGAAGAGTGATGGAAATGAATGTAGAAGGAAGTAGAGGACGGGGAAGACCGAGAAAGACTTGGCTAAAGATGGTGGAAGAAGAAATGCGGGCAAGGGGGTTAACAAGGAGAGATGCAGGAAATAGGGCAAGATGGAGAAGATTGTCATGGGGACCATAAGGCTAACCCCCACTCTAGCAGGGAAAATGGCCTTTAAAATGCATGTTGTTGTTGTATCCACATCCGGATGCGAATTATTTTTTAATGTGATTCTTCAACATTTAGAGATCGGGCCAAAACGATACAGGGCCGCTTATATTTCAAAAAGTTGTGGACGAGTTATGCTAAAACTTGGCGGATGAGTGTTGCTTTAGGTGACGAGAACAAGCCAATTAGATTTTGGTTCAAGTCCGAATCCAGATCTTGTGAAAAGTTGTGAAATTCGACGAAGAATCTGTCATTTTCAAAATGTGCTCAAAAAGACACGAAGATCGTGAAATTTTGATGTTTTACTACGAGCCATACATCGTAATTCGAAGGAGATCCCTGTCATACATGTGTGGTATGAATGAAAAGCTCTACATGTGCACATTCTTTGTGCTTGTGAACTGTATTGTAAACTTTGAACCTAATTATCTCCGTTGTTTAAAATAAATTATAATTGTCATTAAAATACCATAACTTCTTTAATTTTCATCCAATTAACATAATGTAATATATCAAATGAAAGAGAAAAGCATGGGGAATCAGATGATATCAAAATCTCAATTTTTGATTTTTGCCCCCAAGTGTCTGTTTTTCCAGAGCCAGTCACATATTGTTCTTATAATTTAGTAATATTATTCGGAGGAATTGCAGACTTTGGAATTTAGCTTGTCCAGTGTAAGGATGTACTTGACTGCACCTGGATGTGTTTGATGGTTGTGGAGTAGCGGCTGAAACCCGAATCCTATCCTGGTTCCTCCTGATGACTCCAAGTTTTCTCTTTACTTTACCGGATTCCTTCCGATGACTCCAATGCAGTATTTTTATGAAGAATTTCCGTTTTATCATTTGTGTGTGAAATTCTGAAACAAACATGCAGGCTGTCCAATATCATTATTTCCTCAATTGTGGGGATTAATTGTCCTGGAACAGTTTTAAACAATCAGAGATCCTTTCATAGCCCAGCCTAGTGAACCAGGTTTCCAGATGGCTGGAGAGTTGAGAAAAAATGGAGGTCAGCTTTGACCTTCCTCATAGGCTGCTCTGTCTATCAATCACATCAAGTGGTGATGTGGCTGTGGGTGCAGCCAAACATGGTTTTTTTTTTGGTTTTTTTTTTACCTTGGTCCCACCATGAAGCGCATTGCTGAGTTTGGGCAGAATGGGGGCTTTACTTCAGATTATGGAAAACTTCAGCAGAGGCAGTCTTGAGAGAAAGCACTGAGAAGCCTGGAGGCCAAAGAGCTTTGAATTTCCTCACTAGTCACTACCAGCCTGTGAATTACTTTGCATCAGATTAAGTTCTCTGCAGAGGATTCATTTACTTGAAATAAACTGCTGTGTTTGGCTCTTCCTCACCAGATGTTCTTAAATTATGATTGCTGAAAATAGTTTGTGAGAAATTTTAAGGTCTGCAGAGAAATAATAGGAAACTTATCTTCAGTCTAATGCTCTCCCTCGTGAGCTGTTGGGGGCAGGAAACTGATGTCATGGTCACATGCAGTAAACAACAGCTGTAACGAACACTGTAGTTGTCATCAATAGCTTCCATCAATAATACGCCTATTCACTGCAATGGCGACCATGAACCCACATGCCGTACACCAGGACTTTCTGCCAGGGTCCTCACCAATAGGGGGTGCCATGCATCCATCCTGTTTCGGCATCCATTACACAGTTGGAGATTTTGAATTGTAGCCAGGAAATAAGTTATTAAAGTTTACAGTGAACTTCTGGATTTAGTTTTCAGTCTGTGAAAGACATAGAAAGGGCCCACACCTGAAAGTAGTGGCAGCGGCGACACTGATAGCCTTAGTATTTCCTTCCTTCCATGTAAATTCTGCTTCATAGGATGAAGGATACCATACTGCGGAGCCTACATAGGCTCTAAAATATTTTTGGTTATGCCAGCCACCCCTGTGGAAGAAAATCAATCCACAGAAACTATTCAAGCCATCTTTTATGGCCGAAGCCATTTTTATAGTCACCTTTTTATCAGAAAAGGTTGAAAAAAAATTCGACTTCAGCAATCAAAACAGTAACTTCAAATATAACATGATCAGACAATTCCAATAGTCACTACAATAATCATTAATAAACAAAACAAAATGGTGAGTTAAGGCGGTGCCGGTTTGGGTTTATTTAAAACAGTGGTTCCCAAATGTTTTTGGTGGCGACCCTGAAAACAATCTTGTCCTTGCCTGGTGACCCTAAACGCTGTACATGCAGTTTTAATGACCTATCATTTTGATACATTGTGTTTATTCATATAGTTTTATTGAATTATTCACCAACACATAATGATTTTCAATACAAAGAGTTTTTAATTGGACAAAATGAAAAACAAATTTACATGAAAATGAGACTTTATTACACAAAGATTTTCTCAGTGGCTCCCGTGATACTGCTTCATTTTGTGGGTAAGGTCCTCTAAGTCTGGTTTATGTTGATGGACAGAGCACAACGCAAGTCATGCTGAGGATCCATGCAGTTTCTTGCTTTCGTCTTGATTGCAACAAGACCTGAAAATACTTGTTCACAGAGATATATTGTTGGAAAAGGGAGAATTTCTGATTATTTCAGCCTTCCGAGTCAGAATGGCTTTTCCTCAAGTTGGGTCCAAAATTTCAAATACGGGAGTTTTAAAAGCGTTGCTTCTGCACTTGATTTTCCTGGAGTTCTATAAGTTCTTCTTGAAATCCCGGAATATCTTCTCCGACTTCACTGACGTCCACATTGAACACATTTCTGATCAACCTTCTTGAGGTAGACGTTTTGTGGAAAAATACCTGTCCATTTCTTCCTGAAGGTTCTTCAGATGATCTTCGAAAATACTTTTGACTTCAACAAGGGATATTTCCGACGCATCTTCCAGCACAGCACTCAGTTCTGGAAAGGCAACCGTTTTTCCTATAGCCAGTTTTTTCTTTCCAAAGAGCAAGCTTTTTCTTGAATGAGGCAATTTTTTTTTACCTATGTCCACCATGGTATGATTACGGCCCTGCATGACTGAATTCAGTTCATTCAGGTGCATGAAGATGTCACTCAAATAGGCAAGTTTTGCCAGCCAATCACCATCTTTAAAGCACTCTGCCAGTGAATGTCTCTTCTCACGTAAAAAAAAAATCAATTTCCGTTTTAGTTCAATGGAGATCAATGAATCAATTTAGTTCAATGAATTGGAGATCTCGCGAGATCTTGGAGACGGCGGCAGGGATTTTCGAAGCTCCACACGGTCTCCACGTTTTTCGAAGTTAAGTCTGTTCACAATTGTATTTTGTCGAAACTGTATTTATCTTTCGGGGTGTGAAGTTATTGTGTGCAACTTTGGTTGTTTCTCGGTGTTTATCTTTCATAAATTGATCGTCTGTTTGCCGTGTCGTGTCTTGAGGCCTTGTACAGTGTGCACTGTACAACCTTGAGGCTTTGTTTTTCTCTCAGCGGTCCGTCTTTTGTGATCCAATAACTTTCGTTATCTGTATTCCCAGTCTTTTCACCCATAGCCTACTTCCTTGTGTAAATCTCAACTCAAAAAAAAAAAAAAAAACAAAAAAAAAAAAAAAAACATTTTCCTTCTCTGTTCTCATTCGTTTATTCATTCTTATTCGTTCGTTCGTTCTTCGACCACGTGTTTCTCCCCCATTTCCCCAGATAGTTTTCACTCATTAACCTTCAATGTTTACACTTTCCCCTCAAGTTATGTATTCCGTCATATTTTATAACACCTTTTTCTTCTTCTTCTTTAAAAGGCTGCTTTCGACTTGCTCACCAAATCAATTCATCCCAAAAAAAATATCCATCTCCTATAGTGCCTTTTTTCTACATTCCCTAAACTCGCCTGCACTCCATCCTCCATCCAGCGTCCTTAAACGTATTTTTAACTCGAAGGTCACAAGAAACTCATTTTGCAATAAATGTTCGTTTCCCATAAATCGTACACTTTCAAAAATCCAATCTCACCCCTCCCCTCCAAATCTTCCCCATAACCCCTCCCCTCCAAATCTTCCCCATCACCCCTCCCCTCCAAATCTTCCCCATCACCCATCCCTTTCAAATCTCCCCCCTTGCCCCCTCCCTCCTAAACTACCCCCTCACCCCTCCCTGCCAAGACGCCCCCTCGCCCCTCCCCACCTAGACTCCTGCCTCACCCCTCCCCTCCAAATCTCCCCCATATCCCATCCCTTTCAAATCCCTCCCCTTGCCCCTTCCCTCCCAAACTCCCCCCTCACCCCTCCCCTTCAAATCTCCCCACCCTCATTGCTTCTCAATTTCCCCCCTCTCACTGCCCCTCCTCAAAGCGTCCTCCCCGCTTCTTCCCCCTTCAAACTCTCACCTCCATCTCCCCCAACCTTCTGCCTCGCTCTTCCCCCTCCTCAAATAACACCTCATTGTGGCTCACCCAATCACCATCAAACCTTTTGTCCGCCCCATCCTTCCCTTTCTCCGAGCTATTCTGAAATCTCTGACACACCTTCAACAGCTCTCCCTACCTCTTCCACCTCTTCCACATCTTACCCTGCCCCTCCTCCCCCCTGTTCTGTATCTGATGCTCCCCCTTCCTCTTCATTAACGGTATGGACCTCAAACATCCGGGGCCTTCGTTCAAACTTAACTGATCTCTCCATACAGGTTGCTTCTGTCAAACCAGACGTGATCTGCTTAACAGAAACTTTCCTCCTTTATGATGTCTCTGATTCCATAGTATCTCTCCCGGGCTACTCCCTCCTCCGGTATGATAGACCTGAGCCTCGTCCTGGAGGCGGGGTTGCTATCTTTATCAAAAACTCTCTTCCTCACTCGCCCTGCACTGCACTCTCTCCACCTCACCCCCAGGAATACCTCTGGCTACGGCTTCCCCTTCGCTCCCACCTCTTGTTCATATGTGTGTTGTACCGTCCACCAAACAGTGATGACTCAATCTACATCTCGCTGTCTGATGATATGGACCAACTTCTATCTACTCATCCCAACTCTCTCTTCCTCATATGTGGTGATTTCAACTGTCATCATGCCAGTTGGCTGGGTGTGGGTACCTCTCTCACCAGCCATGGCTCCTCAGCAAAGGACTTCTGCGACTCACTGGGACTGACACAATCTGTCAATTTCCCGACCCGGATCTCAGTCAACGGAACATCTTCTCTTCTGGACTTGGTTATGACTAACTTCCCTGAAAATGTCTGCTGCTCTTCTTCTGCTCCGATCGGATCATCTGATCATGTCCTTGTTAAAGTGGACATCTCTCTGACCATCCTCAGGGAGCCTGCTCAGCGTCGACGAGTCTGGCATTTCACTCAGGCCAACTGGCACGGTCTTCAAGCAGCCATCAATCATCTGGACTGGTCTCCCATCTCTACCACCTCTGACATCAACTCATCCTGGGAATTCTTCCAAAGTAAATTGCTCTCTCTCATGCACAGATTTATCCCATCTCGTCTTCAGTTGTCATACCCTTCCTCCCGTCCATGGTACACGGAATCTTGTGGTGAGGCTGTTGCCCAGAAACAACTTGCCTTCGTCTCCTGGAAAGCAAATCCAACGGAAGGAAATCTCATTTCCTTTCACAAAGCCCGAAACAAGTGTGTGTCCACCCTCAGGAGAGCCAGGAAACAATATCTCTCCGTTCTCAAGACCGAACTCTCTTATCTGTCTCCCTCTTCCAAATCCTGGTGGCGTCTGGTCAAATCCGTTTCTGGTGTTTGTTCCCCCTCCATCCCCTCCCTTACCTCAAACGGCTACACAGCTGACTCCGCACGTGAAAAAGCTGAATGCCTCAACTCTGTGTTTGCCTCTAAATCTTGTGTCCCAAACCCATCCCTCTCTGTACCCACCATACCCAGTCGTACCCTGCTGCTCCTGGACTCCGTGTCCTTTCCTCCTGACAAGGTGGAAAAGTTTCTGTCAACCCTCGACTCTGATTCTGCAACTGGACCCGACGGCATCAGCCCACGGGTCCTAAAATCCTGCTCTGCTGCTCTGTCTCACCCTCTCTCTGTTCTCTTCACCCTCTCTTTTGCTCAAGGTCAACTGCCATCTGCTTGGAAATCAGCCAACATCACCGCTTTGCACAAAAAGGTGCAAAAACAGATCCTAGCAACTACAGACCAATCAGCCTTCTCCCAATTATCAGCAAAGTCATGGAATCCATCATTGCTTCGGATATGAAATCTTTCCTCTTCTCCAATGGCTTGATCTCTGATCATCAATTTGGTTTCAGACCAGGTCACTCTACTCTGGACATGCTGCTTCTGCTGTCTCAACAATGGATGGAGGTCCTCAATGCCAAACAGGAAATTAGAGCTGTCTCCCTCGACATATCACGTGCCTTCGACACGGTCTGGCACCCCGCTCTGCTCACCAAACTCTCCTCCTTTGGTATCCATGGAAATCTCCACGCATGGCTGGCGGACTTCCTCTCTAGTCGTCGTCAACGTGTGGCCCTGAATGGGTTTCTCTCATCTCCTCTTCCTGTTCAGGCTGGAGTTCCCCAAGGCAGTGTTCTGGGCCCCGTGCTTTTTCTGGTCTTCATCAATGATCTCTCTGACTCTCTCGAAAATCCTCTCTATCTCTTTGCTGATGACTCCACTCTCTGCCGCTCCATTCCTCTTCCCTCAGATCGGCAGTCTGCTGCCTCCTCACTCTCTGAAGACCTGGACAAAATCACAGACTGGTCAAACAAGTGGAACATGTCTTTCAATCCTGACAAATCTCACACTCTTACTATGTCTCTCCGAAAAGATCGACTGGACAACCCTCCCATCTACTTTCTCAACAATCCTCTCCAAGAAGTTCTGTCGCTCAAGATTTTGGGTCTCACTATCTGCCATGATCTTTCTTGGGAAAACCACATTTCCAAGCTGGCCTCCAAAGCCAGTCGCCGACTGGGCATCCTCCGTCGTGCGAAGTCCTTCCTCGGCACACCTGAGCTCCTCACCACATACAAGGCTTTCATCCGCAGCTCAATGGAATACTGTTCTCCCCTATGGGCCGGTGCTCCTGCCTCACACCTAGCTCGGCTTCACGCTGTTGAAACCAAAGCTTTCAGAATTATTGGAATCTCCCGCGATGAAGCTATCTCTGAGGGCCTTTCACTCACTCACCGCAGGCAGGTAGGTGGTCTTTCTGTCTTCTACCGACTCCTCTCCGGCCTTGCACCCCCAGCTCTCTCTGTGCTCTGTCCCCCAAATATTCCTACAGGTCGCACAAGATCTGCCAGCAACCCTCTGATGGTTAAACTGCCGAAATCTCGGCTCTCTGCTCACCTTCACTCTTTCATTCCTCTTTTCTCCCGCCTCTGGAACAAACTCCCTCACTCCCTTCAATCCCACTCCTCCCTCCAGGTCTTTAAAACAGCTGTTCACCACCATCTCTTATCTTCCCCCATCCAAAACCTTGATCTTTTCTACCCCCGCTAATTCACCCCAGATCCACCTTGTTTGAAATTCGAACTTCTTTCCTGGAAGTCCTGGCAGTGTCCATATGTTTTATACCTCTCCCACCGCCCCCTTCCCACGCCCCCCCCCCCCCAAAGCCCTCGCCCTCTCTCAGATCTCTCGATGTCTCCATGTCTCTCGGTCACTGCTCTCAAATGTTGTGTTTGTGTCCTTCCCCCTCTCTCCCCATCTTGTCTACCGCTCCCTATGTTATATGTTTTATGTGTCGGTTTGTCTTTCTGGGTGATTAATGTTCGCTCTTTCACGAGCCTCGACCTTGTATACAAAAAAAAAAAAAAACAAAAAAAAAAAAAAAAAAAAAAAAAAAAAAAAAACTCCTCCGATAATCTTCCTTCGAGAGAGCCAACGAACATCAGTGTGGAACAGCAAGGCCTGGTGATGTGATCCCATCTCTTTACACATTTTATGGAAAATACGTGAGTTTAAAGCCCTGGCCTTGACAAAATTCACAATTTGGATGGCATTATTGAGAACTACATGGAGGTCTGGTTGCAAACGTTGAGTGGCAAGGTTTTCCCGATGTAAGAAATAGTGAATTATTATATCAGGGTTTTCTGCTTTAACACGAGTAACAAAACCCAAACGATTTCCCATCATAGATGGAGCTCCGTCAGTGCACACAGCCAAACAATTCAACCAGTCAAGATCATGTTTCTTGAAAAAATTATTCATCATAATAAAGAAGTCTTCACCAGTGGTGGTACTTGACAGGGCATTGCAGAAAAGAAATTCTTCCAGAATGTCGTCTACTCCTCTGTACCTTACAAAAACCATAAGTTGAGTGTCACCTGCAATGTCTACTGATTCATCCATCTGCAACGAAAATTTTCCTCCTTTTTTCAGTGCCACAATCAGTTGAGCCAAAATATCATCTGAGGATCAATTTGACGTTTGATGCTATTGTCAGAAAGTCGTACCAATTCAATCTTCTTGGCAACATCTGCTTCGCCAACAGTTTTCACCATTGCCACTGCTGCTGGCTTCACCAGCTCCTCTCCGATGTTATGGGGCTTTTTCATCTTGCAATATACCAAGCCACTTCAAAGGACGCCAAGGAAGCTTTCTCCAGGGAAACGGCTGAACTCGAGGGAGCATCAATCTGACTTCGTTTTACCTTGTCTTCTTTATCCTCCCAGTAACTCAGTTGCTTTCTGACGAAGTTTGGATGAACTGAATGCAAATGATGCTTCAATTTGTTTTCCTTCATATATTTATTGGCAAGGACATGCAGGCACTGAACACACTGAGGTCGGACATTCACAGATTTTTCTCTCATCTCGGTGAAGCCATATTTCAAAAACTCAGGCTTATACAGCAGTAGTGTTTTGCGTTAGGCCATTTTTCCAGTTAAAGACCAGACCTGGAATGAAAAGAGTAATAAATTATAGCATTTTAATAAAACATTGGAAATTGTTCAAAAAGTTTAAAATAACCATTTGTAAAGTTAATTACTATATTGTTACGTTTGTGGGGGTAAACAATGAAATGCCTTAGTCGAGATAGAATCGTGTAGATTAGAATGCTCCGAGTGTCACATCGAGGAATCTTGATGTATCTAAGTAGGCCGTCTGTTCGGGTAAGAGCGTTTGCATGTCACCGTAAGGGGCATGGATTTGTGTTAAGTAATTATAGGGATTAAAGATGAATTCCGCAGTGTGTAATTTGCCCTTGTGATCTTCCCTCCATTTTTATTACAATTAAAAATCCCGCCAAACAACAAGTGGACTAACAAATGGACTTGTGCGCTCACGGCGCCGTCAGGGCCGACAGGGACAGCATTTGCCGATCGGCTAGGGGAACGACATCATCTGAACATTCCCAAACGACAACTAGACTCCACTCCCCAATTACTCATAACGGGGAGGCCATGCCCCAGCCTTCATGATTGGTGGAGGTGAAATGGGATGATTGAGTAGCGCTCGATGATTGGACAGAGTGTGACGTCAGGGTGGAACATTCAAGAGCTGGAGCAAGAAAGATGGCTCTTGCCATTTTTGCTCTCTTGGTGCTGGCCTTCGTCAGAGGCGGTCGCTTGGTTGTTTTGCATGGGAGGACGATGGGTGCTGGCCTGTGTGCGCCGCAGAGATCAGTGGAGCCGTGTTAGCAAAGAAGGATCTTGCCTGCTTGCCTCACACCGGCAGCTGGCTACGAGCACGATTCCTCGCTATCTTGTGCGTTTCTCACGTGGTGGTTCGAGGCGACGAACAGCAAGCCTTACCAGCCATTTGAGGATGCAAAACTAAGTGTCAGCATTATACAAAAGGCCATTATTTATTTTCTTTTACTCTCGTTTCCCCCTTGTTTGTATACGAGTCTGTATGCAGACGTCTCAATTTAGGAAATAGTTTTTTAAACCTCAACATTTTCGTTGTCGTTTACATTACTGTAAATAAATTTGTATTTGTTGAATTTTACTTTCTGTCCTGGTTCGTTTCTGTGTTTGTGGGTCGAGTCATTAAACCCTGTGTCGGCCGTCCGATCAGGTAAGACTTCGAACCTTTCCACGCGCGCCATAAATAACCCCGCCAGGTTCTAAATATGCCTTGGAGTTAAAGCTTGTTTCGGTCATTCGTTCTCTTGGGGTCTTAACCCCGGGACACGACAATATTATTTGACTCCTTAGCGGTTAGGGTGCTGGCTTGGGATCCGAGGATCCTGAGTTTGGAATCCCGGTCTATCGTTGAATTAATGCCAGGGGGGTTGACTCAGCCTGTCATCCTCCCGAGGTTGGCAAATTGAGTACCAGCTTGCTGGGATGAATGTGCCGGTGTGTGCCCCGGTTTAGAATAGGTACACCGTATCCCTGCGTGTCGTAAGAGGCAACTAAAGGGTTGGCGTCAGGAAGGGCACCTGGCCATGAAAACGTTGCCTCAAAAAGGGAACCATGATAATTGTCATGGGGCCTGCAAGGCTAAGCCCCGCTCTGGCAAAGATGCAGGCAATACTTACCTTTTTGTGGAAACTAGATCTCAGCTTCCAGTAAACAAGTGAAAGCATGACTGTCAGATTGTGAACTGTCGACACATGCGAAAATCAAATTTCTTATATGTCAAAAATTTGTTTTCTAGAACATTCTTGATTGATTCAGAATAAAAAAGAAATTTTGGCAACAAGAAAATAAAATAAACAACAGTGATAAAACTCATCTGGAACAGTTATGAATGTATAAAAATCAAACATTTTTAATTTAAATAAAAACGTTTAACTAATAAAAACAGTGCATTCGATAATTAATCTCAAAACGCAAAAATTACAGCGCCATCTATAATATCGCATTCAGATAAGAGTGCTACTTAACAACAGGCTCTTTGCTGGTCTGCTTGACGCACGAGTATTTTATGTGAACGGACTCAAACATTATTATATTAGGCGTATATGGATGCTGTTGTATCCAGCAGTTACCCGAAACGTACTTGAGGGTAACGTCAATGGTTCAATCCGAAATCTCAACGCAGCACAGAATGCCCATTAGGCCTCCAAAAACCCTGTCTTTCCTTAGCTCCTCCCACTCTCCAAAACCAACCGTCACTTCCGTTTCCTATACATATGAACTATAACATGTGAATTCCAAACATAAATTACAAGTGAATTATAACACGTGAATTCCAAACATAACAGTCTCCATTTGTTTTGACACAGATTTTGAATCACTCTTACGGTTAAAACTCCCATCTCTACTGCCTCTGACATCAACTCTTCCTGGGAATTCTTCCAAAGTAAACTGCTCTCTCTCATGCACAGATTTATCCCATCTCGTCTTCAGTTGTCATACCCTTGTCCATGGTACACTGACGCATGTGGTGAGGCAGTTGCCATGAAGCAACTTGCCTTCACCTCATGGAAGGCTAATCCAACTGAAGGTAGTCTCAGTTCCTTTCACAAAGCTCGGAACAAGTATGTGTCTACCCTCAGGAGAGCCATCTCTCTACTCTCAAGACTGAACACTCAAACTCTCCTCCCTCCTCCAAATCCTGGTGGTGTCTGGTCAAATCTGTTTCTGGTGTTTGTTCCCCTTCCATCCCCTCCTTTACCTCAAACGGCTAAACAGCTGATACCGCACGTGAAAAAGCCGAATGCCTCAACTCTGTGTTTGCCTCAAAATCTTGTCCCAAACCCATCTTTTCTATCCCCGCTAATTCACCCCAGATCCACTTTTTCGAAATACCAACTTCTTTCCTGGAAGTACTTGCAGTGTCCATGTGTTTTATACCTATCCCACCCCCCCTCCTTCCCATGCCTCCTCCCCCCAAACCCTCTCCCTCCCACAGATCTCCCGATGTCCCTGCTCTCAAATGTTGTGTTTGTGTGCTTCCCCCTCTGTCCCCATATTGTCTTCTGCTCCCCATGTTATATGTTTTATTTGTCGGTTTGTCTTTCTGTGTCATTGATGTTAGCTCTTTCACGAGCCTCGATCTTGTATACAAAAAAAAAAAGGGTTTATTTTAGGGGTGAGTTAAGGTGATGCCTGCTTGGGTTTATTTTAGGGGTGAGTTAAGATGGTGCCGGTTTGGGTTTATTTTAGAGATGAGTTCGCTGTTGACGGTCTTATTGTGTATTTTTTTTTTTTTTTTGTATACAAGATCGAGGCTCGTGAAAGAGCTAACATCAATGACACAGAAAGACAAACCGACAAATAAAACATATAACATGGGGAGCGGTAGACAAGATGGGGAGAGAGGGGGAAGGACACAAACACAACATTTGAGAGCAGGAACATCGAGAGATCTGTGGGAGGGAGAGGGCTTTGGGGGGTGGGGGGGAGGGAGGCATGGGAAGGGGGGGGGGGTGGGAGAGGTATAAAACATATGGACACTGCCAGGATTTCCAGGAAAGAAGTTGGAATTTCAAACAAAGTGCATCTGGGGTGAATTAGCGGGGGTAGAAAAGATCAAGGTTTTGGATGGGGGAAGATAAGAGATGGTGGTGAACAGCTGTTTTAAAGACCTGGAGGGAGAATTTGGATTGAAGGGAGTGTGGGAGTTTGTTCCAGAGGTGGGAGAAAAAAGGAATGAAAGAGTGAAGGTGAGCAGAGAGCCTAGATTTTGGCAGTTTAACCATCAGAGGGTTGCTGGCAGCTCTTGTGCGACCTGTAGGAATATTTGGGGGACAGAGCACAGAGAGAGCTGGGGGAGCAAGGCCAGAGAGGAGTCGGTAGAAGACAGAAAGACCACCTACCTGCCTGCGGTGAGTGAGTGAAAGGCCCTCGGAGATAGCTTCATCGCGGGAGATTATTAGGGGTCTTCAAGAGTCTTAAGAAACTTTAGGGTCGAAAGGGTCTTTATGGTCCAAATAATATTTGGGGTATTCTGGGTTTTATAGGGTCTTGAGGGTGTTCAGAGTCTTCACTGGTCTTTATGGTGTTTTTGGTCTTCAGAATCTTAAGGGGTCTAAGCTCCCAAGCATGTAGAAAGAGGTATTAGGGGTCTTCGAGGGCTTAACAGTTGGGGTGCTGGCTTCGTATCCTAGGATCCTGAGTTAAAATCCCAGTCAATTGTTGCATTAAAGTGAGGGGGGTTGACTCAGCCTGTCATCCTTCTGAGGTCAGCAAATTGAGTATGAGCTAACTGGTAATTGGGGCACTGCATCAGCGGCACAAACGTGCTTCCAGAGAAATTGTGCAACCAGCAGCCACTGGCTGCATACAATAAACAACAACTACCATCTCTTTTCTTCCCTCACCCAAAACCTTGATTATTTTTCTACCCCCATTAATACACCCCAAATCCACCTTTTTCAAATTCTTTTTTTCTTTCCTGAAACTCCTAGTTGTGTCCATTTGTTTTATACCATTCTCCCTGGCCCTCTCCTTCCACAGATCTACCACTGTCCCTGTTCTCTACTGTTGATGTGCTTCTCTCTCTCTCCCCCTCCTCTTGTCTCCTTGTCCCTTTATGATATGTTTCACGTGTTTTCTGTTTATGTCTGTGTTTATGTGTTGCTCTTACCCAAACGCTATTTTTTTTCTTCTGAAAACCACTGAAAATCATTGATCATGGTCTACTTTGAAGGGAAATTAATTTTGAATTTTTTTGCCAATCACTGTGTCAAAAAAAAGCCCATGAGTGTCGATTTACAGTTTCACCAATGTCGTCACATTATGAACTCACATTGATCCTCATGGTGGTTTATATCGAGAAGCAGTGTATTTCAAACTCGGATTCCGATACTGATTGGAGTCATTCAATTATTTCCAGAAACAGTTGAGCGATCCGAGTTACAAATTGGATGCAAAAACTTGGCAACGCATTCATCCAGGTTGGAACACATGAAAAGATCAAGTAAGTAACGTCTGTCAGTATCATGATCAGGGATACGAACGAGTAGAAGATGCTATAATTTGGGTGAGATTTCTAAAAACAGAAAAATTCCAAGTTTCAATGCCACGAGGGTCGGTATAGAGAAGTCTTTGAGGATGCCAAGCAGCAATATCAGCGTTTCCTTGTGGTAAATGTTGAAGTCACCAAATACTGTGATCTGAGCTGAAGGATGCAATGATATAGCATGGTCAATGCTTTCTGAGATGACATCTATTACTGCACAGGAGGGTGATGAAGGTGAACGATATAGAAACAAGTATAAAAAGTTTTAATTAAAACAAAAGCCGCGTCGATGTTACACAATGCCTAGATGCAGCTGTGCCTATAACGTCGATGTTATAGGCACAGTACATTCCTATTGATTCGATTACTTGATGTTATTTTTGTGCAAAGTGAAAATATATCTCGGCAATTTCCCGTGTGTGGCGACGAATTTTTAATATATCTCGGCATTTTCCTGTCTGTTATTTCAGGCGGTGTATGACTGACCATGCCGCGATTGGAAAAAATATATATCTCGGCAATTTCCCGTCTGTTATTTCGGGCGGTGTATGACTGACCATGCCGCGATAAAAAAAAAAAATCTCAATGGACTTGAAGTTACAGGCCTTTGAGAATTCATTTCGTTCTATAAAGGGCAACTTTCATCGGATTTTCTTCCCGTTTTTTTTCAACCGAGTCTAAAACTATGTTAGCGACTGTGTAAAATGAAATGATATATCGAATTTGATTTGAAATAAAACTGTGTGAGAGAGGAAGACACCACGGGCCTACAAAACAGGCCTCAAAGCTATGCGAGTTAATAAAATGGTGGATATTTGTTTATATGAAGCCTCTCCCACAATGGGTGGAGCTATGGTTCCCAGAATGGGTGGAGCTTTGAGGTTTTGTCTTCTCTGCAAGAACAAGAAGAACAAGAAGAAGAACAACAACAACAGCAGAGGGCACTCTATTAGCAGCGTCTGCGACGTGGCTAAAAACAGATATGTTGTGGAATGGAGGAGAGCAAGACGAAAAGACGTAAAACTAAAATGGCACTCGGTAGAGCGCAAACCTCCACCAGGCTGAACAGTTTGTTTTGTATCCCACAGATAGGCCTGATCTGGATTCGGACCTTAATCAAAATCTAATCGGCTTGTTCTTGTCACCTAACCACCTCGTCCACCTAGTTTAGTCATAACTCGTCCTTAACGTTTTGAAATTTCATGTTGTATATCGGTTTTGGCACGATCTCTCAATGGCGAAGAATCACTAAAAAATTAAATAATTCGTATCGGAATCCATATTCAGATCTTCACCAAAATCGAATCGAATCGTCCTTGTCACACACACACAACCTGTCCACCAAGTTTCGTCCGAATCCGTCCATAACTTTTTGAGATATCTTGTTCACAAACAGACATACAGGGGAACAAGCGATTAGATTTTGGTTCAGGTCGAAAGCCAGTTCTGGCCTATCAATGGGATACAAGACGTAAACTCTGCACCTGACAGAGGTATGTGTTCTACCGAGTGCCGTTCTAGTTTTGTTATTTGCATCCTGATTCCTTATGTGTTCTAGCTCTTCCACGAGCCTTGCCTCTGTATAAAAAAACAATGACAAGGCACCCAACCATTAGTCAGGTTCACTATGTTAACAAATATAATTTCGTTCAAAATTTTGGGAGATTAGCAAACCTGTACATTTTTGGAATCATCAGAGCATGGAGAATCCGAAAATCAATGTTGGCATTTGCACAGACACAGATTTTGATTTTCAAAATGGCCGCCATAACATATATTTTGCGCTATCTCGGCTTCTAGTCAACCTAGAAACTTGATTAAATATGCCAATCCTATGTTTTCTGGGTCAAGGAATCCAATAAAGGCCTCAAAATAGTGCTCAGGATTATAGAAAAGCAACAAACAAAGGTAATTTAAAACCATTGGCTTTATATTTGTGATATAACTATTACATAATACATGATATTGCAAGTCCTTTGAAGTTATAGGTATGGGTTTATAAAGCAAGAAAGCAGCCTTGTTAATATGAGATTGAACTATAAGTCCTATACACAGGATCTACTCGGTCTGTACCGTTCAGGAATATGCTTTTACAGATCTTCATCAGTCCTGAGTGTCATTTTCGCAAAGGTGTCTATGCAAATGCCAACATTAATTTTTGGATTCCTCATGCTCTGAATATTCCAAAAACATGTATAGTTTTGCTAATCTCCAAAAATTTTGAACGAAAAAACAGTGAACCTGAATATATCCCAATCCCTTCCTAAAAGTGCACATATGAGAAACGTGCCTAGGAGCCAAGAGTCATGGGAAAACAAAGGCGAATCACAAATTTCAAAGGGGCATATGTCAGCTCACCTGCCGGAGCAGTCCATATTTCGTTTTGGCCGCCTTTTTGGCCGCATGACCAGCTTTGGCTGCGTTTGGCCGCCTTTTTGGCCGCATGACCAGCTTTGGCTGCGTTTGGCCGCCTTTTTGGCCGCCTTTTGGCGGAGCAGTCAAGGCCAAGGTGGTAAGCTGGGTGCAGCTGCTTGAGACTGTCAGCCACATCATTGCACTACATCTATTTTGCCTGGATACCACCTTTCCTCATGGTAAAATGAAGGTAACTTCACCGTGCAGACTTTACAATATACTTGACAACTGCAAAACATTGCCTTATCACTTGCAGGCTCTTGCCAAGCTCTTATACCCAGATGCAGGATTGACCCTCAGCTCACGTCTGCTCAGAATCTGTCTGATTACAGGTTGAACTCCTTTGGCTTGGGCATACCATAGGACAGTCTTCACACCATTGTCATTGACTATCTGCCAGGTGGGCACTGCATATTGCGGAGCTCACAAACACAAAGCCATCTCATTTAGTCGTCAGCAGCTTGGGAACGTATCGCTCAAGAAGGCTGGCAGCGAGTGAGAAGACACTCTTTGCAAAATGGCATCCCCAAAGGACATACTGGACAGTTTTGTCCCCTGTGCAGCAAGATCCAGGACACTGGGTTGAGTTGTCTTGTGCTTCCAGAACTGCCACAGCCATACAGGAAGATACTCATGGGCAGCCTGCAATGCAATGCAATGTCTTTGTGGTCATTCTGTAGGCGAGGGGTTGAAACAATCGTCCAGATCTTCTTAACTGTGTATACTGCGAGAGAAAGGTTCCTCCTGGATCAATGTGGCCAAGTCTATTGTTGCGGTTTTGAGAACCCACACTTGTAAATAAATATAACATCATTAAAGGTTAAAGGTAGCACCGCATAGTTAGGCCACAAGCAACAAGTAGGTCACCATAGGACGTCAGTTATTTCTTAGTATGTGTTAGATAAGGCCATTTTCCAATAGTTGAATCTGCGTTGCGTCAATCAAATAAGAGTAGGCCCTTCCGTCCATTTTTGGCAGCCTCCATCCAAGCGGCGCCAATAAGCGCGCTCCAGTCTGTGCCCCATGGCCCTTCCCAATTTGTTACGCGCCTTTGTCAGCAGCGTTCGCCACCTCGCTGGGCTTCCGCCAAAACTAGCCCAGAAACCCATGAGGTAAGGCCCGAAAAGGGGGCGGAGTGTCAGGAAGAAGGTGCGGCCACGTCAACCAGCCATCAAGGCGGGGCCAGTAAGCCAACACCAGCCAACCAAGGCTGGAGTGACATCGCCTGACAGGCGTGGCTTTTGGGCTTCGAGAGCGTTTTCTGGGTTGATTATAAAAGCGCGCACGCAAAGCCCTCGAAAGGACTGCTGCGATTTGAAGGGCTTGAAAGGACTGATCGTTGTGGAAAGCGCTGATGTGATTACAGAGAACTGTTGGGAAGAATTACGAAGCAGCGCTCATTAACGAGGTCTGAGCGGGGAGAGAGAGGCGCTTGACCTGGGACGTGCGCTTTATGAGGGAACTGAAGCCAAGCATTGGTATTTCAAAGAGATGCGCTGTGGCAACCCGCTGTGCTAAGGGTGAGCGGGGGGCACGCATTGCCATGAACTGCAGCGTGCAGGACATTGGGAAGGGAGCGCTTGGAGCGAGTAGTGCGCATATTACGTACGCCAGTATACCAGCCTTCCCCCGTCATCATAATTGTCCGCTCGCGTTACACCACGTGAAGAGCTGCCTGCCGGGTTTCGTCTGCTGGACCGGAGCCGGACTGGAGCCTGGACCCCATCGCCGGACCTTCCACCCTACCATCTGCAATCCCCGTGTGAGTGTCTGTATGTGAGACGGGCCCGTTTGTCTGGGGAATAGAGTAAGACTGTCTAAGGCTGCCCTGTGTACTTTTCCTTCCTCTTTCTTTCTTGTACATTATTTCGTTTCCTCTTCTTTTTGTACATTTGTTAATAAATTGCCCTGTTCTTTCTGGTTTCTCCTTAATCCGATCGTCCTAGTCTTTTCTCCATTGGGTAAATGTGGCACGATCACAACCGCTATAATCGGGTCTAGTCACTTGTTAACAGCTCGGATCGCGGATTGCTATCCGCTCGGCATATCCCATCAATATCCGTGGTTTGAGCGGGAGTTATTCCCTCGTTTCCGGCCGGCGTTAGTACCTAGGTAGTAGCGAATCCCTAGGCCTAACAAACCCTACCTAACGCCGCACCGGGAAGGACGTTATAACTTCCAGGGTCGCGTCGGCCAGATAGGAGGACAAGGGGATTAACCCCCCCCCCACACACCCCCCCTTGATAAGGGGAGAGCCGACGTTCTGAGATCTGTAACACTATATTAAAATCTCCCCCAACAATATCTGGGGCAGAGGAAGCAAGAGGAAGCTCCAACTTGTACAGGACCTCGACCCTTTCTTACACTCTGGGACAAAAATATGAATGAAGATCAAACAGGTTGATAACACAACCAACCTGACCGAGGCAAATTGCCTTGGGATAATTTTGTCTCAGCTCAGAAGCTCAACATCTAGCCTTTTTAAACAAAGAAACCCAAATCTGAACACATCTTAGTACTATCCTGAGACCAATACGACTCTCCTTACCTCCAATATGCAAGGAGGGAACCATACTCACCATAAGAAATAAGACACTCCTTCAAAAGGCAGATTTCCACATTAGAATTTCCCAACCTCTCAAAAACCAGTCAATTTGACCCAGATATGGATTTTCCACATGTTAAATGACGTGAAGGTGAGCAACATGAAAGTGAGTAACTTAACATGACACAAAGAGTGCAAAACAGTGAAAGAGGAGCCATTTATGAACTAAAGGGCTCCAAAGTCCTTCACTGTGTACAGGTTGAGCCACTATGGTTATTTCATTGTAATTTTTCATTTTCTCCCACAGCTGGGAGTAACACAACTTCCCTTGAGCCAAGACCCATCAATAAAGACATTCTCCCCAGGCTGCAGAGAGTAATGCTTCTCTCCCAGGGTTATAAATCATTCCATGGAGCTACCTGGAGAGATGAGGCCAAAATCTTCAACCTTCAATGCTTCATTGATCTCCTTTGTCTGTTCAGTCCACAGAGTGGGTACAAGTTCAAGGGATGTGGAATATGAGGAGCAAAAGAAAAGGAGCTTATCCTATCTTCTTTCAGACATTAACCCCATTCATCTACTACACTCCCTTCTTGTTGCCGACAATGATTTGTGATTTTTCGATAAAAAAAAATGTTTTCACTGTGTGCAGCAGATGGAATATATGGCCTGTCAACTCGGCCAAAGCTCAGAGCTACGTATACCAACCACCGCAAGATGATGGTGCAACATCGGGCGGCGGTGGTTGAATTTGTCTAAAAAGAGGGCAAAATATCCTGCTTAATAAAATAAAATTTGAATCAACGTTATTCATACCCGTTCTTCCAACATTTCAAAAGTGAATGTTGAGCTTTTAAAACACATTGTGGGAAGTGGCCGTCGTAAATAGGAGACAGGCGAACGCATGGACAGACACCACGATTCACAATACATAATAGCCTAGCAGGTTATACCCACCATTTGGTGCGTGCAGAAGGGGTATTTTTTGTGGAGTACTGATAGATAGCTGAGGTACCCATCCAAACTGATTTGTATCATATGAAACAACTCATATTTAAGACTAACATACCATCATATAGAAAAAACAATTTCTGGCCCACTGGAGGGAAAGGTGCACCCTGGAGAATAAGCGGTGCTTGTGACACACAGACAGGAACTGAGCTTTAAATATAAGATGACTTCCCTTCCATGGAACTTCAACACAGGAAGAGACCATTCGGCCCATCAATCCTGCAAAATGATTGCCAACCTATGACATTTTTTTTCTTTACAAAAAGTCAAGGCTCGTGAAAGAGCTGAACACTGAATGTATCATTGAGCTAAGATGTTCAACCCGAACCGGACTCGTACATGTTTCAAGCCATTTTAAATTCAAAACTAAACCACCAGTCTCTGCTAACGGCTTTCCCGTGCACATTCCCCCTTCCTCCTCGAGGCCCATACTACGTGCACGCACAGTCAGCCGGTGCTCCAATTTGTGCGGTTTAGTAGGGACAGTGAAGGGCATCAGTCCCAAACATTCACATGTGGAGCCTGGCAACACGTATTTCTGACCTAGCGTCCACAATTTCGAATTCAAGCGTGTGTGTGTGTGTGTGTGTGTGTGTGTGTGTGTGTGTGTGTGTGTGTGTGTGTGTGTGTGTGTGTGTGTGTGTGTGTGTGTGTGTGTGTGTGTGTGTGTGTGTGTGTGTGTGTGTGTGTGTGTCCACATATTACACACTTTGTTTTGAAAAGTCCCAGTGACTTCATCAGCTCACCTGAATACAAATTCAGTCTCATGTCACTTGGTAGTTCGGCTTTAGGTGATAGATTCATCTTGTCATGTTGCCTCGGAGTCGAGCTAACATTGCTGTAACTTGTTATGCAATTGTGGTGTGATAAACCATTTTTCCCTCTTAACCTCAGCACCAATGCACTCACTTGTGTAAATGACATTGCCACTCCTCATCAGAAGCAATAATCCTCACCCTGTGTAGCTGCACTGCTAAGGGTCTTCTCATGCTTTTAAAGCATACTTTTGTAAAGTGCTGAGCCGTGCCACACGATTTGCACACCTTAATATACAGTGCTCTTTTCCTCGTTTTGTGTGCATTGTCACAGTATTTACATGTTGTGCGGTTGTCTGTCGACATGATGAGAGGGTGGCCATTTTGATGTTTTTGCTTTTTGACACCCAGTTCTTCTGTACTGTTATATCGCTGTGGCATTAACGCTGTCGATCAGCGGCCCTTCCTGCTCTATTTCTTTCATCTGAATGTCCTTGAGCTCCACCGTCCATCACCTCTCGATGGTCGTATTTAAAGTTAAATCACATTTCCTCAGGAGGTGACAACGCATGCTCTCATTGGCAATGCCAAGCACTATTGTACACCGCACCTTTCCTATGCCATCTCCAGGCGGCGTCATTGCCGGGCACCGAAGGGGGCTCGGCAATGACGCACGCTGTGAGGGAGTACTCAGTTTTCACTCTGGTTGTTTGTTTGCTGTACACCGCTCCTTTCCTATGCCATCTCCCGGCGCTGCAAAACGTCATTGCCGGGCACTGAAGGGGGCTCGGCAGTAACGCACGCTGAAAGGGAGCACTCAGTTTTCACTCTGGTTGTTTGTTTGTTTGTTTTTGTTTTCTTGCTTTCTTGTTTGTCCGGGCTATATCTCAGTCATCCTTTGAGCTAGGAAGCTGAAATTTTGGCACAATAGTGAGCAAGTACTTTGTCAAAAACAGTATTTTTTTGTTTTTTGATTAATCAATTAATTGATGACTTATTTAATTATTAGCGATTAATTAAGTACTTATACATTTCCTTTCTCTTCTGGCCATTATCTCAGGCACGTTTTGAGTTAGGAAGCTGATATTTTGGATGTGCCAATGACCAAGTGATTTGGCTGTAAAAGATATTTTTGATTTATTGATTAATCAATTAATTGATTAGTTATTTAATTATTAGCGATTAATTAAGTACTTATACATTTCCTTTCTCTTCGAGGCATTATCTCAGGCACCTTTTGAGCTAGGAAGCTAATATTTGGACATGACAGTGACCAGGTGATGTGGCCTTAAAGGATATTTTGATTTATTGATTAATCATTTCATTGATTAATTATTTATTGATTAATCAAAAAAAAATTTTTTTGTAGTAGTATACAAGATCGAGGCTCGTGAAAAGAGCTAACATTAATCACACAAAAAGTCAAACCGACACAAACCGACACATAAAACACAAAATAAGGGGAGCGGTAGACAATGACTTATTAATGACTTATTTAATTAAATTTCTAAAAGATACATCTTCGGATGAAGCACTAGTGGTTTAGTTATGCTATTAGCCAATTGATTAAGAAAATATTTTATGATAATCTTTTATTGATTTTAATTGTGCAATTAATCAATCAATTAATATTGTACACCTCTACCTCCCAATGAAGTCTCTATGAGCTGCACTGCGGTATTGCCAGGCGCCTTAGGCGCCCCGGCAATGCCGCGCTGTATGATATTTAATTATTTGGCATGGGGGCGGTGTACTTTGAATGTATGTGTACTTCTTGTACACCGCACCTTTCTTTTGCCATCTACAGGCGCTGCATAACGTCATTGCTGGGCACCGAAGAGGGCTCGGCAATGACGCACACTGAAAGGGAGTACTCAGTTTTCACTCTGGTTGGTTGTTTTGTTTTCTAGTTTTCTTTCTTGTTTTCTTTCTTGTTTGTTAGTCCGGACGATATCTCAGCCATCCTTTGAGCTAGGAAGCTGAAATTTCGGCAGAATAGTGAGCAAGTACTTTTTCAAAAACGGTATTTTTTGGTTTTTTGATTAATCAATTAATTTATGACTTATTTAATTATTAGCGATTAATTAAGTACTTATACATTTCCTTTCTCTTCTGGCCATTATCTCAGGCACCTTTTGAGTGAGGAAGCTGATATTTGGACATGCCAATGACCAAGTGATTTGGCTGCAAAGGCTATTTTTGATTTATTGATTAATCAATTAATCAATCAATCGATTATTATTTAATTATTCGATTAATGACTTTTTTTTTTAAGTTACAGATTCTGATGAAATGGTGGTGGTTTATGTGTTATATTAGCGAATTGATTAATTATTTAATTTTTTATGATTATTATTTATTTATTTTCATTATTAATTATTAATTTATTTTCTTTCTTATCTGGGCAATATCTCAGGCACCTTTTGAGCTAGGAAGCTGATATTTGGACATGACAATGACCAAGTGATTTCGCTGTAAATGGTATTTTTGATTTATTGATTAATTAATTAATCGATTAATTATTTAATTATTTGATGAATGACAATTAACAAAAAAAATTTAAGTTACAGATTTGGATGAGATGGTGGTGGTTTATGTATTCTATTAGCCAATTGAGTAGTTTTTATTTATTTTATGATTATTATTTATTTATTTTCATTGTTAATCATTTATTTATTTTCTTTCTCATCTGGGCAATATCTCAGGCACCTTTTGAGCTAGGAAGCTAATATTTGGACATTACAGTGACCAAGTGATGTGGCTATAAAGGATATTTTTGATTTATTGATTAATCATTTAATCGATTAATTATTCATTGATTTATCAATTAATCATTTAATTTTTTTAATTAATGACATTAAAATTTCTGAAAGATACATCTTTGGATGAAGCACTAGTTATGCTATTATGCTATTATTTATGCTTTTATATTTTATATTTATGCTATATATTATATTTATGCACTTAGTTATGCTATTGGCCAATTGATTAAGAAAATATTTTTTGATAATCTTTTATTGATTTTAATTATGCAATTAATCAATCAATTGTTGTGCATCTCTCCCTCCCAATGCAGCCTCTATGAGCTGCACTGCGGTATTGACGGGCGCCAGAGGCACCCCTGCAATGCCGCACTGTAGGATATTTAATTATTTGGCATGGGGGCGGTGTACTTTGAATGTATCTGTACTTGTTTTATGTCTAGTCAGCTCGTCTTTCAATAAGTGATATTGACAAGATGCAGTTTTCTCTCTTATACGAGCAACAAAATTGTCAATTGATTCACCCGCTTCTCGATTACAGCTGCCAAACATGTATCGTTCAAAAATCACATTTCTTGCTGGATGGAACTATGTCTCTAATGCAATTAGTATAGCCATCCATATTTCTCCTGCTCACCTGCGAGATTCAAGTTGCGGTTATAAATGTGACAGCATTGGCTGCCCATCACCCTTCTCAAAGTTGTCGCTTTTATTTCCTCTGGCTTCTCATTCAAGTTGATTGCTTGTAATTATTAATCCTCAAATTCAGTTCTTAAATTGTCCCAACTACTTTTCCAGTCTCCACTCATTTGTGGAATGTTGGCAGCCATGTTGGTCAAGCCCTCTGCCCATGGCGTTTCAGCACCACAGGTTACAATGGGAGATCATATCGTCTTCAGTTATTTACTCACTTTTGCACTCATGGTGGTGCTTGAAGGAGTCCGTTCCTGATTTGGAGGCATACCTTGCATCGGCACTGTTTGATGTGTAGCATCTATAGCCACTTCTGACACCATGTTTGAGACTCATATCATAGGACACGGGCTGGTGTTAATTCAATTAAGACATGTTGCACGTCCAAGCACACCTGGGTCCGAAGTGACTCCAGAACTACATGGACATATATTGCAATGTCATAGCCATCCACTAGGCAGTGTTATGAAGCAAGCTAACACCCGTAACAAGACTGTTGACAATATGGTGGGGTTCCTTCACAGCTGTGAAGATTATAGGACTCTGATGAGGTAAATGTTTTTTGTATATGAAGTCAAGGCTCATGAAAGAGCTAGACCGGAACATAACAGAACAAGGTGAACATAATGGAAAGGCGCGGATACACACCAATGGCATGGTAGAGTGGCACAATTCAGAGGGACTCTTGGAAGAAGTAAAGGCATGAGGAAGAATTAAATCAAGGGAAGAGGAGGTCATCTGGTATAACAAAGCTGGATATAAGTTGAGACACTGCAAGAAAAGGAATGGAAAACCATGGATGAAATATAAATTGGACAAAAAAGAGAAATTGAGTGGTTAAAAAACACAGTAATCCTGAAAGGAAAGAGTGTGCTTGTTGAGGGTTAAAAAAAGAACATGAGTATAGTTTTGGGCAGGGTGAGGGAGAATGACCTGAGATGATGGTGAACAGCTACCTGTCCTGAAGCCCTGGGGAGAAGAATGTGATTGAGCAGACCGAGGAAGTAGCCTCTATAGCTGAAAGGAGGAACAAATGAGTGGAGGTGAGCAAACAGTGAGCAGAAATTTTGAGAGTTTCCCCAGAAGCAGGTTACTGGCAAACAGTTTTTTTCCCTGCAGTAACATGGGAGGATAGAGCAAGAAAAGGACAGTGTGCAAGATCAAAAAGGAGTTTATGGAAGACAGAGAGAGGCCACCAACCACCTGTCTGCAATGCAACACTAACATGCCCAGAGACTCGGCTTCATCGCAAGATATTTTATTGATTTTGAGAGCCTTGGTGTATATGGCATCAAGAAGTGCAAGGTGTGATGCAGGGGCACTAGCCCAAAGGTGAGAGCAGAGTCCAGATTTCAGATTTCCTTAGGAAGAACTTCACACAATGGAGGATTCCCAGTTGGTAGCTGTCTTTGAAGGCCACCCTGTTACACCAGACGAAGATTACATCTCTTCCAAACTCTTATCTAGTGAACTGTGCCTTCTGAACTTTATATTGCTAAGTATTATATCTGCTGTAAAACAATGAATGTGTTACTTAATGATATATGTAGAGACATCTCTCTTTATGAGCAATGGATTCATTTTACATTATCCAGTATAGAAACAGATAACCTCAATGGGCTGACATGTGGCAAATATTATTCATTCATGAAAGTACCAAATGCCCTGCCTTTAAAAACAAACAAAAATATCTTCTTGAGATGTTATATCCTGCAGACTCTACCTTTTACGTTGATCCAACATCACCATCAGTTATATTATCGCACTACGAGCACGACAAATGACTGAGAACAGATTAGAGCTTGATTGGGATGAAGATCATCCATTGAATGAATAACCTAAGTTAACTAACACTTTTTCTTTTCCAGTTTGGTTCAACGGTTAAGGACTCGTATTTCACGTGTTTCCTATTATGACGTCACAAACGTGTTGCTTTACACAGTTTATGGTAATGCGGAGAATTCCAAGGAAATAGTCTCCATTTGTTTAGAAACACTGTGAAGGCATATCACATTGTTTGCTTGAACAAATTACATTTTTTGTCCCGAAAGCTCATTCTTCTCTGACATCTGGTGCCATTTATCATTCTACCATATCCTTTCCCCTAAGAGCCTTGTGGTTTTCATTTTTTTCATATTACAAGCAAACCAGCAAAACCTTGTGAACCTCCCTGAAAAGATATATGGATAAAAGAGCTAAAGCTCTGATTGAGCCTCAAAATACCGCACTCAAATCCCTTTGCCAAAGGATTTCCAGGTGAATTGTGTCTCGTATTTGTGATGTCGGAAAGGTCCATATTGCAATTTTGCTAGTCCATTTCTATCCAAAAATCCTCATGATGAGACGGCTCTAAGATCAAGAATCATTTCTAAAAAAATTGTATTCTCTTCCTTCAAGTAGCAAAGAAGTGAAAGCAAAGAATCATAAATCAAGAGAGGAAGAAGACGAGCAATACTGGAGAAAGGAAACAAAAGAAGAGAAGAAAAACAGTTGCCTTTTGTCCGTACTTTTGTATTTGATGTATATATTTTTGAAAATCTGATTTTGTTATGAATCGATAGCTATAGTCATTGATAAGTCTAATTACATAAGGATTTAACTTTTTGGTAATCAAAATAGTAGTAATTGCCCTCAAACTTCACTTTGACAGATATTGAAAACAATGTTGAGATGAGTAAAAGAAAAAAGAAAAGTTTCATAGATTCATCAAAATGAAGGTATTCTTAGCAGATTCAAATAAAATTTGT
Organism: Myxine glutinosa; assembly: GCF_964187855.1. Classification (NCBI taxonomy): domain Eukaryota; kingdom Metazoa; phylum Chordata; class Myxini; order Myxiniformes; family Myxinidae; genus Myxine; species Myxine glutinosa. Next base: position 164,682,202 of record NC_136261.1, read on the forward strand.
TATGAGTCGCGATAATCATCTGCCTAATATTACAGGAGTACATCTGACCGATGACGGTACGTTACTTGGTTGTAATCTTTGGACCAAAATTGAGAAGTCTTCGACAGATCACTGTATCTGGCCCAACACGCAGTGGAATGCGCCGTGCAGTGCAGCTTGTGACAGCCAGTCTGTGCCGCCCGCGAAGCCTGGCTCTTTCCAATGGATAAAAGGCATTCCTTGGTGGCTTGGGCCCGCGGGCGAAGATTGTGGCGGATGTGGGAGAGAGAGTGTTTATTAAATAAAGTGAATAGCGAGGGCAACTGAATTAGATTGCATGGTTGGAGCAGGATGCAAGGGGTGGCATTTTTGTCAGAAACATCAGTCATACTGATATGGGCTACAGATGTAGAAGGGTTATCAATAGCACTATATATATATATATATATATATATATATATATATATATATATATATATATATATATGTATATATATATATATATATATATATATATATATACACGAGGGTGCTGTATTTAAAAAAAAAAAATTTATACACTTGTTCGAGGCTCGTATAAGAGCTAACACATGGAACATATAATAAAGAAAGCGGGAGACAAGAGGTGGAGAGAGAGAGGGAAGCACAACAACAGCAGGGAACATGGACATCAGGAGATCTGTGGAAGGGAGAGGGCTGGGGTGGGGTACACAGGATAAACAAGATGGACACTACAAGGTCTTTCAGGAAAGAAAACAGGGATTTTGAAGGAGGTGGATTTGGGGTGGATTCATGGGGGTACAAAAGATCAAGGTTTTGGATGGGGGAAGATTAAAGATGGTGATGAACAGCTGTTTTAAAGATCTGGATAGAGGAATGGGATTGAAGAGAGTGAGGGAGTTTGACCCAGAGACGGAAGAAAGAGGAATGAAAGAGTGAAGGTGAGCAGAGCGTCTTGATTTTGGCAGTTTCACCAGAAAGGGGTTGCTGACAGATCTTATGCATCCTGCAGGAATATTTGGGGGACAGAGAAGAGGCAGAGCTGGTGGAGCAAGGCCGGAGAGGAGTCGGTAGAAGATAAAAATACCACCAACCTGCCTGCGGTGAGCGAGTGAAAGGCCCTCAGAATCAGCTTCATCACGGGAGATTCCAATGATTCTGAAAGCTTTGTATTCTACAACGTGAAGCCGAGCTCGGTGTGAGGCTGGAGCACCAGCCTAGAGGGGGGAACAGTATTCCATTGAGCTGCGGATTAAAGCTTTATAGTGGTGAGGAGCTCAGGTGTGCCAATGAAGGACTTCACATGACGGAGGATGCCCAGCTGATGATTGGCTTTGGAGGCCAGCTTGGACATGTGGTTTTCCCAGGAAAGATCATGGCAGATAGTGAGATTCAAAAGCTCAAGTGAAAGAACTTCTTCGAGGGGATAGTTGAGAAAGTAAATGGGAGGGTTTTCCAGTCGGTCCTTTCGGAGAGACATTGTAAGAGTGTGTGATTTGTCAGGATTGAAAGACATGTTCCACTTGTTCGCCCAGTCTGTGATTTTGTCCAGGTCTGCAGAGAGTGAGGAGGCTATAGACTGCCAATCTGAGGGATGAGAGATGGGGCGGCAGATGGTGGAGTCATCATTCAAAAAGATAAAGAGGATTTTCCAGAGGTATTTGGGAGGACAATGTTTTAAATGGGCTTATACCTATAAGGTGATGAAACTGAAATGTGGAGGGACGCACATACGTTTAGAGCCTGTTATCTTCTAGTCTCCACTTTGTAATGTCATCAACACCAGAGCCATTGCCACATGGCGCGTTTGTGCATCGCTAACCCTGTCAGTCCATTACCGACTTAAACTGATCAAAGCAAGGCAAGTCAAGGTTAAAGTGATCAAAGTAAGTAAGGAAAGGTTAGCACAGAGCCAGAAGAAGAAAATCATCAAATAAAATCATTTTGAGTGGGCCTCCTATTCAAATAGACTGACAGTTTAGCTTAGTGGTTTGCACACTCACCTCTGGGCTGTCTCGCCCGGGGTTCTAATCTTGACCCAGATAAAAACTGTCACCCTAGATCCCTCGATAATCCCTCAGGTGGACGTTACACTGGGTGTCCCGTCTTGCTGGCATTAGTTTGCAGACGTTAAATATCCCATGGTGTCTTTCACATAAAGTAGGCGAGTTATTGCAGCCACCCTGCCAACATTCCAAATTCCTGTCCGGACTGCAGGTGGCAGGTGGTCTCGTCTTTTTGGAAGTTCCTCGACATCAGGTTGTATTGTTTGCTATCTGAGAATGTGGTTGCACTATCGGCAGCAACTTCTGCATGGCAAACAAATTAACCAGGTGGTTTGTATGTTTCAGCAGAGAAAGGCCATCTTTGGATAGGACTTTATTTTGGATTGGACATCTTTGGATTTGGATAGAGCAGGCCAACTTTATTAACATTCTTCCTGTTTATAGGAATTATTTGCTCGTTTTATTGATTTTTTTATTTATGGAAATTGCCCCAAACAAGGCATACAACCAGGTAAAGGGCTAAGGAAAGGTTAGAAAAAAGACAAGGATAAAGCAAAACAAAAATAAATAGATAAATAAATAAATAAAGACAAAATAACAAGAAAACATCCAAGACACAGGAAGTAGCAGAAATCAGGTAAAATATGATAAAACCTCAGAATTGTTTGATGACTTTGGGATTAAACCTCAGAACAAAACAAGTAATTATTATTTCATAATTACATGATTTCACATGATTGACTATTGTTTGTGTTAGTGCTAGGGTTAGGGTTAGTAGATGTATGCGACTCATCAGTTTTGCCATACCATGTCTTTTTTTCACATCTTTTATTCTCAATTCTGCATATCAGCCATGATGTATGTAAAGTAATATAATCAACTGGATTGGGTGCTTGTTTTGACTTATTGACTCTGGCTTATCAGCGAACCAACAAAGAGGTGTGATTTGGAATAAAATATTCCAAACACTATTTTTTCTGTTTTTCAATACAATGAAAGTTGTTTCTGCGAAAACTATCACGTACAAGTAAAGTAAAATTCCTCAACTGCTTCTTCGCTTCCGGTTCTGCTGGCGAAGTAGCTCTCCACGTCATCAAAGCTCTCCACGTCATCAAAGTTAAGGATTTTTCTCGTTTGTATTTTTGTCATAAGGCCAAAAAAAAAAAAACATGTTTAGCGTCCTGCCTTTTTGAAACAAAGGAGGAGGAGGAGGCACCTTTTTTTTTTTTTTTTTTTTTTTTTTTTAATGGCCGCCAGGCTCATTTTTCCCAAGATGATCGCCTGCTTTTTTGTTTCTTTAGATTTGAAATGCATGTAGAATGTTTGGGTCTTGACGATCTGTGTTGACAAAATACAACATGTACTGAGTAACATATTAATAAAAGACGACTAAAAGAGACCATTTCATATATTTGCATGCTGTACTATATTTTCATATATTTGAATACTGCATATACAGACTTGGCATTTAATATGGAATTTTTTTTTTTCCTTGACTTGAGTTTACTTTCTGAACTCAGTATATCAATCTGGTGAGTTTCTTTTACCCTTCGGTGATGTCTTTGTTGAAAGAACCATGTCACTGATTGTCTTTCGCAGCAAGAAGTCAATAACAGGATTATATCACAGGTGGCGCGACAAAATGTAAGGACAGGTACATTTGACGATTGGCTTCGCAATCGGGTATATAAGGGTTGTTGTGTTATGTATTAGTGGAAAACAACTGCTGCACGTCTACAAAAGTTATTGCCGCTTCCTCTGGAGATGGTCCGTCAACTTGACAATGCTGTTTGTCATGGAGTGGTGGCTTTACAAAATTCTGGCATGAAACAGCGTGCTATTGCTCGGCAGTATGGCATCACTCAAGGTCAGGTGTCAAAGATCCTGAAACGAAATGCTCAGAGGGGTGTCCCTCCTCCAATACCGAGGCCAGGACGACCATGCAGAACCACAAGGAGAGATGATCGCCAGCTGCACCGGTTAGTCTGCAATGGCCATACCAAGTCAGCTAATCGGCTTAGGGCTGAGTGGCAGAAACTGACAAATGTGCCTGTATCCAGAAGGCTAGTCAACCAACGACTGGTTCAAGCAGACTATCGTGCCAGGCATCCCCTGAGAAATCCACGCCTGACCAGACAACACAGCCAGCGCCGATTGCAGTGGGCCAGAGAGCACCGTCAATGGCAGCCAGGACACTGGAATCACGTGACCCTCAGTGACGAGTCTAGATTTCTGGTCTATCGTCAAGATGGCCGCGTCCGAGTGCGCAGACAAGTGCATGAAGCCCACAACGAAGATTGTATAGTGCCCAGAGTCCAAGCTGGAGGTGGTGGAGTGACCGTTTGGGCTGCTTTTCATGCAGGGGGCAAAACTGACCTGGTTGTTCTGAATGGAAACCTGAACCAGTTCAAGTACCGGGTCATTCTGGAAGAAACATTGCTTCCATTTGCTTGTACAGCCTTTCGAGGAAACTTTGTCCTCCAAGATGACAATGCACGGCATCATCGTGCTCGCATGATCCAACACTTTCTTGCTGACCGTGGTGAAGAGCATATGGAGTGGCCTGCCATGTCCCCGGATATGAATCCGATAGAGAACTTGTGGGCAGAATTAACGCGTCAAATCGACAACTTGGACCAGCAGCCTACCTCTGTGCGTGAATTGAAGCAGGCTATTGTCACTGCATGGCAAGCGATTCCTGTCCAAACCTTGGCAAATCTCGTGAACATCATGCCTCGATGTGTATGTGCTCTCCTGAATGCTCATGGGGGTTACACGAAGTACTGAACTGTAATTTTACTGTCCGTAATCCCAGTCATAATTTAGCTTTTGTTTTTGTTGAAATTTTTTTTGGCTAATGTGCAAAATAAAGAGATACTTCGGGAAAACGTACAGAAGTTTAACACAGTACTGTCCGTGAATTGAGTTCAATATCAGTTTACATCACTTTCAAGGATCAATTTATTTGCTTCGAAATGTCAAATGTGGTTTTTGTTTCTTTTAAAGGTCACATTAACAAAATCCAGAATAATTTCAACATAATTCCAATGAACTTTTGGTTCTAAGTCATCTTGAAAAGTAAGTTCACCCCCACCAAAAAAATAGTCCATATTAAATGCCAAGTCTGTATTTGCACTTGGAGTCCGTTTTCCATCATGAACAGACCGAGCATACCACGGCTTAACGACTTTGCTTGCCGTTCGGATCGAAACACAAACGAAAACCATGATGAACACAAGTAAAATAATGGAGTGGATAGCAAAAGTGGATCAAATTTATCGAGAAAGTCTGTCTCGAAATCAGAGCATGTGGAAACTACAGCACGCTAGCACGCCAGCGCTAGCGCTAACATTCTATAGCACGCTCACACGTTTTGCTAGTCTACAACAACCAGCCGCATATTACTGCTGGACCTGTATGTACGTGTATCACAGACGGGATTATTTTGTGTGAGCGGCCATGAAACAATTATGATGGAGACTATCAAATCGAGAGAGTGAGAAAATTGATTGCTCGCGATGAGTCGAACGATGTTTAAAAAAAAAAGAAAAAGAAAAAGGAGGCGGCCTCTAAAAAGGAAGCGGGCGGGGACGCTAAACATGAATATTTTTTTGTTTGGCCTAACTGTACTGTTTATTTTACTGTGTATGTGTCTACTATGTGTTTCTAGTAAGATCTAGGTTTGTAAATCGTGCATACCTGTGTGTAATAGTCGTTTTGTTCGTGCCACGTCCTTCATCCCCCTTTGCATCCATGCCCTCACTTCAGGGAATTTCCCAGATAGTTTTCACGGTTTTGTTTAAAAATGTTTAAACTTTCCCCTGCAGTGTTGTATTCTGTTGTATATTATAACACGCTTTTCTTCTTCCTCTTAAAAGGTTTTCTTCAATTTGCTCATCAAATCACTCCATTTCAAAAAAAAATTCAATCTCTTACAGTTCTTCCTTTCTACATTCCCTAAACTCACCTGCATCCCACCCCTCCTCTAACGTTTTCAAACGGATCTCTGACTTGAAAATCACAAGAAAGTCATTTTGCAATAAATGTTCGTTTTCAATTAATCGTCCAACACTTTATAAAATCCCAACTCACCCCTCCTCCAAGTATTTTTCCCAGCCTCCTCCAAAACTCACCCCTCACCCCCTACCCTCCTAAACTCTCTCCTCACTCCTCCCCTTCAAATCTCCCCTCTCACACCTCCCCTCCCAAACTCCCACCCCACCCCTCCCCTCCTAAAGTTGGCCTTCCCCTCCTAAATTCCCCCCTCACCCCTCCCATTCCAAACTCCCCCCTCCCATTCAAATCTCCTCACTCTCCATTTTTCATCAATTCTCCCCCCTCACCCCTCCCCTTCAAAACTTCCCCCACCCTCCATTTTTCATCAATTCTCTCCTTTCACCCCTCCTCCTCAAAGCGGCCTCCTCCCCACTTCCTCTCCCTTCCAACTCATACCTCCAACTCCTCCAACCTTCTTCCTCGCTCTTCCCCCTTCCCCTTCAAACAACACCTCACTGTGCCTCTTTCAATCACCATCAAACCTTTTGCCGTCCTCATCCTTCCCTTTTAGACTAGACCGATTTCTGAGAAAAGTGAATGTTTGGTTCCTCTTTTAGGTAAAAGTTGGGAACCTCACTTTTTAACATAATTCGGGTATGCTAAATTCGATTAACCTGGTACCCTAGCCGAATGTTGAGTTTTTGACCTTCTAATTAGCATTTAAAAATGGCCGCCAAATTGCCATTTTTGGACTATTTCTTTGAACAAGCATTTATATATCTGTCGGTAGGTGGCATTACATTTCAGACTGTCAGTAATATGCTAAATTGTTATCTTCTTGTCATTCGAAATATATTTTTCACCAAATTTGTGACATTTTCACCACAAGATGCAGTTCTGGTGCGCCCTCTCCTGGGATCATCATTCACCCTGTATATTCCTGCTTTGACGGTAGAAGCCAAATTATTCACTATTTCACAATTATTTTCCTGTGGTGTCAAACTTTTCTTTGACAAATATGTTACCCAAACGTCATCTTCAAATATTAGAATTTTCAATTTATTGCCTATATAAGTTATTTTAGATATTTGAAAGAAAAATATATGCTTTTGGAACTTTGGAGGAAAAAATAAATTTGTGTCAAGTACGTCTCAGCGGGGATGAAGGCTCTCTCGGCGGACAACCCCACCCTGCCAGGCCCTTATGTTGGTGGGGCAAGGATGCAGGCTCTCTCTGAGGTCAGTCTCGCCCTGTCTCACCTTATGGGTGGAGCGAGGAAGCGGGCTCTGTGGGCGAGCGGCCTCTCCTTGCCCTGCCTTATATAAGTGGGTTCAGGATGTGGGCTCTGTTGGCAGACGGCCTCATGCCACCCCACCTTACATCGGTGGGGTGAGGACGTGGGCTCTGTCAGCAGGTGGCCTCACCCACCTTATATATGTGGGGCAAGGTCGCTGGCTCTGTTAGCTGGTGGACTCCCCCCACCCCATCTTATATATATGGGGTGCGGACGTGGGCTCTGTCAGCTGGTGGCCTCACCCCACCCCACCTTGTATATGTGGGGCGCGGACGTGGGCTCTGTCAGCTGGTGGCCTCACCCCACCCCACCTTATATATGTGGGGCACGGACGAGGGCTCTGTCGGCAGGTGGACTCCCCCCACCCCATCTTATATATGTGGGGCGAGGACGTGGGCTCTGTCGGCAGGCGGCCTTGCCATGCCTACCATTTCAGGTTAGGAGATTAAAAGGTTCAACCAATAAGATGCATAACAAAAGCCCAAGACACGTGTTTAAAGAATCATCTTCTGATAATTTACATGAGAGATATCACTTAATTTGCATTTTAAACTTTATTTAACAAATACGTCCTGCATTATGTGTGAATAACCATGAAGGCCTTTTCAATCAAAATATCAACACGCTTAGACTAAGCCGAACAACTCTTAAAACTTTTATTGTTTTGAGGAGTACTTTTCTCATGTATTGAGAAATAGAAAGTAAAACGTTGGTGTGTTTTGGACTGTTATTTGTTATTTGACCATTTTGAACACCCCATGTATTCAGACAGCCTGGGGATGAAAATGAAATGGTGATAATATCACCTATCTAAACCTCATGTTGAAGTTTAACATCCCTAGATATACTTTCTAGATAGCGGGGATAATTTCTGTGTCAGCACCAGACACATATACCTGTGTTATAATCGTTATCAAATGCTTGGACAGGTAACACACAGGACATCAGTGCATAAAGGCCTCATGGCTGCAGACAGGATCCCTTATGTGAGGGTTTTGTAAACTCCAGGATTCCAACTCACCCCTGGTGGTAAAAATACCAAACTTGACTCGATTATGGGTTTTTTTTATCCTCCATATAAAAACTATTTCTCTGTTGATTCTCTATCGTCCAATGTGAAAGAAATGTGACAAGTGTGGATGAAGAAGCATCAGCAACTTTCTTTCCACCATGATGGATAACATGAAACATTACAAGATGTCACACGATATTCCACTAAAACGCTCAATCTCACATTCAAATTCAAACTCCAAAGTGTTGAAAATACAGACTTGGCATTTAATATGGAATATTTTTCTGTGGGGGTGAACTTACTTTTCAAGATGTCTTAGAACCAAAAGTTCATTGGAATTATGTTGAAATTATTCTAGATTTTGTTAATGTGACCTTTAAAAGAAACAAAAACCACATTTGACATTTCGAAACAAATAAATTGATCCTTGAAAGTGATGTAAACTGATATCGAACTGAATTCATGGACAGTACTGTGTTAAACTTCTGTACGTTTTCCAGAAGTATCTCTTTATTTTGCACATTAGGCAAAAATTTTTTAAGAAAAACAAAAGTTGATTACGACTGGGATTACGGACAGTAAAATTACAGTTCAGTACTTCGTGTAACCCCCACGAGCATTCAGGAGAGCACGTACACGTTGAGGCATGCTGTTCACGAGATTTGCCAAGGTTTGGACAGGAATCGCTTGCCATGCAGTGACAATAGCCTGCTGCAATTCACGCACAGAGGTCGGCTGCTGGTCCAAGTGGTCGATTTGATGCGTTAATTCTGCCCACAAGTTCTCTATCGGATTCATATCCGGGGACATGGCAGGCCACTCCATATGCTCTACACCACGGTCAGCAAGAAAGTGTTGGATCATGCGAGCACGATGAGGCCGTGCATTGTCATCTTGGAAGACAAAGTTTCCTCGAAAGGCTGCACGAGCAAATGGAAGCAATGTTTCTTCCAGAATGGCCCTGTACTTGAACTGGTTTAGGTTTCCATTCAGAACAACCAGGTCAGTATTGCCTCCTGCATGAAAAGCAGCCCAAACGGTCACCCCACCACCTCCAGCTTGGACTCTTGGCACTATACAATCTTTGTTGAAGGCTTCATGCACTTGTCTGCGCACTCGGACGCGGCCATCTTGACGATAGACCAGAAATCTAGACTCGTCACTGAAGATCACGTGATTCCAGTGTCCTGGCTGCCATTGACTGTGCTCTCTGGCCCACTGCAATCGGCGCTGGCAGTGTTGTCTGGTCAGGCGTGGCTTTCTCAGGGGACGCCTGGCACGACAGCCTGCTTGAACCAGTCGTTGGTTGACTAGCCTTCTGGATACAGGCACATTTGTCAGTTGCTGCCACTCAGCCCTAAGCCGATTAGCTGACTTGGTACGGCCATTGCGGACTAACCGGTGAAGCTGGCGATCATCCCTCCTTGTGGTTCTGTGGGGACGTCCTGGCCTCGGTATTGGAGTAGGGACACCCCTCTGAGCATTTCGTTTCAGGATCTTTCACACCTGACCTTGAGTGATGCCATACTGCCGAGCAATAGCATGCTGTTTCATGCCGTAATTTCGTAAAGCCACCACTCAATGACAAACAGCATTGCCGAGTTGACGGACCATCTCCAGAGGAAGCGGCAATAACTTTTGGAGACGTGCAGCAGTTGTTTTCCACGAATACAGAATGCAACAACCCTTGTATACCCGACTGTGAAGCCAATCATCAAATGCACCTGTCCGTACATTTTGCCACGCCACCTGTGATATAATCCTGTTGTTGACCTATTGCTGCGACAGACAATCAGTGGCATGGTTCTTTTAACAAATAAATCACCAAAGTGTAAAATAAACTCACCAGATTGATATACTGAGTTAAGAAAGTAAACCCAAGTCAAGGAAAAAATATATATTCCATATTAAATGCCAAGTCTGTATAACTTTGTACCCTGAGACCTTTTCCAGACCTTTCCATCTCCAATAGGCCTACATTTGTGACTGTGTGAGGCCTGGTCTTTCATTTCTTCATTTGGAAGCCTTAATGATGAATGCCAAGCCAAGACATCTTTCATGAAACTATTTATTCCATTTTGTGATCCTGATGGATGTACTTCCACACCATGTTTTTCCTGTGGCACAAGCTCGGACATTTCCCCACTAGACTGTGCATTTATTTACCTTTGTTCCATTTACATTTCACTTTAATGTATAGACATTTTGTGGTATTTTGGCTTCCTGCTATTTTATCCAATTATTTAGTTAATGGTACAGTAAGAATCACGTGACTCAAGGCATCAAAAGAGCACAAGTAACTGCTGCTCTGTTGCAATTGCTGTGGGAATAGATAGGGCAAAACCTGATGTGGGGCCTTGTTTTGCCTCTTTTCAAACAGTTTATAATTTTTATTTTTCATTTTTTGTATAAGAAAGGTCTTGTGTAATTCTAAAGGGTGATTCAAACGGGTAATTCTAAAGGGTGATTCTAACGGGTAATTCTAAAGTGTAATTCCAAAGTGTAATTCAAACGGGTAATTCTAAAGTGTAATTCTAAAGGGTGATTCAAACGGGTAATTCTAAAGTGTAATTCTAAAGTGTAATTCAAACGGGTAATTCTAAAGTGTAATTCTAAAGGGTGATTCTAACGGGTAATTCTAAAGGGTGATTCTAACGGGTAATTCTAAAGTGTAATTCCAAAGTGTAATTCAAACGGGTAATTCTAAAGTGTAATTCTAAAGGGTGATTCAAACGGGTAATTCTAAAGTGTAATTCTAAAGTGTAATTCAAACGGGTAATTCTAAAGTGTAATTCTAAAGGGTGATTCTAACGGGTAATTCTAAAGTGTAATTCTAATGTGTAATTCTAAAGGGTGATTCTAACGGGTAATTCTAAAGGGTGATTCTAATGTGTAATTCTAAAGTGTAATTCTAATGTGTAATTCTAAAGGGTGATTCTAACGGGTAATTCTAAAGGGTGATTCTAATGTGTAATTCCAAAGGGTAATTCTAAAGTGTAATTCTAAAGGGTGATTCTAACGGGTAATTCTAAAGTGTAATTCAAACGGGTAATTCTAAAGTGTAATTCTAAAGGGTGATTCAAACGGGTAATTCTAAAGTGTAATTCAAACGGGTAATTCTAAAGTGTAATTCTAAAGGGTGATTATAACGGGTAATTCTAAAGTGTAATTCTAATGTGTAATTCCAAAGGGTAATTCTAAAGTGTAATTCAAAAGGGTGATTCTAACGGGTAATTCTAAAGAGTGATTCCAACGGGTAATTCCAAAGGGTAATTCCAAAGGGTAATTCTAAAGTGTAATTCAAACGGGTAATTCTAAAGTGTAATTCTAAAGGGTGAATCAAACGGGTAATTCTAAAGTGTAATTCTAAAATGTAATTCAAACGGGTAATTCTAAAGTGTAATTCTAAAGGGTGATTCTAACGGGTAATTCTAAAGTGAAATTCTAATGTGTAATTCTAAAGGGTGATTCTAACGGGTAATTCTAAAGGGTGATTCTTACGTGTAATTCCAAAGGGTAATTCTAAAGGGTGATTCTAACGCGTAATTCTAAAGTGTAATTCTAATGTGTAATTCTAAAGGGTGATTCTAACGGGTAATTCTAAAGGGTGATTCTAACGGGTAATTCTAACGGGTAATTCTAAAGTGTAATTCCAAAGTGTAATTCAAATGGGTAATTCTAAAGTGTAATTCTAAAGGGTGATTCAAATGGGTAATTCTAAAGTGTAATTCTAATGTGTAATTCTAAAGGGTGATTCTAACGGGTAATTCTAAAGGGTGATTCTAACGGGTAATTCTAAAGTGTAATTCCAAAGTGTAATTCAAACGGGTAATTCTAAAGTGTAATTCTAAAGGGTGATTCTAATGTGTAATTCTAAAGGGTGATTCTAACGGGTAATTCTAAAGGGTGATTCTTATGTGTAATTCCAAAGGGTAATTCTAAAGTGTAATTCTAAAGTGTAATTCAAACGGGTAATTCTAAAGTGTAATTCTAAAGGGTGATTCTAATGTGTAATTCTAAAGGGTGATTCTAACGGGTAATTCTAAAGGGTGATTCTTATGTGTAATTCCAAAGGGTAATTCTAAAGTGTAATTCTAAAGGGTGATTCTAACGGGTAATTCTAAAGTGTAATTCTAATGTGTAATTCTAAAGGGTGATTCTAATGGGTAATTCTCGAGGGTTATAAATGGTAATTCCAAAGGGCAATTCTGAAGGGTAATTCCAAAGGGTGATTCTAACAGGTAATTCTAAAGGGCAATTCTAAAGGGTAATTCTGATGTGTAATTCCAAAGTGTAATTGTAAAGTGTAAATTCTACAGTGTAATTCTAAAGGTTAATTCTTCAGGGTTATTATGAAGTGTAATTCGAAAGTGTAATTCTAGCGTGATTCTAAAGTGTAATTCTAAAGTGTAATTCTAAAGAGTTATTCTAAAGGGTTATTCTAAATTGTAATTCTAAAGTGTAATTCTAAAGGGTAATTTTAAAGTGTAATTCTAAAGTGTAATTCTAAAGTGTAATTCTAAAGTGTAATTCTAAAGTGTAATTCTAAAGGGTTATTCTAAAGGGTTATTCTAAATTGTAATTCTAAAGTGTAATTCTAAAGGGTAATTTTAAAGTGTAATTCTAAAGGGTAATTTTAAAGTGTAATTCTAAAGGGTAATTCGAAAGGATAATTCCAAAGGGTAATTTAAAAGGGTAATTCTTAAGGGTTATTCTGAAGTGTAATTCTACAGTGTAATTCTAAAGTGTAATTCTAAAGGGTGATTCTAAAGGGTGATTCTGAAGGGTTATTCTAAAGGGTTATTCTAAAGGGTTATTCTAAAGGGTTATTCTAAAGGGTTATTCTGAAGGGTTATTCTAAAGTGTAATTACTCCCACCAGGGAGTAATGCATTCGAATCGTGTCCGTCCGTGTGTGTGTTTGTGTGTTTGTGAAGAAGATATCTGGAAAAGTTCTGAATGGATTTGGATGAATGTTGGTGGGATGATTGCCTTTGGGATAAGGAAGAATAATTGATTAGTTTTTGGTGAAGCTCAGGATATTATTCCGGATCCAGAAATTTTTTGAAGGATTTCTTTACCATTGGAAGATAGGGCTCAGCAGCGGCCACCCATGGCGGGAGTATGCGCTCTACTGAGTGGCGACCTAGTTCTAAAGTGCAATTCTAAAGGGTATTTCCAAAGTGTAATTCCAAAGGGTTATTCTAAAGTGTAATTCCATAGGGTTATTCTAATGTGTAATTCTGAAGTGCAATTCTAGAGGGTAATTCTAAAGGTTAATTCGAAAGCGTTATTCTGAAGGGTAATTTGAAAGGGTAATTCCAAAGTGTAATTCTAAAGGGTAATTGTGAAGTGTAATTCTAAAGTGTAATTCTAAAGTGCAATTCTAAAGTGCAATTCTGAAGTGTAATTCTAAAGGGTAATTCTAAAGTGTAATTGTAAAGTGTAATTCTAAAGTGCAATTCTAAAGGGTAATTCTGAAGTGTAATTCTAAAGGGTAATTCTAAAGTGTAATTGTAAAGTGTAATTCTAAGGTGTAATTCTAAAGTGTAATTGTAAAGTGTAATTCTAAGGTGTAATTCTAAAGGCTGATTCTGAAGTGTTATTCCAAAGGGTTATTCTGAAGTGTAATTCGAAAGTGCAATTCTAACGGGTAATTCTAAAGTGTAATTCTGAAGGGTGATTCTAACGGGTAATTCTAAAGTGTAATTCTGAAGGGTGATTCTAACGGGTAATTCTAAAATGCAATTCTAAAGGGTTATTCTAAAGTGTAATTCTAAAGGGTTATTCGAAAGTGTAATTCTAAAGTGTAATTCTACAGTGCAATTCTAAAGGGTAATTCTAAAGTTTAATTCTAAAGTGTAATTCTGAAGGGTTATTCTAAAGTGTAATTCTCAAGTGTAATGCCAAAGGGTTATTCCAAAGTGTAATTCGAAAGTGTAATTCTGAAGTGCAATTCTAAAGGGTAATTCTAAAGGGTAATTCTAAAGGGTTATTCTAAAGTGTATTTCTGAAGTGGATTTCTAAAGTGTAATTCTAAAGGGTAATTCTAAAGTGTCATTCTAAAGGGTGATTCTAACGGGTAATTCTAATGGGTAATTCTAAAATGCAATTCTAAAGGGTGATTCTAACGGGCAATTCTAATGGGTAATTCTAAAGTGTAATTCTAAAGGGTTATTCGAAAGTGTAATTCTAAAGTGTAATTCTACAGTGCAATTCTAAAGGGTAATTCTAAAGGGTGATTCTAAAGTGTAATTCTAAAGGGTAATTCTAAAGGGTAATTCTAAAGTGTAATTCCAAAGGGTAATTCTAAAGTGTGATTCTAAAGTGTAATTCTAAAGTGTCATTCTAAAGGGTGATTCTCACGGGTAATTCTAAAATGTAATGCTGAAGGGTTATTCTAAAGTGTAATTCTAAAGGGTTATTCGAAAGTGTAATTCTCAAGTGTAATGCCAAAGGGTTATTCTAAAGTGTCATTCTAAAGTGTGATTCTAAAGGGTAATTCTAAAGGGTGATTCTAAAGTGCAATTCTCAAGTGTAATGCCAAAGGGTTATTCTAAAGTGTCATTCTAAAGTGTCATTCTAAAGTGCCATTCTAAAGGGTGATTTTAACGGGTTATTCTAAAGTGTGATTCTAAAGTGTAATTCTAAAGTGTAATTCTAAAGTGTAATTCCAAAGTGTAATTCTAAAGTGTAATTCTAAAGTGTAATTCTAAAGTGTAATTCTAAAGTGTAATTCTAAAGTGTAATTCTAAAGTGTAATTCTAAATTGTAATTCCAAAGTGTAATTCTAAAGTGTAATTCTAAAGTGTAATTCTAAATTGTAATTCCAAAGTGTAATTCTAAAGTGTAATTCTAAAGTGTAATTCTAAAGTGTAATTCTAAAGTGTAATTCTAAAGTGTAATTCTAAAGTGTAATTCTAAAGTGTAATTCTAAAGTGTAATTCTAAAGGGTTATTCTAAATTGTAATTCTTAAGTGTAATTCTAAAGGGTAATTTTAAAGTGTAATTCTAAAGGGTAATTCGAAAGGATAATTCCAAAGGGTAATTTAAAAGGGTAATTCTTAAGGGTTATTCTGAAGTGTAATTCTACAGTGTAATTCTAAAGGTTAATTCTTAAGGGTTATTCTGAAGTGTAATTCGAAAGTGTAATTCTACAGTGTGATTCTAAAGTGTAATTCTTAAGGGTTATTCTGAAGTGTAATTCTACAGTGTAATTCTAAAGGTTAATTCTTAAGGGTTATTCTGAAGTGTAATTCGAAAGTGTAATTCTACAGTGTGATTCTAAAGTGTAATTCTTAAGGGTTATTCTGAAGTGTAATTCGAAAGTGTGATTCTAAAGTGTAATTCTAAAGGGTTATTCTAACGGTTAATTCTTAAGGGTTATTCTGACGTGTAATTCGAAAGTGTAATTCTACAGTGTGATTCTAAAGTGCAATTCTAAAGGGTTATTCTAAAGGTTAATTCTTAAGGGTTATTCTAAAGGTTAATTCTTAAGGGTTATTCTGACGTGTAATTCTACAGTGTAATTCTACAGTGTAATTCTAAAGTGTAATTGTAAAGTGTAAATTCTACAGTGTAATTCTAAAGGTTAATTCTTCAGGGTTATTATGAAGTGTAATTCGAAAGTGTAATTCTAGTGTGATTCTAAAGTGTAATTCTAAAGTGTAATTCTAAAGAGTTATTCTAAAGGGTTATTCTAAATTGTAATTCTAAAGTGTAATTCTAAAGGGTAATTTTAAAGTGTAATTCTAAAGTGTAATTCTAAAGTGTAATTCTAAAGTGTAATTCTAAAGTGTAATTCTAAAGGGTTATTCTAAAGGGTTATTCTAAATTGTAATTCTAAAGTGTAATTCTAAAGTGTAATTCTAAAGGGTTATTCTAAAGGGTTATTCTAAATTGTAATTCTAAAGTGTAATTCTAAAGGGTAATTTTAAAGTGTAATTCTAAAGGGTAATTCGAAAGGATAATTCCAAAGGGTAATTTAAAAGGGTAATTCTTAAGGGTTATTCTGAAGTGTAATTCGAAAGTGTAATTCTACAGTGTAATTCTAAAGTGTAATTCTAAAGGGTTATTCTAAAGGTTAATTCTTAAGGGTTATTCTGACGTGTAATTCGAAAGTGTAATTCTACAGTGTAATTCTAAAGGTTAATTCTTAAGGGTTATTCTGAAGTGTAATTCGAAAGTGTAATTCTACAGTGTGATTCTAAAGTGTAATTCTAAAGGGTTATTCTAAAGGTTAATTCTTAAGGGTTATTCTGACGTGTAATTCGAAAGTGTAATTCTACAGTGTAATTCTAAAGTGTAATTGTAAAGTGTAATTGTAAAGTGTAAATTCTACAGTGTAATTCTAAAGGTTAATTCTTAAGGGTTATTCTGAAGTGTAATTCGAAAGTGTAATTCTACAGTGTGATTCTAAAGTGTAATTATTAAGGGTTATTCTGAAGTGTAATTCGAAAGTGTGATTCTAAAGTGTAATTCTAAAGGGTGATTCTAACGGTTAATTCTTAAGGGTTATTCTGACGTGTAATTCGAAAGTGTAATTCTACAGTGTGATTCTAAAGTGTAATTCTAAAGGGTTATTCTAAAGGTTAATTCTTAAGGGTTATTCTGACGTGTAATTCGAAAGTGTAATTCTACAGTGTAATTCTAAAGTGTAATTGTAAAGTGTAAATTCTACAGTGTAATTCTAAAGGTTAATTCTTCAGGGTTATTCTGACGTGTAATTCGAAAGTGTAATTCTACAGTGTGATTCTAAAGTGTAATTCTAAAGGGTTATTCTAAAGGTTAATTCTTAAGGGTTATTCTGACATGTAATTCGAAAGTGTAATTCTACAGTGTGATTCTAAAGTGTAATTCTAAAGGGTTATTCTAAAGGTTAATTCTTAAGGGTTATTCCGACGTGTAATTCGAAAGTGTAATTCTACAGTGTAATTCTAAAGGTTAATTCTTCAGGGTTATTCTGACGTGTAATTCGAAAGTGTAATTCTACAGTGTGATTCTAAAGTGTAATTCTAAAGGGTTATTCTAAAGGTTAATTCTTAAGGGTTATTCTGACATGTAATTCGAAAGTGTAATTCTACAGTGTGATTCTAAAGTGTAATTCTAAAGGGTTATTCTAAAGGTTAATTCTTAAGGGTTATTCCGACGTGTAATTCGAAAGTGTAATTCTACAGTGTAATTCTAAAGTGTAATTTTAAAGTGTAAATTCTACAGCGTAATTCTAAAGGTTAATTCTTCAGGGTTATTATGAAGTGTAATTCGAAAGTGTAATTCTAGTGTGATTCTAAAGTGTAATTCTAAAGGGTTATTCTCAAGGTTAATTCTTCAGGGTTATTCTGAAGTGTAATTCTCAAGGGTAATTCTGAAAGGCAATTTAAAAGGGTAATTCTAAAGGGTAATTATATAGGGTTCTAAAGAGTAATTCCAAAGGGTTCTAAAGGTAGTGGGAGTTGCAAATGGTGATCTAGTAGTAGTTGAGACATGCTACCATAAGAAGTGTTCAACCTATTACAATCCTCGAAACATTTCAGCTTCCAGAAAGGTTGACTCAGAGGAAATGTTGTACAATAAGGTGATTTAACTGCTGATTGAATAATTCTGAGACCACATCGAAGGTTTTCATGTACCTTTTTTGCCTAAAACTCTCCCTGGCACTCACTGATACACCCAGGGGCAGATCCCGTCATGAGGGTGAATCAAAAGCTTTGTTGCTCTCATGTCAAAGACAGGTTAGATGCTTCTCAGTTTTTTTGTTTTTTTTACTCGCTCTCCTCCATTGAAGCTTCCTCTTCTCTCTAGCCCTGCAAATTCCATTGACAGGACACACATCGTTTATAGAGCTAACTATACTTATCTCCTATTTTTGGCCCCTCTCTTGTCTCCACTGTTGATTTACCTCCACTAAATAGTCTGTTCAATAATGTCTTTTTCTCCAGTTCTTTGAAGTGGAAAACCACCATCTTCTCATGTTATCCCCTATTATGATTTCTGATATTTTCTGTTCTCACTGAGTCTCCTCTCCTTCCCTCTCTTATAGTTTTGTTTTTATGTTCCTTGTCTGCTCAGCCAACTCAGTTATGTCATCCTGTCTGTACGTCTGACTTATGCCGCCCGTGTTCATTCCCTCCCCCATTTCCTATCCATTTCCTATTTTCTTGCCATGCCAACGCTCTCCATTCCATTGTTGCGTGTTCAGGCCACTGCTCTGTCATTCAGTTGTTCCAAAGCCTCGTTCTCTCTAGAATATGAAAAAAATGAAGAGGTGGTTTGTCTGAGGCTCCCAAACATTCCCAGTGCCAATTAATTGGTTTAAAAGAAAATCCAGATGTACATTTGCCAACATGTAGTGGACTTCATGAAATTAATTCTCGTAATTGGGTACCAAAACCGGTACAGTACCAAACAGTGAATGAGTGGATTAGTGTTGCCAGTGTTGTATTCGCTGCCATTTAAAGTCCGCTGTTGCACAATTGTTTTTGTTACATGACATCGAAATGCATCATCCCATGTTTTGACAATGAGGCACCTTCAAATATTTTTTTGGACTCATGGAGTTGAAGGAATGTAAGGAATTTCTGTCCACATCGTGCACATTGAAGCCAGATTTAAATGTGCAAGGGAATGATTGAAAAATATTACGCAACTTACTTTGTGTTAGGTTTTTCGTTAAGCGTCTAAAGGCTCTTCTTTCTCCACCGATTGGTATGGGTTCAAAGGCCCATGATTGCTCACTTACAAAATACATTGTCAAGTGTGGTGGGCATACCAAATACCTCTAAATGTGAGTTGAAGGAGTCTTTTTTCTTCTTCATTCGACTGATACAGGCTTGTTTAGAGTTTGTACAATTTTTTGTGATATGTGGAATTAATAATAAAGAAGTAGAGGATAAAAAACAGGACAGTCATAAATGCATAAAAGCGTCTGATGGCAGTAGAGCGTGGGTCGGTTGAAGGTGTCGTAAACTGAAATGAAATACGAGTTTTGGAGAGTGCACAATAAAACAGTGTTCCCAACAGTGAGGTTAGTAAGCGTTTTTGCAATGAGAGAAACTTATTGTTGACTTGTAACATTTCAGGGACGTGGTACAGTGAATAGGTTCATGAACAACACCTTAAGGTGGACCTTGTGCTGGGACCTTGGAAGAAAAGGAAATAAAGAAAGTCATGATGGTGGTTGTGAAACATGGGAACACTGCCCATGAGTTCAGAGATGCAATTCAGAAGAGCAGAGAATTTACAACCAAGACAAACAAAACCATAACAAGAAAGAGCAATCGGAGATTGCAGACCCTCGTCCGGACATGTTTGTGAGGTGGTATTTTGTGGGGTGTTTTTGTGCATTCTTTCATTATTTTGTACAACTCCACTTTCATCAGATATGCGTGACACATGACGTCCTCTTTATAAAACTGAATTCAGTATTGTATTTTAATTATATATATATATCTATATACGTATATAAAACACAGTTTGTGTGTGCGTGTGTGTGTGTGTGTGTAATGTTACCGATAGACTCCTAAACGGAGAGGCTCACGTGCTTGATATTTGACATAGACATGCCCATTGAGCCTGGGACGAACATGGCCGAACTCAAAATATTTGACGATCCATATTTTTTATTCATATTTACCTCAGCGCATTTCAGCGAAGTACCCGCTAATCTCAGCCGGCGCCAGAGCTCGCTGATTCGCTCAGAGCGATCACGTGATGTTCCATCCCGTCACACGTCACACGTTTGCACATAATTCAGGGCGAAAAGCGATTACGGTTTTTCACCTTTATGCGATCGTGTTTTGTGTCGATTTTGTGTGATATGAATTAAATTTTAATTCATATTTCGTGTTTACGAATTCGAATACGAAGGATTTCCCCTTTCCCCTTTCGATTTCGAATACGAATCGAATACGAGCTTGAGTCGAGAGGGCGAATGTACGGGTTGGGAATGTACGGGTCTCCCCTCCCCCACCCGGCAATGCCGGGTACTTCTGCTAGGATCACGTGATGTTCCAACTTTGCCGCCATAATCTCACAGTTATGCGTTCGCACGTAATTCAGTTTTTCCACATTTCAGCGAGGAACATTGCCATTCACACCACATAGGTTTTTTTTCACTTTCATCTGATATTTGTGATTTATTTAAAACAAACTGAATTCTCATCTACACGGCCATGTATTCCTATTAACGTTATGTAAAGTACTGTAGCGGTTCCCGCTGGATGCACACAATCGCCTTGCACCGGCCAGAACACGGCCAGACGCGCCTCTCCCGGGCATACCCGGACTCACTGTTCCCGGGCACGCCCGAACCTCCCGGGCACGCCCGGTCTCGTCTTTCCCGGGCATGCCCGCTATCGCCTTTCCAGGGCTCGCCCAGAGCATCCGGGCATGCCCGCTATCACCTTTCCAGGGCTCGCCCAGAGCGCCCGGGCACGCCCGCTATCACCTTTCCAGGGCTCGCCCAGAGCGTCCGGGCATGCCCGCTATCACCTTTCCAGGGCTCGCCCAGAGCGTCCGGGCATGCCCGCTATCGCCTTTCCAGGGCTCGCCCAGAGCGTCCGGGCATGCCCGCTATCACCTTTCCAGGGCTCGCCCAGAGCGCCCGGGCACGCCCGCTATCACCTTTCCAGGGCTCGCCCAGAGCGTCCGGGCATGCCCGCTATCACCTTTCCAGGGCTCGCCCAGAGCGTCCGGGCATGCCCGCTATCGCCTTTCCAGGGCTCGCCCAGAGCGTCCGGGCATGCCCGCTATCACCTTTCCAGGGCTCGCCCAGAGTGCCCGGGCACGCCCGCTATCACCTTTCCAGTGCTCGTCCAGAGCGCCCGGGCACGCCCAGCCTCGACTTGCCAGGCCGCAGCCAAACACGCCCGGGCAGGTCCAGACTCGCCTTTCCAAGGCTCGCCCTTGATACCCGGGCATGCCCGGTATAGCTTTTGCCGGGCAAACTTCCCGACATAAATGTGTATATATATTGCTGCCCGATAAACGGGCTTGTCAGAATACCTGAGCTGTTTTGTTTCAATAAAGCAACTCGGACGAATTCCGTCTTTGGTCGCGTCAATTCTTTCGACTCGCGTTGGAGCGCAGTTCCTTCAGTACATAAATTGTGTGGATTACATCATTTCTGGATGTGATCAATGGCCAGTAACCATCTATATCCCTCCCCTCCCCTCCCCTACCCCCCCCCTCCCCTCCCCTCCCCTTCCCTCCTCCCCTCCCTCCCCCTCCCTTTCCCCCCTCCCCCTACCCTTCCCACTCCCTTCCCCCTCCACCCTACCCTCTCCCCTTCCCCTCTCCCCTCCCCTCCCCCTCCCCTCCCTTTCCCCCATGCCCCTCCCTTTCCCCCCCCTACCCTTCCTTTCTGCCTACCCCTTCCCCATCCCCTCCCCTCCCTTTCCCCCCTACCCCTTCCTTTTTGTCCTAACCCCTTTCCCCACCCCCTCCCCCTCCCCCCTCCCCTCACCCTCCCCCCTCCACCTCCCCCACGCCCCTCGCCCTCCCCCCTCCACCTCCCCCATGCCCCTCGCCCTCCCCCTCCCCCTCCACCTCCCCCGCCCCCTCCCCCTCCACCTCCCCCTCCACCTCCCCCTCCTCCCCCCCACCCTCCCACTCCTCTCCCCTCCCCCTCCTCCCCCCCACCCTCCCACTCCTCTCCCCCTCCCATCCCTCCCCCCTCCCCTCCCCCTCTCCCTTCCCCCTCCCCTCCCCCCCACCCTCCCACTCCTCTCCCCCTCCCCCTCCCCTCTCCCCCCCATTCCCCTCCCCGCCCCCCACTCCCCCTCCCCTCCCCTCCCTTGCCCCCATGCCCCTCCCCCTCCCTTGCCCCCATGCCCCTCCCTTCACCCCTACCCCTTCCTTTCTGCCCTACCCCTTCCCCATCCCCCTCCCCCTCCCTTTCCCCCATGCTCCTCCCTTTCCCCCCTACCCCTTCCTTCTGTCCTACCCCTTCCCCACCCCCTCCCCTCCCCCCCTCCCCCTCCACCTCCCCCACGCCCCTCGCCCTCCCCCCTCCCCCTCCCCCTCACTCCTCTCCCCCTCCCATCCCTCCCCCTCCCCCCTCTCCTCCCCTCCCCCTCCCCTCCCCCCTCCCCCTCTCCCTCCCCTCCCCCCTCCCCCCTCTCCTCCCCTCCCCCCCGTTACCCTCCCCTCCCCCCACTCCCCTCCCCCCTCTCCTCCCCTCCCCCTCTCCTCCCCTCCCCCCCCCGTTCCCCTCCCCTCCCCCCTCATCCTCCCCTCCCCCCGTACTCCTCCCCTCCCCCACTCCCCTCCCCCCATCCCCCATCCCCCATCCCCCTCCCCCGTCCCCTCCCCCTTCCCCCTCCCCCCTTCCCCCCTTCCCCTCCCCTTCCCTCCTCCCCCTCCATCCCACTGCCCCTCCCTTTCCCCCTCCCCCTCCCCCTACCCTTCCCCTCCCTTCTCCCTCCACCCTACCCTCTCCCCTTCCCCCCTCCCCTCCTCTCCCCCTCCCTTGCCCCCATGCCCCTCCCTTCACCCCTACCCCTTCCTTTCTGCCCTACCCCTTCCCCATCCCCCTCCCCCTCCCTTTCCCCCATGCTCCTCCCTTTCCCCCCTACCCCTTCCTTTCTGTCCTACCCCTTCCCCACCCCCCTCCCTCCCCCTCCCCTCCCCTCTCCTCCCCCCTCCCCCCTCCCCTCCCCCTCCCCCCTCCACCCCTCTCCTCCCCTCCCCCCTCCCCCCTCCCCTCCCCTTCCCCCTTCCCTCCCCTCCCCCGCCCGGCAATGCCGTGTACTTCTGCTAGTAATTATATATATATACAGTCACGTGAAAAAGTAAGTACACCCCATGTAAAGTTTTGACTTTTTCAACATATTTCAACATACAGCTATTTGATCTTCATTTCAACAATATTGATAGATAAAGGTGATATAATATAACAAATATCATGAAACATTTACATTTTGTAGTCCATTGTATAATTTAAATACACATAAATGCAAATTTCGCATGTGGAAAAAGTAAGTACACCCTTGGCTCTAATAGGTGGCATTGCCCCCTTTGGCAGAAACAACCTCAAGTAGGCATTTCTTATAACTGTCTACCAGTCTCTGACATCGACTGGGAGAAATTTTTGCCCACTCCTCCATGCGGAATTCTTTCAGCTGTGCGATGTTTGAGGGGTTTCTTGCATGCACAGCTCGTTTCAAATCCCTCCACATCATCTCGATGGGATTTAGATCCGGGCTTTGACTTGGCCATTCCAGAAACCTCCATTTCTTTCTTTTCAGCTATTCCTTGGTGGATTTACTGGTATCTTTAGGATCATTGTCATGTTGCAAGGTCCACCTTCGGTTGAGCTTCAACTTTCTGACAGATGGTCTCACATTATCCTCAAGCACCCTCTCGTACAATGAAGAATTCACAGTGGAATCTATGATGGTGAGCTGCCCAGGCCCTGATGCAGCAAAGCTGCCCCAAACCATAATATTTCCACCACCATGCTTTACAGTTGGTATCAGGTTCTTGTGGTCAAATGCTGTCTTTGGTTTTCGCCAAACATGTCTTCTGGTACTGTGGCCAAATAGCTCTACCTTTGACTCATCTGTCCAGCGCACATTGTTCCAGAAGTGCTGGTCTTTGCGTTGGTGTTCATTGGAAAACTTTAGTCTTGCCCTCATCTTCTTTCTGGACAGCAAAGGTTTCCTGCTGGAACACCTCCCATGTAGATCAAGTTTGTGCAGCCTCTTTCTAATGGTAGACTCGTGCACTTTGACATCAACAGTGGCAAGAGCTACCTGTAGGTCCCGTGATGACATTCTGGGGTTCTTAGACACTTCTTTCAGCATCTTCCGGTCTGCTCTCGGGCTGAACTTGCTGGGGCGCCCTGGCCTGAACAAGTTGGCAGTTGTTTGGAATCTTCTCCACTTGTAGATGATCTTCCGGACAGTCGAATGTTTGATTTCAAATTGTTTGGAGATCTTTTTAAATCCCTTCCCAGACTCGTCGGCATCTATAACCTTCTTTCTGAAGGCCCCAGAGAGCTCTTTTGATCTAGGCATGGTGATGCCGCACACTTCAACAACAAAGAGCAAACCAAACTAAATGTCTGAGGTTTAAATAAGACAGGTTCCTCCAAAATCCTCTCTAACGATGTTCTAATCATTTGCACCTGAGCTGTTGCACCGGATTCTAATTTTAGGTATTTGAAGTAGTGATAAATGTAGGGGTGTACTTACTTTTTCCACATGTGAAATTTGCATTTATGTTTATTTAAATTATACAATGGACTACAAAATGTCAATGTTTCATGATATTTGTTGTATTATATCACCTTTATCTATCAATATTGTTGAAATGAAGATCAAATAGCTGTATGTTGAAATATGTTGAAAAAGTCAAAACTTTACATGGGGTGTACTTACTTTTTCACCTGACTGTATTTTTTTTAGACACTTCTTTCTTAGACCTTGGATCGTGCACCATTGGTTCTCCTTATTACCAGCAGTTTTCAGGTGGCGTTCATGGTTCTTACTTCACCACAGTGGATGGCAAGATGGTCTAGAGCCCTAGACCTAAAGATAAGCACACTCCCCTCTAAGCTGTCTAGCTTGGGTTTGAATCCCGACCTCACCATAAACTCACATCCCGGTCACAGGCAGGGTGAGTCATCAATGCGAGTGCCACCCCTCAGATGGACGTTAAATGTGCATCTCGAAGAGTCGGCGAGCTATCGCCGGCACCACAGTTAAATTCCTGCCATAACCACCCCAGCAGAGGGCACTGCATCAGTAGCACAGCTGCGTCCTGTCTTCGTGCATGGGGGCAGCTGATCAATCTCCCAGGAAGTAACGACCCAGAGATCCCCCACATCCAGGATGGTGTACCCCACCTTCACGAAGTCAGGGCCACAATAGAAAAGAGACAGAGACAAGAGGGAGAGGGCCGGTCCAAGGGGACCGATTGTCACTGACCCTTATCGCACTGCCCTGACGAATCCAGGCAGCAGGGAAGAATGGGGGAAGATTTGGCCCCCGATTTGCATTGGGGAGGTACAACCACCGCGAAGAGGCACCCCTGATTATTTGCTGGAACTTTGTTTTGTACTTTGGTGATATTATGTGTTATGTGGAAATGCTAAACTTTCAAGTTCTGAATGATGAGGAATGATTGCATTTTAAGCAGAATTTTCAGGATAATCCCACTGAAACATGGCGCAGCGAGTTCAATTTTTGCTTTTGTCAATGCAGTGGAGTCCCGCTGACGTCATTGAAATTTATACTTTCCTCGTCATGGCTGACCTTCAATAACCTTAAATGGCTGAGTAAATTCAACCTGAATTGAGCTTCATAACAATCTCCCATCTCTCCCATCAGAATATTTCTCACATCACCCAGTGATCCCGCTCTGCTGCACTGGGATCGCAGTGAAAATTTATTTTGACATTCTCGCTGTGAGCCCTTTCACGGGATTTACCAGAACGAATTCTGATGCCCAGGTTTTATGCAGGATCAGGCATGCTTTGATATAATCAGCTCCTTGGAGACCCGAGAGCAGAGGTCTGAAGGAGCATACTTCTTTTTTAGATTTGATTCGAGTTCGACTCTGAGCTGCCATCGTGATGATTGGCAGGCAGGGTGTTGTATTGAACGAGCATAATGTCTTTCACATGGGATATTAAGCCGGCTTATCTATCTGCTAGCAGTTGCTTGTAGACGTCAAACTTCTATAGACGTCTCTTTTGAAATTAGAAGGCCTTTGTGTGCTGGTACTTTCATCAAATTCTAACATATTGCCAAAATCTATGGAGAGCACTACATTAGCAACATACCTATACAATCAGAATTGATGCAAAGTAGCTAGGTGCTGCAAAGTCATGCAATGTTTTTTTGTTTTTTAACCAAGAAGGACAGGGACAGAACTACAGGGCATCTAGTGGCGATAGTTGCAGAATGAAAAAGAGGAAAGTTCGAAAAGGAGCAAAAAGTGGTATTTTACAGAGTTGTGAATGTATGGAATGGTCTTCCAGGGAAGGTGATTGCAGCAGGGACATTTGTTAGAATTAAATTGGATTTGAGAAGCACTGAGGCAGCAGTACATATGATGTTTAAAGCCTTTGGTATGACTTGCATGAACTCAGAATTGAAACACTGACCTGCCAGACTCAACCAAACTCAGAGTGAACACTCTAACCGCAACGCCACCGATCTGGTTAAATACCTTGCACCCACTGGCTGTGAAATCTATGGTTCATGTGCTAATGCCGCAGCATGTTGATGATTATATTGTGTCCTTTTGGACCAGAATTTTTTTTTTAATTGCTAAAACTAAAACGACACTCTTCGATGTTACGACGTCGACCGATATGCCTCCTCCCACATTATTACATCATTATAATACTTGTACCAAGTTTGATTTAAATCCATTCAGCTGTTCTCAAGTTATCGCATTTTACCTGACATGACCTCTGACCTTTGACTTCAGGACCCCAAAATATAATCAGTTAATCTTTACATCATTATATATATCTGTACCAAGTTTGAATTAGATCACTTCAGCCATTCCCAACTTATAGACATATGACGGACTTTAACCTTTGACCTTTCACCTCTTGACCCCAAATCTAATCAGTTCATCTTTCCATCATTATACACACCTGCACGAAGTTTGAATTAAATCACTTCAGCCATTCCCAACTTATAGACATATGACAGACTTTGACCTTTGACCTTTCACCTCTTGACCCCAAATCTAATCAGTTAATCTTTCCATCATTATACACACCTGTACCAAGTTTGAATGAGATCACTTCAGCCGTTCTCAATTTATAGACATATGACAGACTTTAACCTTTGACCTTTCACCTCTTTACCCCAAATCGAATCAGTTAATCTTTCCATCATTATACACACCTGCACCAAGTTTGAATGAGATCACTTCAGCCGTTCCCAACTTATAGACATATGACAGACTTTAACCTTTGACCTTTCACCTCTTGACCCCAAATCGAATCAGTTAATCTTTCCATCATTATACACACCTGCACCAAGTTTGAATGAGGATCACTTCAGCCGTTCTCAACTTATAGACATATGACAGACTTTAACCTTTGACCTTTCACCTCGTGACCCCAAAATCTAATCAGTTCATCTTTACATCATTCTACATAACTGTAGCAAATTTGGTCAGAATCCCATCACTGGTTCACAAGTTATCACGATAACAGTATTTTTTACCTAACATGACCTCTGTTACGGCGATAACCTAACCCAGCATGGCCATCTGCTCACCTTGCAACCTTGCTGTGGAAATCGAGCACATGAAAGCCATTCTGCTTGATAATGGTTACACTGAGCAAGTCATTGTTTGATGTATCGCATGCAAAATTGCCAGTTGGTCGAAGGAAACTACCTTTGTCCCTGAGAGGTGTCCGGTTTACGTAAAGCTGCATTGGAAAGGTAAAATGTCTGAACAAGTTGAACAGGTGAAACGAGCCGTCTCGCGCCGCGACCATACGGTCACAACACGAGCGATATTTACTACTCGGACAATGCCCCCTCCAATCCAGAAAGATGTCCTGACTATCGTACAATTAAACAAGGAGGAAAAGACGTAAAATGGCATAGTACAAAATTTTTGTAATTTTGCAGTACGGAGTTAAATGTCGCCGGTCGGACATCTTTCGTCAATAACAAAACAAAATCTTCATCATATGTATACTCTAATGTATTGTCTTTGTGTCAAGTTTGAACAAAATCACTCCATGCATACCCGATAAATGGTCGTGGACACATTTAAGTAATAAAATGGCCACCATTCGGCCATCTTGGATCTGATCTCGAAAGGAAATGACGTGCATATGTAAGCCATCATTCTTTATCTGTGTGCCAAGTTGACCAACATTGTTCTCCCAAGTTTTAACAACCTTATCTGTGTGCCAAATTCTGCTTAACATGCAATTTACGTCCCAGAAATGTTTGTGGACGTGTTCACTATCGGGTTTTTCGACGAGTAGAATAGCCGCCAGTCTACCAGTCGGCCATCTTTGATGAGATCTCAAAATATACCAACTTGTTTTGTCTTTGCGCCAAGTTTAAACAAAATTGGATCATACATCTCCCGAGATATGGTTGCGGACGCACGGCCAGAATGACGAGACGAGACCCAATCCATAAGCCCCCATTTCGGAGTGTCCAAAGGGGGCTAATAATGTAATATTATGAGTTTCAGTGCTGCTAGGATGCCAGATATGTAGGCCATACATTCTAAAGAACCTTAGCTCTTATATGAGCCTCAACTTAGTACACAAAAAATAAAGCGATTGGAGGAACGAATTAAGCAGCGTGTTCCATTGGCAATTCGTAGTAGTCAAGCTTAAAGTAGTGTACAACCAGCTTGTGTGTGCAAGAACCCTACTAAATTACTCCCTCAAAGTTGTGACTCAGGGATTGGACAGCATTTGCTGAATAATCCAGAGTGTGCTGAAAACTATCGCGTGGATTGTTTTCGGATCATGGCCCGCGGAGCACGCAGCGCAGCACATCTATGCACGCTTTAAGCCACATTCATACCCACACAAAGTCCCGTTCTCTGCAAGCAAAAATAATCTGTACAAATGCTTCCCTTGTTGGAGACAACTGCAGCCCTGTAGCAAGCATGGGGTTATCCGGGTCATTCCGGTGCCTCACAACCATGATGTGCATCGAAGGCAATCGTCGTCACCCGCGTTGACCAATCGATGACCGCATGTGGGCATATATTGCTTCGATATTTATTTCTGGTATCCTTGCAATTATCCAGGCAAGTGCATGGAGACAAGCTTCGACATCTCTTGTTGGTATGCCTCCGTTGACGAAGTAGCCGGAGGCATTTTGTTTTCAGGTTGCCCGTCCGTCCATCCGTCCGTCCGTCCGTGATAGGTTTTCGTTCCCATAACTTGAGAACGGCTAAAGGGATCTTAGTCAAACTTGGTGCAGGTATGTATAATGAGGTAAAGATGAAGTGATTCGATTTTGGCTCACGAGGTCAAAGGGCAAAGGTCATGTTAGGTAAAAATACTGTTGCCGTGATAACTTGTGAACCAGTGATGAGATTCGGACCAAATTTAGTGGAGTTCCACTGCCCACACACTATACCCTCACCACTGCCTAACAACACCAAAGATGGACGGAGGCTATGTATGTATTTATCCCTGTTTGTTTGTCTTTATGTTTGTCTGAGCAGGATATCTCCAAAGGTTATGGACATATTCGAACGAAACTTGGTGGACAGGTTGGGTGTGTAACATGGACAAATTTATTAGATTTTGGTGAAGATCCGGATCCAGATACTATAATGCTTTAAGTGATTCTTCATCATTGAGAGATCGGGCGAAAAGCGATATATAACATGATATTTAAAAAAGTTATGGACTAGTTATGACTAAACTTGGTGGATGAGTTGGTTAGGTGACGAGAACAATCCGATTAGATTTTGGTTCAGGTGCGAATCCAGATTCGGCCCATCAGTGGGATGCAAAACATAAACTGTTCAGCCTGGTGGAGGTTTTCTCTCTACCGAGTGCTGTTATAGTCTCTAAATATTTCACTCTTTCACCTCTTGCAAAGTAACAATCGATTCATTCAACTTACTTACAGGTGTCTCACTGCTGCACATTTTGTACAGCAATTCCTGAATGTCCCATGACAGATATTTATAATTTTCAGACCATTGTTTTCCACAAATTCAGAACTTCAGGGGAAGGAATCAATAGAGCTGCTCTATTGAAAAATTGCAAAGGGTGAAAAGAAATCAACCATTTTTCGGCTATCTCCAGAGTCAAAAACAGCATAGATTGAATGAAGCAAAGATTCATAGGCTGACAAGTAGCTCCATCAGAATTCTAGATTTTGTTATCATATTGGGAATTGATGGTTCAGTCAAAAAAGTGAATCATTGTGTTGAATTTACATGTTCGGTATGACAAGACGGTGTGCGTATCTCTTTGTGCAGTCAATTACTATTACTCCCCTAGATGTGAAGTCCTGAATGCACCCACATCTCCATGGGTCACCCATGCACAGACAGGCAATTACACATTTTGATTTTGCTTGTACACTTAGGTAATCTCATAGACATTTGTTATTTTTGTATTTACAGTAGTTTGAGTGAGTGTGTGACCTGCTGAATGTTTGTTCTCAATTCTCATTGTTGGCACCAATCTCCCATTTTAGATTTGCTGCTTAAATAAAGTTGCACTGGAATATGAGTTCTCCCACAGTGAGTTGAGAAATGTGAGCACTTTTGCACCCCAGCCATTTGGTGAAGACCTCATAGCACATGGAGATGAAACAGGTCTAATATAGAGAGAAAATATCAGAGACCAGAAACGTCAGCTTCTCCTTGCTTGCCACATCGGTTGGCATATCCCGAACAACGTCCTGTTGATTCCAACCATTGTTCACTGATGGATAGCCATAAAGAAGTAGTACTGGGCTGCTGCAATGACATCCTGGCTGACTTCCATATGGAATTCCTCACCAGGCCTGCCATATTGAACAAGTGGAGGTACTTTTTGCATTTTCATCAGCTGGTTTCAATGCCAGTCTTTTTCCTCAAACTGTATCACAGGCACTCAAGATTTTTGCACTGATGATTTCATAGCATATTGCTTCAGCTTCAAAATTATAGGTTGCAGCTATAGTGCTGAATTCTCATGGGCAGGGAGAAAAATACACATCTTTTAACAGAACTTGCATCACAATTCTCTAGTGTCCATTGGTGTGAACTGAGTAAGCCACATTAGCAAAGATTATTGTATCTTCTGCAGGAATATATGGGGGACAGAGCACAGACAGAGCAGGGGGTGCAAGGCTGGAGAGGAGTCGGTAGAAGACAGAAAGACCACCAACCTGCCTTCGGTGAGAGTGAAAGGCCCTTAGAATCAGCTTCATCGCAGGAGATTCCAATGATTCTGAAAGCTTTGGTTTCTACAGCGTGAAGCCGAGCTAGGTGTAGGGCAGGAGCACCAGCTCTGAGGGGAGAGCAGTACTCCATTGAGCTGTGTATGAAAGCTTTGTAAGTGGGGAGGAGCTCATAAGTGACAAGGAAAGACTTCGCACAATGGAGGATGCCCAGTCGACAACTGGCTTTGGAGACCATCTTGGAAATGTGGTTTTCCCAGGAAAGATCATGGCAGATAGTGAAACCCAAAAGCTTGAGTGACAGAACTTCTTGGAGGGGATTGCTGAGAAAGTAGATGGGAGGGTTGTCCAGTCGGTCTTTTTGGAGAGACATAGTAAGAGTGTGATATTTGTCAGGATTGAAAGACATGTTCCACTTGTTTGACCAGTCTGTGATTTTGTCCAGGTCTGCAGAGAGTGAGGAGGCTGCAGACTGCCGATCTGAGGGATGAGGTATGGAGTGGCAGAGAGTGGAGTCATCAGCAAAGAGATAGAGAGGATTTTCCAGAGAGTCGGAGAGATCATTGATGAAGACCAGAAAAAGCACAGGGCCCAGAACACTACCCCGGGGAACTTCAGCTTAGACAGCAAGAGGAAATGAGAGGACTCCATTTAGAGCCACATGTTGACTATGACGGGAGAGGAAGTCTGCAAGCCATGAGTGCAGATTTCCATTGATGCCATAAGAGGAGAGTTTGGTGAGCAGGGCGGGGTGCCAGACAGTATCGAAGGCATGAGATATGTCAAGGGAGACAGCTCTGATTTCCTGTTTGGCATTGAGGACCTCCATCCAATGTTGAGACAGCAGAAGCAGCATGTCCAGAGTAGAGTGACCTGGTCTAAACCAAAATTGATGATCTGAGATCAAGCCATTGGAGAAGAGGAAGGATTGAATGTTGGAAGTGAGGATAGATTACATGACCTTGCTGATGATTGGGAGCAGGCTGATTGATCTCTCGTTGCAAGGATCTGTTTTTGCACATTTTTTGTGTAAAGCGGCAATGTTTGCTGATTTCCAAGCAGATGGCAGAAGACCTGGAGCAAAAGAGGGTGAACAGAATAGAGAGAGGGTGTGAAAGAGCGGCAGAGCAGAATTTTAGGACCAGTGGGCTGATGCCGTCTGGTCCAGTTGCAGAATCAGAGTCGAGGTTTGACATAAACTTCTCCACATTGTTGGGAGAGAAGGACACAGAGTCCATGAGCAGCTGCGTACGACTAGGTAAGGTGGGTACAGAGAGAAATGGGTTTGGGACACAATATTTTGAAGTAAACACAGAGTTGAGGCTTTCAGCTTTTTCAAGTATAGCTGTGTGGCCATTTGAGGTAAGGGTGGGGCTGGAAGGGGAACAAACACCAGAAACAGATTTGACCAGATGCCACCAGTATTTGGAGGAGGGGGACAGGTTTGGGAGTTCAGTCTTGAGAGTAGAGAGATAGTGTTTCCTGACTCTCCTGAGGGTAGACACGCACTTGTTCCGAGCTTTGTGAAAGGAACGGAGATTGCCTTCAGTTGGATTTGCCTTACATATGAGGCGAAGGCAAGTTGTTTTAGGGCACCTGCCTCACCTCAAGATTCAGTGTACCATGGACAGGAAGAAGGGTGTGACAACTGAAGACGAGGTGGGATAAATCTGTGCAATTTTCTTTGGAAGAATTCCCAGGATGACTTAATGTCAGACACAGTAGAGATGGGAGACTAGTCCAGAAGTTTAATGGCTGCTTGAAGACCTTGACAGTCTGCTTGAGTGAAGACCTTGAAGACAGTGCCAGACACATCAGTGCTGAGGTGGCTCTCTGAGAACGGCCAGAGAGATGTCCACTTCAACAAGCATATGTGCAGATGAACCAATTGGGCAGAGGAAGAGCAGCAGACATTTGCAGGGAAGTTAGTCATAACCAAATCTAGAAGAGATGATGTTTCGTTGACTGAGATCCGGGTTGGGAAATTGACAGATTGTGTCAGTCCCAATGAGTCACAGGATTCCTTTGCTGAGGTGTCATGGCAGGTGCGAGAGGTATCCACATCCAGCTGGGCTGGCATGATGACGATTTAAATCACCACATATGTGGAAGAGAGAGTTGGGATGAGTGGATAGAAGTTGGTCCATGTTGTCAGAGAGTGAGATGTAAATGGTGTGATGGGAGAGTGAGATGTAAATGGAGTCATCACTGTTTGAAAAACGGTACAAGGCACACATAAACAAAAGGTGGGAGTGGAGGGGAAGCTGTAGCCAGACGTACTCATGGGGTTTGGGAGGTGTGAGAGCAGTACACGGAAGGTGAGATATCGTTTTTAATGTACAGTGCAACTCCTCCACCAGGACGAGACTCAGGTCTATCAAACCGAAGGAGTGAGTAACCAGGGAGAGATGCTAAGGAGTCATGGATGTCTTGAAGGAGGAAGGTTTCGTGTTAAGCAGATTAAGTCTGGTTTGTGAGAAGCAACCTGTATGGAGAGATCAATCAGGTTTGAGCGAAGGCCCCGGATGTTTGAGGACCATACCGTTAAGGAAGAGGGAGAGGGAGCATCAAGAGAGGGGAGGAGTGAGGCAGGAGAGCAGTTGACAGTGTGTCGGAGATGGCAGAAGAGCAAGGAGAGAGCGCAGGATTAGGAGGAGGATAAGAGGCTAGGTGGTGATGGGATGAGGCACATTGAGGAGTAATATGAGGGGGGAATAGGTAAGCAGAAGATTGGAGGAGGTGGATGAACGAGTTGGAAGAGCGAGGAAGGGGGGTGGAGGCAGATTTGTGGATGAGTTAAGCGGAAACTTTGGGGAGGAGGCAGTGAGAGGGGAAATTTGAAGGGGAGCAGTGGAGGAGCGGGGGGGGGGGGGGGAGGGGAAGTTGGGAGGGAGTTTTGACAGGGAGGAATGAGGGGTAGATTTTAAGGGGACGGGTGAGGGTGAAGATTTGAAGGAGAGGGGTGAGGAGGGAGATTTGAAGGGGAGGCGTGGGGGGGGGGGGGTTAGATTTGAAGGGGAGGGGTGAGGAGGTAGATTTGAAGGGGAGGGGTGATGGGTAAATTTGAAGGGGAGGGGTGAGGAGGGAGATTTGAAGGGGAGGGGTGAGGGGGGACATTTGAATGGGAGGCGTGAGGGGTACATTTGAAGGGGAGGGGTGAGGGGTATATTTGAAGGGGAGGGGTGATGGGTAAATTTGAAGGGGAGGGGTGAGGAGGGAGATTTGAAGGGAAGGTGTGATGGGGGAGTTTTGAAGGGGAGGGGTGAGGAGGGAGTTTTGAAATGGGAGGGTGAGGGGGGAGATTTTAAGGGGAGGGGTGGGGGGAGTTTTGAAGTGGGGGGGGGGGGGTTTGAATGTGGACGATGAGGTGGGAGTTTTGAAGGGGAGGGTGAGGGGGGAGATTGAAGGGGAGGGGTGGGGGAGTTTTGAAGGGGAGGGGGGAGTTTTGAATGTGGGGGATGAGGTGGGAGATTTGAAGGGGAGAGGTGATTTGAAGGGGAGGGTTGAGGAGTGTTTTGAAGGGGAGGGGTGGGGAGGTTTTGAAGGGGAGGGGGGAGTTTTGAATGTGGGGGATGAGGTGGGAGATTTGAAGGGGAGAGGTGATTTGAAGGGGAGGGTTGAGGAGTGTTTTGAAGGGGAGGGTTGAGGGGTGTTTTGAAGGGGAGGATTAAGGGGTGTTTTGAAGGGGAGGGTTGAGGGCCAGTTTTGAAAGGCAGCGGTAGAGGGGAGGTAGTGATGAAATGAGGTGGATAGAGGGAGGGGACATGGAGTGGTATAAGGAAGTTATTTTTTGCTATTTTTGTTGCTCATTATTTTGTTGCTCAAGGAAGCTTATGCAGTCTAGATACTGTAACATTGGAGAAAAGCAATGGCATCTACAACTACACCTGCAACCACTGCCAGGCCTCCCCCACACACAATAAAATGTATGATGGAAGACTGTGTGGTCCTGGCTTCACATAGGCAAGATCCCAACATCTTGGATGTGAGGGATCTCTGGGTTGCTCCTGTGAGATCGATCGGCTACCTCTGTGCCGCTGGTCTACTCAACCAGAACTGACTGGGGCAACACAAAAACAACGACTCAAATTTTGTGGAGGGTAATTTGTCTGTTTCTTGCCAGGACTCTCAAGGGAACTTATTGAGGGCAATCAAGTCAATAGACTTGATATCCTGCCACATGGCACAGCCTTGCTGAAGTTTGAGATCTGATTCAAACAAGAACGACCAGTAGAGTATCCATACATGGCTAAACGTGGTAAACTTTTGTTTTCATCTAAAGGTTTCACAAAATACACATTTCTTAGAACATCACTATCCACTTGATTCACCTTCTTTGATTTAATTGCCAAGGAGGTGGCCTGTACGTGCTTTGTTGCAAACATTTGCAATTTCACTGGGGCAACCGTTTTACTGTCTTCAGCTTGATCAGCAATGATGTCAGTCCTGAAAAGCAGGATAGCCTAGACCTAGAGGTATGCAGACTTGCCTCTCTGGCCTAAGCTGTCTCGCCTGGGTTTTAATGCTAACCCAGCTATTAACTGGCATCCTATTGTTTCACAGGCAGTGTGATTCATCAATGGGTTTGCCGTCTCTCTGATGGACATTAAGCCGGTGTCCTCTCTGCTGAGATTAGTTGATGGATGTTGAAGATCCCATGGTGTCCTCCACGAACAGTAGACGAACTAGAGCCAGGATCATGGCCAAATTCCAAATTCCACCCTAACTATTGCTATGAAAGCAATGGCAAACCATCCAGCATAACCCTTGCTCAGGAAGCTGCTTTTGTGGCACCGACACTCTGTGAAGAGCATGGTACATCAGAGAGAGAGAGAGAGAGAGAGAGAGAGAGAGAGAGAGAGAGAGAGAGAGAGAGCGCTTGAGCTGGGCCAATGTTTCTATTCCAATTTTGGCATTCACCAGATCCAGTGACTTAAGCTTTATGACCCCAGATATGTTTACTAAGTGTTTTTTCATCATGGCTCAATTGA
Source organism: Myxine glutinosa (assembly GCF_964187855.1). Lineage (NCBI taxonomy): Eukaryota > Metazoa > Chordata > Myxini > Myxiniformes > Myxinidae > Myxine > Myxine glutinosa. The sequence goes on from NC_136261.1 coordinate 164,718,335, forward strand.
TTGGTCCACTTCTTGAAGAGACAGACTATTATCTTGATAGTTTCTGTGTCCCTCTGCATCAGGGTGACTGCATTCTGCTGTGTGTTTCTCAGCATTCTGCTGTAGTTGTACCATTTCCTTTGACTGCTATGAGATGACTACATACGTATGCTTTTCCATTGTTGCAGGCTCCAGACCAATTCCATGGAATTGCTGCTTCATCACTCCAGTATACTGGAAATATTTGGTGGCATAATGGATAGAGCGTAAGCTCTGAGTCTGAGAGGTGGACAATTCAAATCCCGGCCAAGTCATACCAAGGATTTAAAAAATAGTACATGCTGCTTCCTTGATTGATGCTCAGTATTTAAAAGGATGGAAAAATAACCAAAGGTTGGCAATCATAGCACAGGCTGGATGTACCAATGGCCTCTTCCTGAGTTTGAAGTTCCTTAAAAAGGGAACTCATAAAAGTCTCGACCAAATGATTCTGTTGAAGGAGCTGGGGCTCCCACGTCGATCGGAAGAATGGACGCGACAAAAAGCTGGAATTCATCCGAGTTGCTTTAATCAAACCAAACACTCAGGCACTCTGAAAAGCCCGTTTATCGGGCAGCAATATATATACATATTATCCCGGAGCGTTTGCCCAGGAAAGGCGAGAGGGGGCGTGGCCCAGCGTCCTGGCTGCGGCCTGGCAAGTTGAGGGCGAGCCTGCCCGGGCATGCCCGGGCATGCCCGGGCGTCCCGACCGAGGCCTGGCAAGTTGAGCGCGGGCCTGCCCGGGCGTCCTGGACGAGCCCGGCATGGTGATCGCTCCGCGTCCTTGATAGGTGCAAGGCGATTGTGAAAACCCAGCGGTAGCCGCTACACTGCCTTGTAAAAACATAATTAGTGACCCATCATTTTAAAAACTGTCTGCGGAGCATTTGTAAGAGACAAAATGATTCAGTCTGCGAGAAGTCTTCTTGAAAACACTATGTCTTGTGGCATGTACTGTCAAGTACCTATCCATGGAAAACTTTCCAACCAGAATGGAGCATATCTATGGATGTTGCAAGTTGGAGAGTCCCTGAGAGATCCCAGGGCTCAACGGAATTTCTCGTACAAAGATGCACTGCAGCAACAATGGGACTAAAGACTTTCCCCACAATCAAAGTCGTTGTTGTTGTTTTTCTAACCCTGGACAGTTCTCTCGAACAAGCTCGCGGCATGGAAACAGCCAATCGATCTCCCAGGAGCAACCCAGAGATCCCCCACACATCCAGGATGGTGTACTTCCCGAGGTCAGGGCCATGATGGAGTTAGAGAGAGAAGAGGGGAAGGGCCGGTCCATGGGGATCGATCGACACTCTGACCGTGACTGCACTGCACTGCCGAATCCGGGCAGCAGGTAGGAATGGGGAAGATTTGGCTCCCGATTTGTGTTGGGGGGTACATCCACCGGGAAGAGGCAGCCCCGATAGTTAGTTGCCCACAATCAAAGTTGTTATCATGGCTGAGCTGTATTATTATTTAAATTTACTCCACTTCAGGTCAATCTCACACCATGGCCTTGCAAGGAAGAAAGAAGGGAGTCAGAACGATTACAAAAATATACGAAGTTGGCAAAAAACTGTTTATAGTGGAAAAGCTTCATGTTCAAACTGAATATAAGAATGAAACTGGACAAGGTTTGCTATTTGTTTTTTTCTCCTACCTCCACAATTTTTGTTCTCTTAACTCTGTTTGCCTCTGAATCCCAGGTACCCATCACGCTGTGTCCCCATATTAACCCTCGTACCCACTGGCTATTGGACTTGTCCTTTTCAACTGAGAAGGTATAGAAATAACGAACAAGGTAATCAGCTGCAAGGCCTCAGGATAAGTCAATAACAAAACATCATTTGCCTTTGTGCTGTTGACTGAAATAACTTTTTAGCCCGTCTCGTGTGCAGCCGGAGATGGGGTTTTGTAATCACGTTTGTGTGTGTGTTTGTGTCTGTGTGCGTATTTGTATGTCTGTATGTTTGTGTGCGTGTGTTTTTGTGTGTGTGTGTGTGTGTGTGTGTGTGTGTGTGTATGTGTGTGTGTGTGTGTGTGTGTGTGTGTGTGTGTGTGTGTGTGTGTGTGTGTGCGTGTGTTTTTGTGTGTGTGTGTGTGTATGTGTGTGTGTGCATGCATGTGCGTCTGTCCGGGCCGTGACTATTTTACCATTTCAGTTTTGTCATAAAATTTTCACCAAAGCTTTATTGTGATAACTAGTGAGATACCCGTGCTACGCACGGGTGGGAGGCCGGAAGCAAACAGGCAATGCAGATACGGTGAATGCTAAAGCATAAAACCAATAAATTCCACATTCCTGTAGAACCCTCAGTCGCACGTCAGACATGGACAGCAAGTTCGTGAAGGACTTCCATGATAAACGTATAGAAACATCGATCGTGGGTCCGTGGCAAATCTGGATATGGTGATCCGCAAAGATCACGTTCAGAAAGTAGAAACCATCATGGCATGTCGTCATTCACTTGAACTTGATATCTCTTTTTTTCATTCCAAACAACATAACTCCATTCACAAATTAATCACAAAATAAACTTTTAACAACATTGTTAATGTTTCCTTCATTGTAAAAACTTCCAAGTCAACAGTTAAAAGGATTTTGAGCGATAGGTGTTACGGCCGTGGCAAGATCGATGGAGACAGTGATCTGTTAGCGTATACACCGCCCCAATAGCTATGTGGAATTCTCTCATGTGGAGATTAAACTCACGTCCTTTGAACTTTGGCCGCGGTCATTATTTACTTTTAATGATGTTTATATACGAATCAAAAAGAAGATAATTGGTTTTGGGTCATCCTTTCCGCATATCTTGTGGGATTGTGAGTTGGAGAGATGGCCGTGATGGCGGGGAGGGGGTTGGCATTCTCTCAAGCAGGGATTCAACCCATGTCCTTATAAAAGGTCTTTGCCCGAGGTCACCGAGTCCGATCGGTGCAGCTGATCGGTGAAGCTGTGCAGCGATCGGTGCAGCCGTTGGTGCAGCACCCGGGAAAATAATGTTATGCGGGAGTCCAAACCTGAAAATGCTGGAGGCCAAAGCTGAAATTGGAAAAACAATATACCCTATTTTACTCCAGGAGATCCCAGGATTACCCATCCAAAATATCGTTGCGATCGGTTCAGCCGTTTTTGTGGTACCTTCGAACGGACGGACGGACAGACAGACAGACGGACATTTGGTGAATTATAGTAAGATATGGAGAAGGCAAATTAATTATTTTGTCAAAAGGTAAAATGTCAGCATCACATAAAATCATCAATTTTTTATGTCTCTGCCGATGAGGTCATAGGAGGCATTATGTTTTCAGGTTGTCCACCCGGCTGTCCGTCCGTCCGTCCATGATAGGTTTTCGTTACCGCGATAACTTGAGAACGGCTAAAGCGATCTTAGTCAAACTTGGCACAGTTATGAATAATGATGTAAAGATGAACTGTTTAGATTTTGGGGTCAAGAGGTCAAAGATCAACGTCTGTAATCGGTCTATAACTTGAGAATGGCTGAAGTGATCTAATTCAAACTTGGTACAGGTATGTATCATGATATAACGATTAACTTCTTAGATTTTGAGGTCAAAGGTCAGAGGTCAAATGTGTAATAGGTCTATAACTTGAGAATGGCTGAAGGGATCCAAGTCAGACTTGGTACAGGTATGTATAATGACATAAAGATGAACCGATTCGATTTTGGGGTCACAATGTCAAAGGTCAGAGGTCACATTCGGTAAAAAAAATCCTGTTACCGTGATAACTTCTGCGTATCTAAGAACCATTTCAGCAGTCATTTTGAGGAAGCGAGGAAGCGAGAAGCGAGAAACACAGGAAGCGAGATTTTAAAAAAACGAAAACAGTCAAAATCACTGTTTGGGCCTTCCTCGTGTTAAGGTTTACCTGTGTGTCAATTCATTTTGTATACGGTACTTGTCGCCTTAAACCACTTTTTAACCATTTCGTCGGAATGATCTGTGGAATGTCTGAATAATTGGATGAGACGTTCATTCACACTTTGTGGTAAACGAAATATTGCAGTGATTGATCAATTTCATTATCTCATATCTGATAGCAATAACAGAGGATGTGGTGGAGATGTTTAAGAATTATGAAGAGTACAGACAAAAAGTAGAACAGTAGGGGAGAGTGGGGTAAGTTGAGCCTAAGGGTAAGTTGAGCCACCCCATGTTTCTTAGAAAGTGAAATATTTGAAGGTGTGAGAGCGCCATCTATACTTTCATAGCAACAGTCTTTCTTCCTGAGTACACATGCAGAGGAATATGAAGCAGGGGTAAGTAAGATCTAATGAAATTTGTATTTTTTTCAGAATTTCCCAAACTTTGAGTTATGGTGTTTTGAGGGTGATACTGATAACAATAGAATTAATGGAAGCTTAATGAATTGTTTATGTAGTCATGTGAACATGAATGGTGTAGATTATTTACCTGAGAGTATGAATTGTAAATTGAATCAATACGTGAAATGAGCATGTTTATATTCAAAGTGGCGCCCGTGGGGTAAGATGATCAATTGGGTCGGGTCAAGTTGAGCCATGGCTCATCTTACCCCATGAACATGTGTGCAAGATAAAGTTACTGCTTTATACGCAAGTTGGAGTTGAAAACTGTAGTTCTTGTAACACTGATACTTGTGTATAGATCTAAATCCTATTCCTAAGAATGATTTTTGTAAATATTTTTGCATTAATCACAGGTAAATGGGAAAATGCTTTGGGACTATAAAAGGAAGACAGCACGTGGTTGTTCTTCATAATTATTTGAAATACAAACCAGTTCATCAGCATATCTGACTGATAAATCTTGACGATTACAATTATGTATGAACATTCAGCCAAAGTTTACTGATAATTCATGTGTCTTACTAATAATCAGAACACAATACATGTATAATTATTTCAGTTCAAACTGTTAAATTTAATCTATCTATAATTCCAGTAATCTCTGTGTGTATGTATGTCTGTATGTTTGTCTGTGACCGCTGTTTCTCGACAACCACGGGTCCGATATACTTTAAACTTGCCAGGTATATTGCTGGGGACCCGAGGATGTGCCTTTTCAAGGTTTCATATTAATCGGACAAGTAGTTACCGAGCTATGGCGATTTCTTTACCAAACTCCGCAAGCCGTTCGCTTTGGACCAAACCATTTCATGTAAATAGAGGGGGGGGATTGTCACCGTACTCGCAAGCCGTTCGCTTTGGACCAAACCATTTCATGTAAATAGAGGGGGGGGATTGTCACCGTACTCGCAAGCCGTTCGCTTTGGCTTTGCGAATGGACCAAACCATTTCATGTAAATAGAGGGGGGGGATATAATTTTAGATATATATATAGTACGGGCATGCCCTAGTTAGATCAATTACATCATGTTACTTTGTAATAGACACGAGGTGCTTCTTACATGTGCATAAATTTCACACAAGGGAAAGGACCATTTATCAAGTTTCAATTATTGAACTGAAAAATCTGATCTGAAAAACGTGAACATTTACAGGAAACTACTTTGTCTTGTTTTGCATTGTTAAAGCTATAAGCAACAGCTTTTGCGTGATTGTTAAAAAAATGTGTATTCATTAATACTTCATGCATTCCCAGTTTCAATGGGTTTTCTCAGTGTTTTATCAATAATAAGCTTTTCCAGTGGATCTGGACTTAAACTTTTTGTCTCAAACTTGTTTTATTGCTGTTCTGTCCTGTATTGAGCCGGTGAATTTGATGGGACACAAAATGTTTCATGCTGTTTTTTTCTTGTGGCTCAACTTACCCACTGGCTCAAGTTACCCCAAACCCATGATCAACTTGCCCCATCATTGGGGCAAAATGAGCCATTAGACAACTTTTTTTTGAAGGCCTCTGCTAATTAATTACATGAAAATGAAATGGTAACATGTGTATGAGGGGAGAAGCAAGTATTTACACCATCATAATCACTATGGCTCTGATGCACAGCACTTTATATTTGATGTCCAGAAGGGCATTACTGAAAAATGGCTCATCTTACCCCACTCTCCCCTACTCGGTAGAGAGCATACCTCCTCCGGGCTGAACTGTTTACGTTTTGTATCCCACCGACAGGTCCGATCTGGATTCCGATCTGAATATAAATCTAATTGGCTTGTTCTTGTCACTTACCCAACTCATCCACCTAGTTTTGTCAAAAATCGTCCACAACTTTTTGAAATACTATATATTGTTTTTGGCCCCATAACTCAATGGTGAAGTCATTAATTTTTCTTAAATTCCTGTATCCAGATCTGGATTCGGATCTTCACCAAAATCGAATCTATTTGTCCTTGTCACACACCCAACCTGTCCACCAAGTTTTGGCCGAATCCGTCCATAACATTTTGAGATATCGTGCTATTTATTTGTTTTAACCCTATCGTGCAACAGTGAAGACAGACATCATCAGTATCGGGCTTGGGGGCGGGGGGGGGGCGGGGGAGGTATGGGAAGGGGGGGTGGGGGGGGGAGGGGTGGGAGAGGAAAAAGAAAAAAACACATGGACACACTTTCTCCTTCCTTTTATTCTTGTTTTCTCCCCTTTCCCTTCATTTCCTTTCACCACCTTTCTGTTTTTTGTACCATGGCCGTTTCATACCTGGTTTTTCCTTCCTCTTCTTTCAGCCTCCTTGTTCTTTCTAAACCTGTATATGAAAAGACTTTATGAACTAATACTTTACTGGGGAGGAGTAAAACCACTTTCAGGCCACCCTGCATATTCTAACTCTTCAAAGCCTCTCGACTTTGGATAGAAATAAAGAAGAAAAAAAAAAGGGATGTTCGGACCGTAGTAATTGGCAGGGATCTTTTCACCCAAAGAGTAGTTAATGCATGGAGCGGTGTTCCTGGAAAGGTAGTGGCAGCAGAAGCAGTAGATGGGTTTAAATTACAATTTATTGGATAGGTACTTAGAAGCATTGGGGATCGAGGGGTACATGGATATTGGCAGGAATGCTTGGTTGCTGAGGTTGGATATGTGAGGTGTGGATATATACTCTCGGCAATAAAATAACTGAACATGTTGTTGTTGTTGTTGTTGATGCAATTGATCTATGTGATGTTGTGAGACACTGATGAGATGGAAACCCCTGACATAAATAAATGCTGAAGAATTACATGTCTATTTCATTGTGACCTATTTCAAGTAATACTGCATTGTGGTGAATGTTTTCAAGTGGGGAGCCAAGGTGGAAGTAACAATCTCAATACCGAGTATGTTCACCTCCTACATCATCTACATTGCACCGTCATCATATTTCTGTTGTTGTTTCGTATGCAGCCTGTGGCTCCTGGTTTGCATCATTTCTCTGGAAGCGCGTTTGTGCCGCTGATGCAGTGCTCAATTACCAGTGAGTTGGTACTCCATTTCCTGACCTCGGAAGGATGACAGGCTGAGTCAACCCCCCCTGGCGTTAATTCAACCATCGACCAAGATTCAAACTCAGGATCAAGGATTCAGGATTCAAGAACTCAAGAACTCAGGATCCCAAGCCAGCACTCTAACTGTTAAGCCAACACCAGGCTGTCATCACATTGACCAGAGAACATTCAAATTTGAGCCTGAGGAAAGACACACATTCCATGCCCGAATCAGCTCCTGTTCCAGCTCATTGAGGGTCTGTGACTGTCTTGGCATGGGTCAAACGTAACGATCAATTACATCCCAGTTGTTCAAATGGAGTAAAATGTGCTGAGATGGCACAACAGGGTGTCATGACATTAATGTTGGCATTGACAAGAGTGTTCCTCAGTCAATGGCCCTGTGGACAGGAGCATTGTCATGCATAAACATTATTTCTGAACCATGTTGTTGAATGATAGGCAACACAAGTTGCTGTAAGATCGCATTTATATATAGATCTGCCCTCAGATTGCCATGGATGCAGATGAAGTCAGTGCGAAAGTTTTCAGGAATATCACCCCACATTATGATAGTCTACGTCCAAAATTTGCGGCTTCCTGGACACAGACCTGGGCATATCGCTCATTGCGTCTCCTATAGAACCAAGCAAGGCCATCATGCCAACTTCAATTAGAAACCTGGATTAGTCACTGAACCTAGCACTTTCCATTACATCTGTGTCAATTGGATGTGCTGATCTGACCACTGCAACGGTGCTTGGATGTGTCATGGTGCAAGTCTTGGATGCTGAACTGATATGAATGGTGAGCATGAATCTCTGCATCACAAGGACCCCCAAAGATGGTTTTTGACACTTGTCCTGTAAAGTTCAGGGAGTGTGGTTGTAGTACTCTGGGCAGTTTGAAACTGATAGTGTAGAATCCGTAGATGGTCATGCAAATGTATTGGTTTCGAAAGGGAGTCTTTTTCCTGAGACGTCCATTTATTGGCATATACAGTATGTTGTTGGTCCAGTGAATTGATATAATTTCTTCTGAAGTCATAAACAGTTCCTCTCCTCATGTTAAACAACCTTAGCTATGGAAGACCTAATTGGCCAATGGAAGACCCTACTTGAAGAACCACCTTTAGAGGCCATTTTTCCCAGCAGTGTAGGGTTTGACCTTTTTCGGGCACCGTGGTCCCCTTTTTGAAGCAATGTTTTATGGCCGGATGCCCTTCCTGCCACCAAACCTGTTTTGCTTTGTCCTTTTTGCACCGTGACAATGCATATGGCTACTGAAGCAGTTTCCTTGGCTATTGGGAACAATCCTGGACGGGTCACCACTCCGACGCAGGATACCCGAACGGCTCATTCATCCCAGCAAGCTGGTACTCAATTTGCCGACCTCGGAAGGATGACAGGCTGAGTCAACCCCCCTGGTGTTAATTCAGCGATCGACCGGGATTCGAACCCAGGATCCTAGGATCCCAAGCTGGCACCCTAACCGTGACACCAACACCAGGCTGAAGACCCTCCCTGAAGGTGTCCAATTATTTAAGTCCTCTCATCTTCTGACAGATATGGCATTGTCATGGATTGTTAAGTAATGTAACCGGTGTGTTAATTTAGATGATCCACATGCTGGTGTCTCAGCATACTTTTAATTTGCTTGGAATGCCTCATGTCACCTCTAAAAACCTAAGTTGCACGTGCTGAACGATTGTTGCATGAGTTACGTTATGTGGAAACTTGCAATCAGGTGTTCTGCACATCCCCCGTGCCAAAAAGTCGATGCTGGAGCAGTCCTTCAACAATTACATTATCATTTCTACATGTTAGTTTTTTTATTGTGGTAGAGAGTATATGTCGTGATTGCGTTTGTGAGAGAATCTAATCTAAAGGCAAATGTGCTGTTGATATTGCTTATTTCTCACCCCACAATCCTCTGCATCCCAAAAATAAATAAAATAAAACACCTTGGTAATATTCCTCTGCCTGTCCCATTATTGTCCTTCCATTGCACCTCCCCTCTCTACCCAGTGAAAATATGTAAATAAAATGATAGATTAAATTAATGTGGTGTGGTTGAAGCACAGGTACGATGGTCCAAATATCCTCCTTTGTTCAAGTTCCCTGTACTTTCTTGTAAGTTAAAGTGTTGAGAATATTCAAGACCGGGAGCGTTGCCCAGTGCAAACTTGCATTTAAGCTGTTAAACTGTGTTGGAGGGGAGGGTGTGTGGGTGAAGGCGGTATGATTTCGATAAGTTCCTGGAGCGCGAGTCAAGGCCGAATTGGGTAATCTTGTAAATAAGCGCCATTCATGACAGCGAACACACAGCAGCACTGTGCCCCGCCTCTCCCATTGCTCTCTCCTTGCCCTCCCCCAACATACATCTTTGGTATGCCCACGGCCAAGGAAGATCGGTAAACGACACAATGGCAGAGGCTCGAAGGATTATGTGCAGGTATAGCTTGTCAAACAGAAGTCACCTTGCGTTCCCCTAATCGTGGGAAAACATTGAAAACTAACATTTCTTTGCTTTTTGTTTCCAAATCGCAAATGGAGAAGTTTAATTGCAAAGAGGCATTTATAAGATGTACCTAATTTTTACGCAATTATTACGCAATTTTTACACAATTACACAATTTTTACGCAATTTTTACACAATTATTACACAATTTTATACAATTTTTACGCAATTTTTACGCAATTATTACACAATTTTTACGCTTTGCGCTTTTTTGTATCAGGTCGAATGCGCACTTTTTAAGCGTCAGACAGGATGCTCCCAGATTGCGATTGCTCCGACTGGCTGTGTGGGGGAGATAATTGAGCTATCTCTCGCAAATAAAGCCTGGCCGCCTTTTCTTTCCGGTCGCGCACGGGACTAATAAGTGACTGTTATTACGCCGGGACACAAAGACTGCACAGAGAACGGGCTGCGCAAGCTGTCATGATTCATTTGCTCACTGCCTTGTGACCGCGGCCACTAACGACTGTGAGCAGAGCTCAGCGACTGCGGGCAAACAGAGGCTGCTATTGTATCATGATCGTTCCCAGGTGCTTCACGCCGTGACGGGCGAGGTCTCCGGGAATATTGTAAGCACGTTTTCTTAAGGGCGACTCAGCCAGAGGAGGGACAATGGCCGATCTCTCGCACTCTCGCGCGAGCGCGCTCTGGGGTTTGTGAGTGGCTGCATCACGCCAGCTGGGTTCAAACTCGTGCTTGTATACCTGGAAGCAGAAAGGCTTAAGGGTATATAGTTCAAAACATGTTCTTAGATCGGCTTAAAATGCATAACCTCGCTAAAGTGTTATGATTATCCCCGCGTGAGGCTGTGGAATAAGCGTCGGTATGTTTGACGCATTCGATGCGTTGCGTCGAGGTTTATAGATGTTTTGTACCAAGGTGTTAATAAAATCGGTTGTCTTAATGAAACTTTTTTTATTTTTTGAAAATGTGTAACTTTTTCGAACCTCCTGAGTTTTTACCCCGCGCACGCGAAGTGAAAATTGGGGTCCCACACACGCGAAGTGAAAAGTGGGGTCCCACACATGCCAAGTGAAAAGTGGGGTCCTGTGCACGCGAAGCAAAAAGTGGGGTCTCATGCACACGAATTGAAAAGTGGGGTTTCACACATGCGAAGTGAAAAGTGGGGTCTCGCGCATGCGAAGCGAAAAGTGGGAACTCGCACACTCGAAGCGAAAAGTGGGGTCTCGCACACACGAAGCGAAAAGTGGGGTCTCGTGCATGCGAAGCAAAAAGTTTGGTCTTGCACACGCGAAGCGAAAAGTGGGGTCTCGCGCACGCGAAGTGAAAAGTGGGGTCTCGTGCATGCGAAGAGAAAAGTGGGGCCTCACACACATGAAGTGAAAAGTGGGGTCTCATGCCTGCGAAGTGAAAAGTGGGGTCTTGTGCACGCGAAGCAAAAATTTAGGGGCTCGCACATGTGAAGAGAAAAGTGGAGCCTTGCACACACGAAGTGAAAAGTGGGGTCTCATGCATGGGAAGTGAAAAGTGGGGTCCCACACATGCGAAGTGAAAAGTTGGGTCTTGTGCACGCGAAGCGAAAAGTGGGGTCTCGCACATGCGAAGAGAAAAGTGGGGCCTCACACACACGAAGTGAAAAGTGGGGTCTCACGCATGCAAAGTGAAAAGTGGGGTCCCACACACGTGAAGTGAAAAGTGGGGTCTTGTGCACGCAAAGCGAAAAGTGGGGTCTCGGGCACATGAAGTGAAAAGTGGGGGTCTCACAATGCGAAGTGAAAAGTGGGGTCTCACGCATGCAAAGCGAAAAGTGGGGTCTCACACACGTGAAGCGAAAAGTGGGGTCTCACGCATGCGAAGCGAAAAGTGGGGTCTCGTGCATGCGAAGAGAAAAGTCGGGCCTCGCACACGCGAAGCGAAAAGTGGGGTCTCACGCATGCGAAGTGACAAGTAGGGTAAAGCAATAGGTTGATGCCTGTCTGTCCATCTGTCCGTATTATCAGTTAATGATCATCAGTTTATAATTGAGGAACAACTTATTTAATTTGAATGTTATATTTTGAACACATATGAACATGAATAGGAAGACTTTGCTGTTTGCGGAAGACTATTTTTAGCACTGAATTGCTAATGGTATTACATCATTGCTAATGGGAGATCTTGTGCTGAGTAGTGAGTCCCACTTGTTTTTTTTCTTTTTTGCTACTTGTCATTACCCTTCAAAATGGCACGTATGAATGAAGATGAAGTGGCAAAACTTATCATGGAGACCGATAGTGATAATCATGATTATTACTTGGATTAATGTTCTGCCAGCAGATCGTTTGTTGCGTTATCTGGCATGCTGCGCATAATCTGTTTACAATACAATAGCATAATCTTTTCTACGAAAATAATCATAGTGGTAGAAGCACTACCAGTGTACGCGTAATCGACAGGCAAGGTATTACAATCATTATTTTATTAATGTTGAAGTATATAACTGAACACTGCATGGAGTATCATGTTCTATGAACTCTCTATTTTACTCACTTGGACTTTAGTTAGGTGAGCTTATACGATCGAGCCATGTCCGTAGCTCAGTGAGTGAGTGAGTGAGGGAATAAGTGATTGAGTGAGTCTGTAAACACTTCAGTCATTATCCCTTGAACCAAACACACGATTTTGATGAAACTTGGCCACAAGCTGCACATATGATGCCTAACGAAGGTGTATGACCGCCTCAAAATCTGCACTCATTAAGGTGGTTGATAGTGAGCATATCCAATTCATAATTTAATCTGATTCATATGGTTCAATGTGTCATTCTGAAAATGTTGCGCATAGGAATCCCATCATTTAATTTGGTAATCAAGCTACGATTACACCATGACTATCCGAGCATCACACAGATATTTTGGCCAATTGTTTCTGTGAAGTCTGGATAATATGGCAGTACATACATTCAACCCAATCCTCACATCCTCCTATTTTTCCAAGTTGTTTCACCATTTTTTACTTTCCAATCTTATCCTTTTTTAACCAAAACTTTTCACCTCTAAAACTGGCTGGCCTAATTCACAAAATATGAAATCTATATATATAAAACACAGTTTGTGTGTGTGTGTGTGTGTGTGTGTGTGTGTGTGTGTGTGTGTGTGTGTGTGTGTAATGTTACCGATAGACTCCTAAACGGAGAGGCTTACGTGCTTGATATTTGACATAGACATGGCCATTGAGCCTGGGACGAACATGGTCGAACTCAAAATATTTGACGATCCATATTTTTTATTCATATTTTTACCTCAGCGCATTTCAGCGAAGTACCCGCTAATCTCAGCCGGTTCCAGAGCAGCTCGCTGATTCGCTCAGAGCGATCACGTGATGTTCCATTCCCGCCGCCAGACTGATTCGCTCAGAGCGATCACGTGATGTTCCATCCCGTCACACATCACTTCACCTTTTATGTGATCGTGTTTTGTATCGATTTTGTGCGATATTAATTAAATGTCTTTGAAACGGCTGTGAAACGTCTTTCCACAACCCTTCTGTAACCGATTGGAGCAGTTTCTTGCCGCACAAAACGAGATCCGCGAAGCGAGTTGGTCGAGTCGTGCTGACCAAGATTGCGACACGGGGGCTTCACTTTTCACGGAGTATGAGTGCTCTATATATTTTCAATTCAGTACGCCCATGATTTGTGGCATAGACATGACCATTGGGCCTTCACGGTGTAATTTGTGCGAGGCTTTTGTCCGAGTGAGCTTGAGTCGAGAGGGCGAATGTACGGGTTGTGAATGTACGGGTCTCCCTTCCCCCGCCCGGCAACGCCGGTACTGGAGGACGTCACAGGATCGGTGAGTCTCCAAAACCGCTTCGTGCTGTTGCGAATATGCAGGACTATGTCCGATTGTTGTGCTGCTCTCCGACTATGAGAACTGCAATGTCATTGTTGACTGGCCATCCCCTTCCCTCCCCCTTCCCCCTTCCCCCTCCGTCCCCCCTTCCCTTCCCCCTCCACCCTACCCCCTCCACCCTACCCATCCCCTTCTCCCCTCCCCCTCCTCTTCTCCCCTTCCCCTCCATTTTCCTCCTCCCCCTCCCTTTTCCCCCTCCCCTCCCTTTTCCCCCTCCCCTCCCTTTTCCCCCTCCCCTCCCCCACCCTTCTCCCCTTCCCCCCTCTCCCCCCCCGTTCCCCTCCCCTCCCCTCCCCAGCAATGCCGGGTACTTCTGCCGGGTCCCCCCTCCCCCTCCCCCATTCCCCTCCCCCCTTCCCCCTCCCCCTCCCTCCCCCTCACCCCTCCCCCCTCCCCCTCCCCCTGCCCCTCCCCCTCCCCCTCGCCCTCCCCCATCCCCCTCCCCCCTTCCCCTCCCCCTCCCCCTTCCCCCCTCCCCCTCCCACTCTTCTCCCCTCCCCCCCGTTCCCCTCCCTTCCCCCGCCCGGCAATGCCGGGTACTTCTGCTAGTAATAAATAAAAGTGATAGTATTTTCTTCAATTACATCCCATAATTTTTCTTATATCTACTACACATGCTAAGATGTGGAGGCATGAGATAATACAACATCAGAACTATGGTGGTCAGAGTGACTATTTGTGCCTCATCTAAATATGCAGATGGGGGAGCTTGGGAGATATTTGTTGTTAACAAAGTTTGGACTATAGTTATTGGGCCTTCAATATAATGTGTTTTGGTAAGCTTATGAAACCCAACTGTTGAAGTTTGATACAATTTATTTTTTTTGAAATCTGTCATTTTCTTGCCTTTTAAGCTGATTTTGAGTTTATGCAGATGTAAGTCATGTCATAATCAAGCAATTTCACATACAATTAAAATCAAGATGAAATTGCTGTTTAAATTTGTCACGGATGCAGGATGCGTCTGTCACAAATTAAGCATATATTCAGGACTTAAAGCCAGTTAACCCATCTTGTGCTCATTGGCAGACATTAAGAAGTTGGCCTATATAGTATTTCACAGTTATAAATCAGAATGAAAATCCCAACATTCTATTTCCTGTTTGAAAAAAATGGGAGGAGATTGAGTCATTCCAGTAAAGCTCGGTGCGAGTTTGGTTTTTCACAGCTTGGGCATCACTTTATGTTTGCTCCAGGCAGGGGGTTGTGGTTTGTGGCAGAATGCCACGCCAAGTCTCGGCAAGCTCACTCCAAATTGCTCAATGGGACGACCCGGGAAATGCGGACAGCAAGCAGGCTGGATAAGATTTTTGGCAAGCAGGAAGGGAATTTATTTTCTCGGGTTGTGGTTACTTAAAGCAGTGACTTTGCTTATGTTCCTATTATTTTCTCCAAAATGCAAGCCACATGTGTCACATTTATGTATTGATGATTTGTTTTTGTTCTGTTGTTCTCCATAGATTGTCCATCAAGTTTAAATTACTGCCCAAACCTTAGTTAGAGATATTTCCAGGTGCATTGATTTGCTTTCATTGCGGTGTAATTGCAAAGACTCAAGACTAAAAGTATGACCTCTGAATGCCATGGATCAGAAAGTATATGCCTCAAGGGGAGAAGGACAACCATTTGTAGTTGTGCTTGCTGTGAATTTTCTAATCCTGAAATTAATTTCCGGTATTGTCAAAGCAGGCATTGAAATTGCTGTGATGTAGTTATGTTAACGGGGGCATTGCAGCACAAATCACACTGACGCTTCATAATCCCATGGTACCTTTGACTTAAGAGATCTTGGGGCAGCGAATAATGACAATTTAAATCTTGCCGAAGAGTTTTTTTTTTTTTTTTGTAAATGTGATGCAGATAGGTAAAATGGTGGGTTGGTTAGAGATATGCACAATGGCCTCTGGGTTATCCAGCTTGGGTTTGAATCTCGGCACACCTATAAACTGTCATCCTTTGGTTTCGTAGGCAGGACAAGCTATAGGTGTGTGTATCTATGTGACTATGTGTGTATATATGTATGTATATATATACAGACTTGGCATTTAATATGGAATATTTTTTTCTGGGGGTGAACTTACTTTTCAAGATGTCTTAGAACCAAAAGTTTATTGGAATTATGTTGAAATTATTCTAGATTTTGTTAATGTGACCTTTAAAAGAAACAAAAACCACATTTGACATTTCGAAACAAATAAATTGATCCTTGAAAGTGATGGAAACTGATATCGAACTCAATTCATGGACAGTACTGTGTTAAACTTCTGTACGTTTTCCAGAAGTATCTTTATTTTGCACATTAGCCAAAATTTTTTTTAACAAAAACAAAAGTTAAATTACGACTGGGATTACGGACAGTAAAATTACAGTTCAGTACTTCGTGTAACCCCCACGAGCATTCAGGAGAGCACTTACATGTTGAGGCATGCTGTTCACGAGATTTGCCAAGGTTTGGACAGGAATCGCTTGCCATGCAGTGACAATAGCCTGCTGCAATTCACGCACAGGGGTCGGCTGCTGGTCCAAGTGGTCGATTTGACGCGTTAATTCTGCCCACAAGTTCTCTATCGGATTCAAATCCGGGGACATGGCAGGCCACTCCATATGCCCTACAGCACGGTCAGCAAGAAAGTGTTGGATCATGCGAGCATGATGAGGCCATGCATTGTCATCTTGGAAGACAAAGTTTCCTCGAAAGGCTGCACGAGCAAATGGAAGCAATGTTTCTTCCAGAATGGCTCTGTACTTGAACTGGTTCAGGTTTCCATTCAGAACAACCAGGTCAGTTTTGCCCCCTGCATGAAAAGCAGCCCAAACGGTCACCCCATCACCTCCAGCTTGGACTCTTGGCACAATACAATCTTTGTTGTAGGCTTCATGCACTTGTCTGCGCACTCGGACGCGGCCATCTTGACGATAGACCAGAAATCTAGACTCGTCACTGAAGATCACGTGATTCCAGTGTCCTGGCTGCCATTGACGGTGCTCTCTGGCCCACTGCAATCGGCGCTGGCGGTGTTGTCTTAGTCAGGCATGGCTTTCTCAGCGGACGCCTGGCACGATAGCCTGCTTGAACCAGTCGTTGGTTGAATAGCCTTCTGGATACAGGCACATTTGCCAGTTGCTGCCACTCAGCCCCAAGCCGATTAGCTGACTTGGTACGGCCATTGCGGACTAACCGGTGCAGCTGGCGATCATCCCTCCTTGTGGTTCTGCGGGGACGTCCTGGCCTCGGTATTGGAGTAGGGACACCCCTCTGAGCATTTCGTTTCAGGATCTTTGACACCTGACCTTGAGTGATGCCATACTGCCGAGCAATAGCATGCTGTTTCATGCCGTAATTTCGTAAAGCCACCACTCCATGACAAACAGCATTGTCGAGTTGACGGACCATCTCCAGAGGAAGCGGCAATAACCTTTGGAGACGTGCAGCAGTTGTTTTCCGCTAATACAGAACGCAACAACCCTTGTATACCCGACTGTGAAGCCAATCATCAAATGCACCTGTCCGTACATTTTGTCATGTCACCTCTGATATAATCCTGTTGTTGACTTCTTGCTGCGACAGACAGTGACATGGTGCTTTTAACAAATAAATCACCAAAGTGTAAAATAAACTCACCAGATTGATATACTGAGTTAATAAAGTAAACCCAAGTCAACAACAAAAAAAAATTCCATATTAAATGCAAAGTCTGTGTATATATATATATATATATACAGTGGAACCTTGACTTACGAGTTTAATCCGTTCCGTGACCGAGCTCGTAACTCAAATTGCTCGTATCTCAAATCAAATTTCCCCATTGAAATGCATTGAAATGCTATTAATCCGTTCCAGCCCGCCAAAAACCACACCAATTTTTTTTTAAATATACAGCATATATAAAAAGATCTCGCGCTTTATATTTCATCTGTATCCAGCATACAAGTTGGCAGGATGGCCTGGACTGGAGGTACGCACACTTTTTTTTTTTTTTTTTTTTTTTTTTTTTTTTGTATACAAGATCGAGGCTCGTGAAAGAGCGAACATTAATCACACACAAAGACAAACCGACACATAAAACATATAACATCGGGAGCGGTAGACAAGATGGGGAGAGAGGGGGAAGGACACAAACACAACATTTGAGAGCAGGGACCGAGAGACATGGAGACATCGAGAGATCTGAGAGAGGGCGAGGGCTTTGGGGGGGGGGGCATGGGAAGGGGGCGGTGGGAGAGGTATAAAACATATGGACACTGCCAGGACTTCCAGGAAAGAAGTTGGAATTTCAAACAAGGTGGATCTGGGGTGAATTAGCGGGGGTAGAAAAGATCAAGGTTTTGGATGGGGGAAGATAAGAGATGGTGGTGAACAGCTGTTTTAAAGACCTGGAGGGAGGAGTGGGATTGAAGGGAGTGAGGGAGTTTGTTCCAGAGGCGGGAGAAAAGAGGAATGAAAGAGTGAAGGTGAGCAGAGAGCCGAGATTTCGGCAGTTTAACCATCAGAGGGTTGCTGGCAGATCTTGTGCGACCTGTAGGAATATTTGGGGGACAGAGCACAGAGAGAGCTGGGGGTGCAAGGCCGGAGAGGAGTCGGTAGAAGACAGAAAGACCACCTACCTGCCTGCGGTGAGTGAGTGAAAGGCCCTCAGAGATAGCTTCATCGCGGGAGATTCCAATAATTCTGAACGCTTTGGTTTCAACAGCGTGAAGCCGAGCTAGGTGTGAGGCAGGAGCACCGGCCCATAGGGGAGAACAGTATTCCATTGAGCTGCGGATGAAAGCCTTGTATGTGGTGAGGAGCTCAGGTGTGCCGAGGAAGGACTTCGCACGACGGAGGATGCCCAGTCGGCGACTGGCTTTGGAGGCCAGCTTGGAAATGTGGTTTTCCCAAGAAAGATCATGGCAGATAGTGAGACCCAAAATCTTGAGCGACAGAACTTCTTGGAGAGGATTGTTGAGAAAGTAGATGGGAGGGTTGTCCAGTCGATCTTTTCGGAGAGACATAGTAAGAGTGTGAGATTTGTCAGGATTGAAAGACATGTTCCACTTGTTTGACCAGTCTGTGATTTTGTCCAGGTCCTCAGAGAGTGAGGAGGCAGCAGACTGCCGATCTGAGGGAAGAGGAATGGAGCGGCAGAGAGTGGAGTCATCAGCAAAGAGATAGAGAGGATTTTCGAGAGAGTCAGAGAGATCATTGATGAAGACCAGAAAAAGCACGGGGCCCAGAACACTGCCTTGGGGAACTCACTTGACTCTAAAGTCTAAACTGTCCAGCCTGGGTTTGAATCCCGACCTAGCTATAACCTGTCATGGGTGAATCACAGGCAGGGTGATTCATCAATATGTGTACCGCTAAACTGGGCGCCCCGTTTGCGTCCCATTAGTTGTTGGATGTTAAGGATCTCACCGTGTTTTCCACAAAGAGAAGGCGAGCTATCGCCGGCACTCTGAACAAGTTGTGGCCTGGCATGCTCTTCTCCTCTGCTGTTATATACGTCCTCCTCGGCACCTCGCTCATGTTTTTCGACGATTGCGTGTTTTATATCCAAGCACATTATCCTCTTCTTCTTCTCAGTACCGTGTTTTCCACAAAGAGAAGGCGAGCTATCGCCGGCACTCTGAACAAGTTGTGGCCTGGCATGCTCTTCTCCTCTGCTGTTATACACGTCCTCCTCGGCACCTCGCTCATGTTTTTCGACGATTGCGTGTTTTATATCCAAGCACATTATCCTCTTCTTCTTCTCAGTACCGTGTTTTCCACAAAGAGAAGGCGAGCTATCGCCGGCACTCTGAACAAGTTGACGGCAGAGATACTGTACTTGCACGGCAAGATAACCACGTGTCGCACGATCTCTTGTCATGGTCCACAAGATTATCACAGAGAGGTGCAGCTTCCAGCGTTTCGAGATCTGATCCAGGCCTATCCAACGAGACCGGTCCCAGCGTTCTCGGCCTGGTGGTTGTCTCAGACGGACCCGACAACGGCAGTGTTCGTTTTAACTCGATTCGATTCGAGCGCCGACGTGCCGGCGAACAAAACCGGTCATATCTTTTGAACGCGTGGCTCGATTTTTACAAAATAAACTTTTTCTTGAAGGTCTGAACCGTGCGCTCAAAAGGATACCGAGTTTGACCCTGAGAGAGCCGTTTTGCGCCGGCAAAGGCGCCTTGTGTGACGTGAGGACCATGTCGTGCTGCATAGATTATCATAAATTATCATATCATTATCGGCGGCGTATATATCATTAGCGCTATACGACAGAGATACTGTACGTGCACGTCAAGATAACCACGTGACCGGAGCCCACCTGGCGGCGGAAACTCAAAATAACCGAAATGCGAAAACTAAAATGCAGCGCTATACTACGACAGAGATACTGTACGTGCACGGCAAGATAACCACGTGACCGGGTGGCGAAAGCTCGTAACTCGGATCTCGGCTCGCATCTCAAAGCAATAAACTGCCAGAGTGACGGCTCGTATCTCGAAAAACTCGTAAGTTGGGGCACTCGTAAGTCGAGGTTCCACTGTATATATATATATATATATATATATATATATATAAATATATATATATATATCTATATATATATATATTGTTGCGGAAATGAGGATTATGTTTTTTTGATTGTGTAATATTGCTTGAATATCGCCTTCCTGCCTCCAGTCTGTTGTATAAAGGTCAAAGGGCGTTCCGGTAGTTAATTCCATAAAGCATACATTGAAGGACACTATAATATCCCTGTTCAGTAGTTTATTTCCTTATTATGTGTATCAGGGTAAGGCCTTGTCTTCCATTAAAATGACACTCCATTGCACCAAGTGAAATAGATAGATTCCCTTCATTCTTCATTCCCATTCCCAAAACCTCCATTTCCCCTTTCATCATTGCCAAGCCTCAATGGCCAGCTACATCCCCTCCAAGTCTCCATTGCCAACTGCACTGGGCAGTTTGCCAGTTTGTTACAGCTGTGGGTTGTTTTCGCCCCAAAGCCGCCATTGAACATGTGCTCGGGTTGGGGAAGAAAGGCGTGCCCGCCCGTCGTCATCAAGGGTGGAGCCAGAGGGTCGCGCGACCAACCAGGGCCGAGGTGAGCACACCGATGGGCGTGTCCTAAAAGCCGGCGGCTTAATCGCCGGAGGCGCTATAAAGGCGCGCGCACAAGAAGTTGTGAAGAGCTGAGTTGTGTGGTTTTGGCAAGAAGCAAGGAGTTGGTCGTCAGTGGTGGTCAGTGGTTGCGTTGAGTGGTTGCGTTGGTTGCGTTGAGTTGTCGGTGGTGAGGAGTGATTGGGCCAAGAGAGAGAGAAAGAGTGGTTGGACCAAGAAAGAGAGAGGAGAGAACCCGTCACGCCAGACCCCCCACCAGCGCGTCGGCTCCACCAAGCAGCTCCGACCCGTGATCCCGCGCACACGACAGGATCGGTGGCATCAGCGGCCGCCGACGTCCCGTGCGGGATCAAGCTCCAGCCAGCTCCGTGCCTTCCTCCCCCTCCAGCCACACACCTCCTTCCAGCCAATCCACTCTGCAATTCCCCGTGTGAGTCCGTCTTTGTTTGTTCTGTCCAGGGAATAAGTTAAGCTTGTATAGTTAAGCTAGTAATTTTCACTGTGTCACCTGCTTTTTCCATGTTCCCTGTATATAACTTTGACTGCTCCTTTTGCTTGTGTGTGTAAATAATAAATCCCGTTAATCTTCTGTACGTCTTCTTCTTCCTCTTTACATTCTGTCACTTTAGAGGTTTCCAAATTGAATATCTGTGGCGTGATACGGCCAACGTTCGGGTGAATCGGGGAAACTGTTAGGTCGCGGTGCCTCCGCTCGGCAAACAACATCCTTATCCGCGGACCGTAACAATTGGTGTCGGGAGCGGGGTCGGACCCGAAGCGCGCTTAACGCGCTCAAAATTACGAGCTGCTGGAAATTGTTTTGTTTTTAAAGAAAAACCCGAATTTTGAAATCGCGCCATGGCTGGTCAAGGCGATCGGATGCAGGTGGGTGAGCTAGAAGGGGGGTTAGGAGTAACCCAGGATCAGAGGGGGGAGAACAATGAGGAGGTGGTTGAGGAGGTGTCAGGCACGCAAAATGGCGCTCTCGCACACGAGGTTACGGGCGCGCAAAATGGCGCCTCGCACATGCCTGCGGGGACCGCGCCCGCGACCGTAGCAGCGCCGCCGTTGGATTCAAACCTTTTGTTGCTACAAATCGGGGCCCTTATGGACAAAATGAGGGACGAAGCGAGGGCTGATAGTGAAAAAATGGAAAACAGAATGATGGGGGCAATGAGGGACGAAGCGAGGGGTACCGGTGAGGTATTAGACAAGAAATTTGGGAAGTTAGACAATAAATTTGAGGGGTTAGACAATGGGATAAAAGAGGTAAAGAAGGGGTTAATGGGGTTAGAAGATAGGATGGAAGGCAAATTGCGGGAAGTAGGGGAGCAATCCGCCCAGGAAATCAAACGGATGGGGAACCAGATAGAGGAGGTGAAAATCGGGGTAGAAGCCAAATTGGATGCTCAGAGGGATGAATTGGGACAGATGAGGGTGGCATCTACAAAAGAGAGGGAGTAGATGCAGGAGGAGATACGACGAGGTGTAAGTGAGGAGGTCTCGGGGGTACGCGAGGAGGTAAAGCGAGGTGAGGAGCGTATGGAGAAAGAGGTGAGGAATAATACGGCGAGGTTACAGGGGGGAATAGAGG
Source organism: Myxine glutinosa (assembly GCF_964187855.1). Taxonomy (NCBI): domain Eukaryota; kingdom Metazoa; phylum Chordata; class Myxini; order Myxiniformes; family Myxinidae; genus Myxine; species Myxine glutinosa. The sequence continues at coordinate 164,740,791 of NC_136261.1, forward strand.
ACCTGACGGAGGACGTGGAACAGCTGACGGTGGGACAAAAAGAACTAGTGGAGCAGGTACAAAAGAACACTGCGGTACTCTGAGGGTTAAAAGCGACACAAAGAGACATCAAGGACGACTTAATAGCGACACAGAGGCAATGTCAGATGGTACGTGAGGGACTGACAATGAGGTTGGACGAGGTGACAGAGGTAATGGAGACGAAGGACCGGCAGGTGAGGACGCATATAGAAACGGTCAAGGTAACCTTAGAGGATGAAATTGAGGAGACGTACCGGGAAATAAAAGAGGTGAAGCAAAAGTTAAAGGAGGTGGAAGAGGGGGTGAGTGAAAATAAGAAGAGACGGACAGAAACTAAGAGAGAAATACAGGAGGAGGTGATGAAATATGTACAAGGTCGGTGCTCAAATCGTGATGATGTGCTCGCTGACCAAATAAAGAGTTTGCAGGTGGCGAAGGAGGTGCAGAGACGAGGTGCCAAGGTGAGTGGCGATATATTCAGAAATGTAGATGATGTGAGGGGAGCTTCAGTCGGCTTGGGGGTTGATTTGGATCCGGGTGTTCGTGAGAGGCCGTTGGTGAAGTGTGCGACAGGTCTGGTGTGCGAAAGAAGAGGTGTGCGAGAATGTCCGACCATGCGGTGTGTGAGGAAAAGTGCGTGCCAAGGAGTGAGTGTGCTGTCGAGAGTGAGTTGGTCGTAGCGCGTGTGCGAGGGGGCACATGGAAGCGCGGAGTGGGGAGTGTTACAGAGGATGTAACGGGAGAATGCACGCCTGTGGTGAGTGTTACGGAGGATGTAACGGGAGAGTGTGCGCGAGAAAGGTGTGTAACGGACAGGTACATGAGGGAAGAGTGCGTTGTCAAAAGTAAGGAAGAATGCACACCTGTGGTGAGTGTTACAGAGGGTGTAACGGGAGAGTGTGCGCAAGAGTGTGCACGAGAAAGGTGTGTAACGGACAGGTGCATGAGGAAAGAGTGCGCTGTCAAGAGTAAGGGTGAGTGCGCGACCGAGTGTGGAGGTGAGAGTAGTAAGAGTGACACGGAGCGTGAGTTGGTTGTGACAGGTGAGAGAGGATGTACACCTGGAATGGAAGGATGCACACCTGGAATGGTAGAGCGTGTGTGGGAATGCACACTTGAGTTGGTAGTGAGGCATGTGGTTGGGTGTGTGAGTGAGAGCACACCTGTGATTGTCACGGAGGAGGTGACCGAGAAGGGGGCGTGAAGAGGTGTGTTGGTGAGGTGTGCGAACGACGAGTGTGTGCAAAGGTGTGCGCCGTGCGGTGGTCAGGTGTGTGACCAAGTCTGTGAGCGAAAGAACGAGTACAATAACGAAGTACGCGGGGTGTACGGGCGGCGTTGGAGCACCGAGCTCGGTGAGGGTGAAAGGTGTAGCGTATGCGTGTGAGCATGCAGGTGAAGCATCGACGGTAACTGGGTTAGCGGTTAGAACGACATTTAGCCGAATCGGGCCCTCGGTGCGTGCCGGGTTTCGCGTGCCATGAGGACCAGCGGGATCCGAACCACGGCGGGTTCGAAAGGACCGCCGTACGTGATCCACGCCGGGCCGCGCTTTGAATGGCCGCGTCCGTGCTCCACTAGGCGGAAAGGGCAGCCCGATAGGAAGGGTCGTCATGGCGACCCCTTTTTGTTGAGGCGTTCCGGCAGGTCGAGATCGGGACATTGGATGGCTCAGTGCCGAGGTGGTGCGTGGGATCTCGGCCCGGGTAAGCCCCCGTCCTTGCACCGAATGTCGGATGCATCCAGCCGCCGGCACCAAACAACCCGCATTCATTGTTCGGCTGTACGAAGCCGAGCTTTAGAAGTGAATTGGTGCACCGAGAGGCACTAGTGAGAAGACTAATGACGAGGATAGTGGTTTGGACCCGAAATTGAAAAGCAAAAAATTTGATGATTGGCAGTAAGGATTGGCAGATGATGGGTAGTGATTAGCAAATTTTTGATTTGTTCAAATTTGATGTGCAAAATTGATAGTGGGAGATGCCCGATGTGGGGGGATGGCAACTCTGCCATCCCTCACAGCGGGGGCAAAGGAGCACTAGTTATGGGGTTTATGGAGCACTAGTTATGGGATTGCAGTGTAAGCTCGCTGAGGGAGGGTTTGGATAATGTTTAGGGACCTAGAAGATGACCTTAGGTAACGTTAAGATTAGGTAGTGACAATGATACCGGTAGTGGAGATGCAGGTAGATTAGAGTGGATGATAATGACGTGGTATGTGCTTAGTTTAAAGGGAAGACGGGGAGCGCTAAGTTAGCAGGGCAACAGGTAGTGCAGATGATGCCGTGTGTTTGAGGATTGGAAGTGTATTGAGCAGGGTATGAGTAACTGATTGTGATTGTGAGTTGTAGTGTGATTGCACAGGTGTGCAACTGGACAGGTGGGTGGAGCAGTGTATGAGAGAGTGATAGAGATGAGTTGTGCTGACCAAATGGTCCAGGAAGGAAGGAGGGTGCAGGTGGCACCAGGTGTGATTGCACAGGTGTGCAACGACAGGTGTATGGAGAATGGTTGTGTGAAATACATGGAGTGTGGAATACATGGAGTGTGGAATACATGGAGTGTGGAATATATGGAGTATTGGAATGGATGGTCGTGGAGTGAGTATGGTGGAAACTATGGAGTGGAGTGGATGGTGCAAAGGTGTGAATGGGGGAAGGATGGACCCCCATCACGAATACCCGGGGAGGGTAGTGTAAGTGTTAGGTAGAGGGTATAGGTAAATTGTGGTTGGATATTGGCATCTGTGGTGCGGGTGAAAGAATGGTACTTGGATGGGTGCATTAGTGTTGTGGAAATGGCTGGGCGTGTAGCCTGTTAGTGTGTGTAGTTGGTTTGGGCACTCCACCACTGTGAGGGTGTCGGCTAGGTGAGGCCGCAGGTGGGCTCTGGGAGCCGGTAGAGTTGTTGTGGATGGGGCCCGAGGATCCGGAGGACGGACCCGGGTAGCCCAGTGCCAGAGGGCACCGAGGGGTGACAGAGCCAGGAGGGGCCTTCCCCAGTAGATAGGTTAGGTTAAGGAGCAGGTAAGCTCGGGTGGCAACTACAGTGGTGGAGGTGTGCAGGTGGGTAGACCTGCTGGGAGAGCTGCACGACCCAGCCCTGAAATTGTGCAAGGGCACCGGGAGATGAATCGGGGGAGTGAGACCCCAAATTGAGAAGCACCACAGTTTGGTCAATGGGAATTGGTTTTTAGAACCCATAGTGTAAGTTGGCCAATGGATTGGCAGGGAAGACCCCGGGTAGAGTAAAGTGTGTTAAAGTCATTTAGAGGATAGTTAGGATTGAAGTCTCCTCGCACCATCTACATGCACTCACCTGAGGTAACGATGGTACTCCACACCATGCCAGGTTGTTTTATTATTTTGATGCAAATGTTTGGAATGTGAGACGCATCATGACGTGGGTGTAGCATTGTGCTTTGTTGTTCCATCTCTTCCTCCTTATGAGGATTGATGACGAATTGGGTGATGGCAAATTTTGGCTAGAGGGATTGTGGTGACGAATTTGGTAGAGAAGAAATATGGGGAAGACGTGACAGTAGTGACGAATTTGTAAATGTGTAGATTTTGTAAATATGGGGTAAGGGCAAGGGTAGTGTAGGTGACAGGGGGGGTGACGTACGGTAGGGACGAGCTTTCTCACTTCGCTCTCCGTACGCACTTCGCCTTGCATTGCCTTGTTTGATGTGTACCCTTGTGACCTTACCCCTCGCTCATCTGTCTTTGTCCCCTTTTGTCTCCCACATGAGGACCTATGCGCCATTGGGCGCCGAGGGGAGCGTGCGTGAGTCGGCCATTGTGCGCCCGGAACTCCCAGAACCAGCTGTCTGCATCGATGCACCACATTATGGACCACATGTCTGTGGCCGAGCACCACTTATGGACCCCATGGGTTGGGGCATGGCCCCTCTGCTGGAACCGGCCATGAAGGCCCGAAATCTTGCTGGTGGACCTTGGCCACAGGGCACCGATGCCCCACAGGTGAACCATACATAGTCGGCCCCTGTGGGCCATAAAAAAAAAAAATGGACACGTTGGGTGCTCTTTTATTATCACAAATAGGCCGCCAGCAAAGAAAAGACAACATCTGGAAGAACAAATAATAATAGCCAGCAGAGGGAGCCGAAGAGCAACAGACCACCTGCAGGGTTAGGGGTTGTTGTTTTTATTTTTATTGATGAACTGTGGTGACTGCACCGATTGGTGCTTGAGGGTGTGTTGGTGCGTTTTGAGTGCTTTCATTGTGCGTCGATGCAGAGCAGACTGTCTCCCCCCCCCCCCCCCCAGAAAGAACAATCGCAGGTCCTGGGTTGCGTTTTGTAAATAAAGTAGCGTCAATTGTAAATAATGCTCTCCACCGTCAGTGTGTAGTTTGAAGCCCATTCCGCAATTCGGTTAGCTGTGGGCGTGAGTCTGTTAGGTAGGGTGCAATGGAGCAGCGGGACATATTTATTTATGTTTTAAAACTGTCGCACTCAGGGTCAGTTTAAAAGTAGAGGGAACTACACCTACGTGTCACACTAAGTTAAAGTTATAGGCCCGGGACGTGCCTAAGAGGAGGAGGGTGCAGTGTTGCGGAAATGAGGATTATGTTTTTTTGATTGTGTAATATTGCTTGAATATCGCCTTCCTGCCTCCAGTCTGTTGTATAAAGGTCAAAGGGCGTTCTGGTAGTTAATTCCATAAAGCATACATTGAAGGACACTATAATATCCCTGTTCAGTAGTTTATTTCCTTATTATGTGTATCAGGGTAAGGCCTTGTCTTCCATTAAAATGACACTCCATTGCACCAAGTGAAAGAGATAGATTCCCTTCATTCTTCATTCCCATTCCCAAAACCTCCATTTCCCCTTTCATCATTGCCAAGCCTCAATGGCCAGCTACATCTCCTCCAAGTCTCCATTGCCAACTGCACTGGGCAGTTTGCCAGTTTGTTACAGCTGTGGGTTGTTTTCGCCCCAAAGCCGCCATTGAACATGTGCTCGGGTTGGGGAAGAAAGGCGTGCCCGCCCGTCCTCATCAAGGGCGGAGCCAGAGGGTCACGCGACTGTCAGGGAATAAATATTCATATTGACAGTATTGCTAGAATATATCTCAATGTGATCTTGTGTAAAGTGGAATATGTTTTACTTACAAATGAGCACAGAGCAATATAATTCAAGACAGAATGTGTACCGCTCTTGGACTGCCATCTGTGTCTATCAATAGTTAGCCTGTGTTCCATAGATGGAGCACAGGCTGCAAATTCCCCCTCAGCAGGTCAGAGCATTTGACCTCTTGAACAGAAATAAAGTGGTGCTCTCAGTCTCCCAAAATAGAGGGGTGGCCAAAAGAGCCAAATAAAGGCTTTTGGATAAAGGAGTCTGGGCTTTTAAAACCAAGAGAAAGTTGCATTGGAAAAGCAGAGAACTGGGAGAGTGGACGGGGAACAACTGAAGACTGGTCAGCAACTGAACGAGCTTCAAAAGACCTACAGACCGAGCTTCAACCAAGACCTACCAAACGAGCTTCAACAAAGACTGGAACAAAGCCTCATTAAAGATCTCGGCTTAGTATACAACAAATTCTCAAGTATACAACAAATTCTGAAAAGTGAATAAAACATTGATTTTGCTAAACCGAGTCTCTTGAAGTTTTAGTAACATAACACCAGTAATTGTTAATAATTCTCCAAGAAGTGGTGGCCCGTAAGGAAGTCAACTCCACAGAACAAGGTAAGCTTTTGTTTGTTATCTGTGTAGTCTGATGTTAATCTGCGCAAAATAGTTCAGTGTTTGAGTTTTGTGTGTTTGTTGATATGTGGAAGGGGGAAAAAATCACGAGGCCTTTAACAGGTTTCAGAAATCATGATAAAAATTTTTCTCTTTTTCTTCCAAAATTTATGTATACGCATTTTTCAGGGATGGTGCCATGGACCGTCACAAAGATCCACTAAAGCCTTTTGTCTTTAGAAAAGGTGCTGTGCTTTCATGAAGGACCACTGATATGGTATATACTGTAATTATTGTACGATTTTTTAATTTCAGAAGTCATGACGATTAAATTTTTTTTTTAAAATAAAAAATAAAAAAAATAAAAAAAGATTTTTTTTTGTTTTTTTCTGTAATTTGAATTTTTTTTCGGTACATTCTACGAGTGCAAAGAGCCACTAACGTATCCCGGGACGTTAGCGAAAACGGTGCTGCATTCGTCCAGTCATGAAAATATTTTGTGTATTCATTTGATTTCATACGTTATTTCAGTTCAATGGTCTGTGTTACATATCTCCCCATTCCTTTTGTATGATGATTCAAATTTGTTGGGTTCCTACGGTTGAGACTTATATAATATTTTTCCTGTGGTGAGCCTCTTTTTTGATGTGGTCACGAGGGACGAGTCGATATGCTCTCGCACAAGTTGAACAGCGATTTTAAAGCGATTTTTAAAAAGTGATTAAAGCGATTAAAGCGATTTTAAAAGCGATTAAAAGCGATTTTAAAGCGATTAAAGCGATTTTTTAAAAGCGATTTTTGTAAAAAAACTGCATTTTATACAGTGGTAAGGGAAAATCGGCTGGATTCGATTTTCAAACATCAATTCCCATTGTGCTACAAAAGTGAGTTTAGCATTGTCATAAAGGTTTTCCGTCTCATCTCCAAGTAAGATTTGCACACACTGATCCTGCCACTGGAATGCGTGCAGGCAGGTTGCCCATGGCAACCGGTTGGTGTTGTGTCCTGGGTCCCGTCCACTTCTACATATGGGATCGGAAGCGATTTTTTAAATGTAACCTCTTTCACTTTTTCTTGCCCTACACCCCCCAACCTTCCCCCGCCCTTTCCCCCTCCCTCCTTCCGTCCCCCCCCTATCCAAACCCTCCCCCATTTTTTCTTCCCTTCTGCATCCCTTTTCCCTTCCTTTTTTCTCTCCAAACTTACTTTTTACCTGTATATTTACATCCTGATTAAAAAAAAAAAATATATATATATTTTTAGGATTTTTTATGGCGGCGGCCATCTTGGACCACAGCTAAAAATCCTTCAATCAAGATGAAATATAATGAGAGCCAATCCCATGCTACTGTGATCCGGAATCTCTAAAAAATAGAACCGTGGAATGTACATTTGATAATTTTATATTTCATCTGTCCTTTTAATATTTTAAAAAGGGAATTCATTGATATAAGATACTATGACATTTGGCAAGGCAATTAACTGGAGGGAAACCAATGATGAAATATATTGTGATCTGTTTATACATGAATGAATTTACATGTACATGAATTTGTTGACCCCAACCCAATCCTAACCCTAACTTCATTCTACCATTATCCACCCCCTCCAAATCATGTTATATTACTAATTGTATGAGGCATGTGTGGAAATGTAACTCATTGATTGTAACTCAGTATAACTCATTGGTTGGAAGCAGGTACTAGCAGGTGGTTGTAAGAATGTCAGGAATGTATCTCGCTCTGTCGAAGCTGGGAGTCCTTTTGTCCACCTTTATTACGACCCCGGGCTAACACACATTCCCAAGCCCGCACTATTTGTTTTTGGACATCGGGATGCAAAGAGGGTGAAGAACCTCCCCAGCAGGGAGGCGGTTGTGGATGACCAAGGAGCTTCAGCGCACGGAGGATTAACATTCAGCGCACGGAGGATTAACTCCAATTTGCCCATATAACCAAGAGCAAACTTTGAGTCAGGAGGACTTGCCACGAGAACATCTGCCGGACGGACGAACGAGTATGCAACGGGAAAGCAGCGCCAGGAGAGCACCGGCCAATGAGGAAGAACCAACGACTTGAATTACTAAATTCGTTATGGTATTGTAGTTCCTTATTATATTGAAACAAGTGAACTAGTAGTTAATAAAGTCTTGATCTTTTGTAAACCTGTTTCCGGTCATTGGAGTCCTGTGAGTCATACACGAAATTCTTCCACAATATGGAGGCACCGCTGAAATTTCGAGTGGACGTCGCCAAGGTGAGCATGTAAGCATGACGTCTTGGGGATCTGTCCATTATGAAATATGAATTCTGAAGATGGAGGATTTGGTGTGTGGGACTTGCATTCCGTAGGTAATCCAAGGAGTGTAAAAGTATTTTTGTCACGACCGTCCAAGGTAAAAGTCACGGATGGAACGGTTTAAATGATTCTATTATTCGTGTGCTTGCATATGCGTACGGTATACGCTGGGTGTTAAGAGCCTTACTCTGGTCTGCGGGCAAGTCGGCTCATGAAGTGCACCATGAGGCGATTTGTTTGCCGGGTCGGTAAGGTTCAGTAAGGTCCGTACACGTGTACAATCGTGTACACCCGTTTTAAATAGAGAATTTTTTTTCAGTTTTCCCGCCATAACTAAAACTCGTTCGATTTTTTTTTTTGACGAAATTTGCTAGATAAATAGCATGGGTGACACGGATTAAATGATTTTATGATTATGAATTAATGAGAAAATGATTTTATATTTAAATATAAAAATTGATCTGCTTGGTGTTAGTTTAAGGGCTGTTCCAAATTTATCTTGATTATGAGACAAAAACAGCAGAATGGGAATCAACAGACAATGGAACAGCTCGCGACGAGTGTTTGTGGGTGACAACCACCCTCTGGTCGAGGCTCATAGAAGGGGTGATGCTTACTGATTCGGCACGCTTAAAATAGGTGTTAATGGTTTAGGAATGTTTAGAGGTCATTGCAATGTGATAATAACTTGTTGTTGGAACTTGCTGTTGGAACTTGTTGTTGGAACTTGCTGTTGGAACTTGCTGTTGGAACTTGCTGTTGGAACTTGTTGGAACTTGTTGTTGGAACTTGTTGTTGGAACTTGTTGTTGGAACTTGCTGTTGGAACTTGTTGGAACTTGTTGTTGGAACTTGTTGTTGGAACTTGTTGTTGGAACTTGTTGTTGGAACTTGTTGTTGGAACTTGTTGTTGGAACTTGCTGTTGGAACTTGTTGTTGGAACTTGCTGTTGGAACTTGTTGTTGGAACTTGCTGTTGGAACTTGCTGTTGGAACTTGCTGTTGGAACTTGTTGGAACTTGTTGTTGGAACTTGTTGTTGGAACTTGTTGTTGGAACTTGTTGTTGGAACTTGCTGTTGGAACTTGTTGGAACTTGTTGTTGGAACTTGTTGTTGGAACTTGTTGTTGGAACTTGCTGTTGGAACTTGTTGTTGGAACTTGTTGGAACTTGTTGTTGGAACTTGTTGTTGGAACTTGTTGTTGGAACTTGCTGTTGGAACTTGTTGTTGGAACTTGTTGTTGGAACTTGTTGTTGGAACTTGCTGTTGGAACTTGTTGTTGGAACTTGTTGTTGGAACTTGTTGTTGGAACTTGTTGTTGGAACTTGCTGTTGGAACTTGCTGTTGGAACTTGCTGTTGGAACTTGTTGGAACTTGTTGTTGGAACTTGTTGTTGGAACTTGTTGTTGGAACTTGTTGTTGGAACTTGCTGTTGGAACTTGTTGGAACTTGTTGTTGGAACTTGTTGTTGGAACTTGTTGTTGGAACTTGTTGTTGGAACTTGTTGTTGGAACTTGCTGTTGGAACTTGTTGGAACTTGTTGTTGGAACTTGTTGTTGGAACTTGTTGTTGGAACTTGTTGTTGGAACTTGTTGTTGGAACTTGTTGTTGGAACTTGCTGTTGGAACTTGTTGTTGGAACTTGTTGTTGGAACTTGTTGGAACTTGTTGTTGGAACTTGTTGTTGGAACTTGTTGTTGGAACTTGCTGTTGGAACTTGTTGTTGGAACTTGTTGTTGGAACTTGTTGTTGGTACTTGCTGTTGGAACTTGTTGGAACTTGTTGTTGGAACTTGTTGTTGGAACTTGTTGTTGGAACTTGTTGTTGGAACTTGTTGTTGGAACTTGTTGTTGGAACTTGCTGTTGGAACTTGTTGGAACTTGTTGTTGGAACTTGTTGTTGGAACTTGTTGTTGGAACTTGTTGTTGGAACTTGTTGTTGGAACTTGTTGTTGGAACTTGCTGTTGGAACTTGCTGTTGGAACTTGTTGGAACTTGTTGTTGGAACTTGTTGTTGGAACTTGTTGGAACTTGTTGGAACTTGTTGTTGGAACTTGTTGTTGGAACTTGCTGTTGGAACTTGCTGTTGGAACTTGTTGTTGGAACTTGTTGTTGGAACTTGCTGTTGGAACTTGTTGTTGGAACTTGTTGGAACTTGTTGTTGGAACTTGTTGTTGGAACTTGTTGTTGGAACTTGCTGTTGGAACTTGTTGTTGGAACTTGTTGGAACTTGCTGTTGGAACTTGTTGTTGGAACTTGTTGTTGGAACTTGTTGTTGGAACTTGTTGTTGGAACTTGTTGTTGGAACTTGTTGTTGGAACTTGCTGTTGGAACTTGTTGTTGGAACTTGTTGGAACTTGTTGTTGGAACTTGTTGTTGGAACTTGTTGTTGGAACTTGTTGTTGGAACTTGCTGTTGGAACTTGTTGTTGGAACTTGCTGTTGGAACTTGTTGTTGGAACTTGTTGGAACTTGCTGTTGGAACTTGTTGTTGGAACTTGTTGTTGGAACTTGTTGTTGGAACTTGTTGTTGGAACTTGCTGTTGGAACTTGTTGTTGGAACTTGTTGGAACTTGTTGTTGGAACTTGTTGTTGGAACTTGTTGTTGGAACTTGCTGTTGGAACTTGTTGTTGGAACTTGTTGTTGGAACTTGTTGTTGGAACTTGTTGTTGGAACTTGTTGTTGGAACTTGCTGTTGGAACTTGTTGTTGGAACTTGTTGGAACTTGTTGTTGGAACTTGTTGTTGGAACTTGCTGTTGGAACTTGTTGTTGGAACTTGTTGTTGGAATGTTTTGGGGACATTCGAATGTCAAGTGAATCGAATGAGAATTCAGGAATTATTTCATTATTAACGATTAATGAAGTACTTATTTAATTAATTACATTTCTTATTACATTACAGTAATTACATTACAGTAATTACCTGAGGTAATTACAGTAATTACAGTTCCGGTAATTACAGTAATTACAGTAATCATTACAGTAATTGCAGTAATCTTATTACAGTAATTACATTACATTAACTCAGGCACCTTTTGAGTAAGGAAGCTGATATTTGGACATGACACTGACCGAGTGATATGGCTGTCAAGGAAAAATTTGATTTATTGATTAATCATTTAATAAATTAACTCGTTGATTTATAAATGACTTATTTAATTAAAAGTCCTCAGAGACACATCTTCGGATGAAATACTTGCAGATTGGTTATGCTATGAGCCAATTGATTAAGGAAAATATTTTGTGATGGCCATATTGGCAATTTCATGGCCATATTCGTGGCAACTCAGTTAGTGCCACTGCACCTTTAAAATGCATCCCTGCGTTCATTTTTCGATCGATTGAGTTGAAATTTTGAACAATCGGATCTGGACTGTCGTTGTTAACGACTCTAGCACGCACTCGTCCAATCAGGATGGAGCGGTATGGTCCCCGGATCATCACTGCCCGCAGTTTTAATTAATTTTACTTTTTCTCTTGGGCATATAATTTTGAAGACATGCATGTCATGATAGAGGAAATGTTTGTTCTGTTAAACGGAATAAATGTTGTTTATTTGTGTGGGTGTCTATTTTTGAGTATTTGGATATATTTTCACGACTAATTCCAGTTATCGTCCTGCAAAAGGTCTGCTCGTTCTTTTCCTTTGAGTCGTAAATTCCTGTTGAATTCTCATTAAAAAGCGGAATTAAGTACGCTGTGTGATGATGGAGATCCTTGATGACGAATCAGGAATAGTGAATGAGCAGACAAATATCACGGATGGTACACCAGATAGGGAAAATGTAGATGAAACCCCTTTTGCTCAGGTGCTGTGTAGCGCTGCACAAAGATCCATATGAGCGGGGCCTGGGTGCTGTGTAATTAGTACACAAAGAACCAATTACTAGGGTGCTGAATAAACACAAAGATCCATTTTTGGAGCTGGTTCTCCCGGTGCTGTGATTTATTCAAAGAACCAAAATCTTGTAAGAATTAAGATATGATTTGTCGACATCATAAATACTTTAATATATGTAACGATTTTTGTAACGATCATCCTGCAAAAGGTCTGCTCGTTCTTTTCCTTTGAGTCGTAAAATCCTGTTGAATTCTCATTAGAATGCGGAATTAAGTACGCTGTGTGATGATGGAGATCCTTGATGACGAATCAGGAATAGTGAATGAGCAAACAAATATCACGGATGCTGCGGCTGGAGCAGGGGAAGCGATTTTTGAATTGTTCAGTGATTATTCGATATTGTTATGACTTATTGTCAATAGGTATACTAAGTGGCCATGAGGTAGCCTGTTGCTATGTACAGTTTTATTCTATTGTTGATTATACCACATAGCTGTGGTGATAAAGGAAATGTTCGTTTTAAATAGATGATTTATGATAGGACCATGATTATAAAATCATGATGATTATTATGAATGATATCATAGGGTTCAAATGCAGAATGCTGCATGAACTTGGGAAAGAACTTTCAAGCCCTATGGGATAAATTGGGTATTACAAGCGATGGAGTTTCAAAATTTAGCATGATTGAAGAAATTTTACAGTCTTATTTCAGGAGTTTTACGAAATTTATATTGCCAAGAGATTTTGGGTACTATTAAAAGAAAAATGATGAGATATTTTTCCCAATGAAGTTTAATATCTGCCATCCATTTTGGCTGTCTCACGAATGAAGGATGAGTTGCCTTTAGTGGTTGCAAAGAAAATTTGTGGAGACCAGGCAAAATGGGGAAATATGTCAGATATGACCCTAGGACAGGACGGTGATTCATCAATTGACATGAGGTACGAACCAGAGGTGACGACCGATGAGTCGATCTCAGTCAATGGATGGACCTGTCCTGACATCATTGGGGAAAGGGCTTATGCAAGGAGTCATTCAAAATGATTAATTTGATTTATTGATGAATATTGATGAATTAATTGAAATTGAATAATTGATTGAATTGTTAATTGATTGAATCTAATTGATTGAATTTAATTGCATAAATTGAACTGAATAAATTGAATTGAATATATTGATTGTTTGATTGATGAAAATGCGGTCTCAAGAAAGAAGCTTTGATATCTTTGCGAGATATTATCAATGTGGAGACAACCTGGGAAAATTGAGCAAGGTGGTGAGTTTATATACAGATATATATGTGCGGTTACCATTGTGTGATTTCCCCGTCAAACAGAGCGGACACCTGAGGATTCACCCACTTCATACTGACCCTCCGGCTCATCTGCAAATACTGATCTGTGAGATTGGATTGTGCAAAAGCCACAGCTGAGGGAGATTCTCTGGAAATCACCGTGCGAACAGGTGGAGAGATCCTTCCTGGAGGTACGAGTGAAGCTTTAGAGGAACCTGGAACAAGCTACAACACATCCAAAGCTACTTTGATAAAAGGCAGAATGGGAAATGGAGCCTGCAAGAACACACAAGGACAACCAGAGATTCCACAAAAAGTTACTTGTACACATCATATGTACGACCGTTATGGTGCCGAAGCTATAAGGCAGGTCGAGAATTGGTATTTGTGGACAAAGGGACATGATGAGGAGTTTCCAAGAGATGGTACATTTGAGCGAAGTCGATTGGAAAGATTGGAACAAAGATTGAAAGCCAGGAAGAGACAGAATCTAACGGTAGACTGGCTTGCATTCCATCTTTGGGATGGTGAATCCAGACAACGGGAACAGCAAGAACGGATAACGGAACTAGAACTTAAAATAAAAAGGATACAGGATACAGTGGAGGAGACAAATGCACAACTGCCCTCGAAATTAGGAATGAAAGTCACAGTTGTCCCATCTGATTTCCAGTTGTCTCCCCAAAAAGGACGGTACAGAGAATTTTTTCGTGTTTCAGGAGATAACGAGAGATTGCAGTGGCAACTCAGGGATGTAGAGATGCAGCCCAGCAATACAAGTGCACAGGCGCACAGATCAGACAACGACAGAAACCGGTGTTTCGAGTGTGGAAAGATGGGACATTGGAGAAGAAGATGTCCGTATGTCAACAGGAAGACAAGGTCATGGGGCAAACCAAGATCAAGGGTACCAGTGCTTACCGGTACCTCAGACAATGATTAGGCCTTCATTGCTGCAAATCCCAAATGATGATTGGCCTCAACAGATTCGATTACTGGACAAACATGAACAACTGTCAATGATTCTTGTGTCTGAAAAGTTTTCAGAGCAAGAATGATTCATTTTTCTTTTTGCTTGTTAACAAATTAATAATTAATTGATCAAATGCCAAAATTGGATCTTCTATTTTGGGCACAGCAATTTTAAATTTACAAAGTTTGGAACAATTGCGTTGCAATTGTTGGCAAACCAAGTAACAAGAGTCACATGATGATCAGGTGGGAATTTCGGACTATTGTTCCGCACGATTGATAGGTCAATGGTCGACTGACATGCAAATGGGTGTGTAGTCAAAATTTGGATAGATTATTGTGAAGGCAGAAAGGGTAATTTCAATTTGACATCATAAGGGTTTTCTAAGAATGGACTTTTGGTTTATTTGTCTATAAGCATTTTGAATTTGATTGACAAATTTTATGAAATTGAAATAAAATTGACACCCATCTGATCTGTAAATAATGGTTCCAACGCAAACAAATATGCATAATGCATGTGTGTGTGTGTTTTTGTGTATCAATCTTACAAGATTGTTGACACCGACAGTGTGCCTGTCTGGAAATGGATAGTTATATGTGGATGGGATTGGGATATGTGGATGGGATTGAATATCCAGAGAATCCGTAAAATAAAATAGAAATATAATTTGATTATGAACATTATCTCTTTTGTCAAGGGAAATGGAATATAAAAAAATTTGATGTGCTGGGTTATGAGCAGCCATTAATTAATAGTAAAATTGTGAGTAATTTTGGGATTCCATTTTTGATAGAATGTATATGAGAATAACATCTATTTATGGATATGAGCTTCATAAAAGGAAATGAGGAAGTACAAAATCATCCAAATTTGGGAGAGGTCTTACACTGACTTCCCAGAATACTCTGCTCATGGATTTTATATATATAAACTTGAATTTTATCAGCATATAAATTGTGCTGTATGTATGGATGTGTTTTAGGCATAGATGATATGGGAAAAGAGTAAAGAAAATTTTGCTGGTTTGAACTATTGTGGGTTTTTCAGTTCTGGAGTTTAAACAAAGTCACTGGTTAACAGATGAGAAAGGATAGTAAATAAATTATTCTCTGCTGGGCAAATTAAGTACGATATTACTAAGACTTATGAGAGCTATTGTTCCGCCTTACAGCAGTGGAAAATTATTGGAAAAAATTAGATCCAACATAATGAATCTATAAAAGAATGTGATAGGGATAATATCCTCAATTTGTACTAATTATTTGATTGTGGGTAAAGGAATTAAGTCATCGTAGTGGATTGTTAACAGCAGCCTGAAAATGTCCTGAGAGTGTGCATCCATGTAATCAGAAATCCCAGATTTGTTTTTACAAACAACATTTTGGTAGAGGTCTTGTGTGGAACACTTCCTTGGTAGATAAAAACGGTACTGCATGCTGGCAGCCACTTTTGCGGCCAGTTAGGCCAAACAAATTGAGAGGAAATTGTAGTTAAATACGTAAGTTACACATGGCTATTTGTAAAAAAGGAAATTTGTTGAGATGGGAAACATTTTTTCGAAGGTTTATTAAGGTGTTATAATATGACATGTGGCAAGGCAAACTATTGGATGGGAAAATTAGATCTGGCTATAGAATAAATTTATTGACCCCTTGAAGTTAATCCTTCGAATCATTGTTTCACTGGCATTTTTGTTCAAATTGGAAATAGTTTGGTAGAGCTTTGGTTAAAACCTTTGGTTGCGGTATCTTGGAACGAATTGATAAACCATAGGAGATTGATAAGAATAGAAACAAATATGGACCCAAAATAGAAAGTTGGATTCATGCCTCTCATTGCAAGCAAGCACATGGGGCTAAGGTGGACGATCCCACAGAAAATGAGGCTGCACCTAGCAGCCCAGCAGAACATTCAGTGGTAGAAAAATGATAGTCATGATTTACAGTCATTTGAATTACATTTTAACACCCCTTGCATTGATAAACATTACATTTTCAACATGTGATATTCCTACTTGGAATAGTGACATTTATTTGCCTACATGACATACAATTACCTGCTGATATTAATACAGCATGAGTGAAAAAAAAAAAATGTATCACAACTACACTCATGATCAGGGGATTGAGTTCAACCCCGGGAGATAGGGGGATCAGGGTAAGACAAATAATCTGATTATGTTACATATTAAGGGATTTCCTTTATTTACCTTTTAGGAAGCTTGTTAGTTTGGTATATAATGTTAAATGTCATCGACATATAACTATGTCATAGATATGAATATATACAAGGAGTAGCAGACTTGTTTGTTGGTTTAGTAGTTATATTGGCAATTGTTTTAGTGGTGGCTTGCTTGAAAGCCTTAGTGACGGTGTGTTTGAATAAGGTAACCAACAACACGATGATAACACATGAAGTGACAAATGAGGAAAGAAATGTGGAACCAGAAAAGGAAGACTTTTATGGCGACATAAACAGTAGAATTAAGATAATGGCATAACGACAATGTTATGAGTTGTGTCAATTACAATATCAATGAACTCATATCACCACGAGTGACACACTGTTAAAAAAAAAAAAAAAAAAAAAAAAAAAAAGGAAAAGAAAAAGTGGAGAGGAATTATGGTAATAATACATTATGCTTAATTTGTTGGTTTGGGAAAATTGTTGTTGGGAATTAGGTATTCCCGTTTGTGATTGTAATCATATACAATGCTATTCTTAGTTTAGTAATAAAATACATACCTGATTGAATATTATTTGTGTGACGCATATAAATGAATATAACTTTTTGTGTTAAGGAAAAACAACAAATTGTTGAATGTGAAACTGTCGGAAGATATACATGATTATGCTGATTTCATGGTAAGATGTACCCTATCTGATTCAGTGTGTGCGGAAAGCAGATTCAGATATGACTGAGCATAAGGATAAGACGAGATCACATTTTGGAGGGATTGCTAACGGAATTGGGAAGAAGAAAGAAAGAAAATTTGTGGCTAAAAAATGAAGTTAATCGTGGCATACACCCTCTTTCTCAAAGAATGATGAAGACATTCTCCCGTGTAACTTGGAGATGAATGCTTACCTTCACCAAGGAAATGTATGTGACCATCTGCCTGGATCACACTGCAACATATGAAAGAAAGGCGATCACTTACTCTTGTTCGAAGGCTTGGAACATTCATCACATCAGAAGTTGCAGGACAACGACATTTTACCTGCAACCTCTGTGAAATGCGGGAACATATGTTATTACTTCACCAACTTGCGGGGAGCCAGCATGGAGCTGCAAACAAATGGCTGTGCCTTTTCACAACAGCTGTGCACAATTCCGCTGGTTGCTCATGGTATGGACCATGGATGACCTGAACACCATGGTCCCAACATCATTGTGGATGCATCCGGCATCCCTGTTCCACATCTTGCTGGCCAATCAACGTCACACCAATACTTGCTGCCCACTCATAATGAGGGAAGAGGCAAGTCGACTACAACTGGGCGAAGGCCTTGTTCAGGAATTACTATGGTTTACAGCAAAAGTGGCAAGAATGCTACATGGAGAGCAGGGTCAGTCTATGACTCCGCACTGTTACCACAACAGCAAAATCCTACACGAAGTAGTGCAGGTGTTATGAAGACAGAAAATGTTTCATACCTGGATTCAAACACAAGTGATCAGCCCTTCCTTTCAAACAAAGAGTCAACATTTGTGTGGAGGCAAACGTTTTTGCCAGATGTTGCAGATGCTTTATGAAGTGAAATTGTTGTATCTTGGTGATGGTGAAGTGTTGTTTTGAAAAGATATTTGGGATGCAAATGCAATAGATTGAACAATATGGAAGGAGTCAATGACCAACGAAATGTTTTGTGATTCTTGCAGGATGACGGTGTATGCCCAAGGGAATGTAATTACCAAAGTTGTGGTTTGAGTACTTGTATTGATATTTACTTATACTTGTATTGATATTTACTTGTAGTGATTGATTATTTACTTATACTTGTATTGATATTTACTTGTAGTGATTGATTATTTACTTATACTTGTATTGATGTTTACTTTTAGTGATTGATTGTTTACTTTTATTGATGTTTAGATTAATGGTTAATATAAACAAAAAAAAAAGATGAGGGAATTGTGGAAATGTAACTCATTGATTGTAACTCAGTATAACTCATTGGTTGGAAGCAGGTACTAGCAGGTGGTTGTAAGAATGTCAGGAATGTATCTCGCTCTGTCGAAGCTGGGAGTCCTTTTGTCCACCTTTATTACGACCCCGGGCTAACACACATTCCCAAGCCCGCACTATTTGTTTTTGGACATCGGGATGCAAAGAGGGTGAAGAACCTCCCCAGCAGGGAGGCGGTTGTGGATGACCAAGGAGCTTCAGCGCACGGAGGATTAACATTCAGCGCACGGAGGATTAACTCCAATTTGCCCATATAACCAAGAGCAAACTTTGAGTCAGGAGGACTTGCCACGAGAACATCTGCCGGACGGACGAACGAGTATGCAACGGGAAAGCAGCGCCAGGAGAGCACCGGCCAATGAGGAAGAACCAACGACTTGAATTACTAAATTCGTTATGGTATTGTAGTTCCTTATTATATTGAAACAAGTGAACTAGTAGTTAATAAAGTCTTGATCTTTTGTAAACCTGTTTCCGGTCATTGGAGTCCTGTGAGTCATACACGAAATTCTTCCACACATGTATAGGATCGTTGATTGTATGGGATTGAATGGGATTGCATATCCCATTGGATCCCATGTTGATTTAGCATATCACCTCATTATGTGGCTTTATGTGTTTTTGTGTGTGTGGGTATGTGTTTTTCATTCTCATTTTTTAAATTTCTCCCTCTCCCTAAAAAAAAAAAAATATGGCCCCATAGTGTTAAAGTGATGAGTGCCATGATACGACACAGTTGGAATGGTTAAAATAATACACAGATGAGTGTAATGGCTCGCACAGAAGTTTGAGAGGGAGACAGTATTCACCATATAATCTCTCACAGCCTTGTAAGGGAGTCATGAGTGCGGCCAATGATACACAGCTATCTTTAGGTTAACTGAACAATGAGTGTCATATTTCGCATAGTATTAATACCCCTAAGGGAGCCCCGCCCCACCCCCCCCCCCCCCCCCCAGCCTCATTCCTCCCTTGGCATTCTGCCACTTCTCCTCCTCCCTTCCCCACCCTCTTTCCTCCCCTCTTTCCTCCTCCTTTCCTCCTCTTTTGTTTCACTTTTACCTGTTTCCCTTTTCATAGTTCTCATTGTTTTCTCTCATTGTTGATGAGATTCATTATTGTCATCATGATTGTCGTATTGTTGATTATTATTGATGTTCATTCTCAAATTTTGTTAATGATAAACTGTTTCATTGCTGATTATACCACGTGGATGTAATGATACAGTAAATGTTTGTCTTCTGCAATGGATGATTATGGTATGACTCTGATTAGGGTAATGATTTACAATTTTTATTTACAATTTATTTACAATTACATTTACGATTTATAATTACAATGATTTACAATGGTCATGATTTTACAATCATAAAAATTGCTATGATTGTCAGGCATGTCATCATGTCATCATGTCATCATGTCAGGCATGTCATCATTGGGTTTTGATGTAAATTGAGTGCATGGGCTGTTAAGGATAGTTTTACAGCCCTGCAGGATTAATGCTGTATTACAGGTCACAAAGTTTGTAGGAGGTGTGCAATTTAATGTGATTGAATTGCATTGGTCAATATTATGATGTAACCTTATGATATAACCTTATGATGTAACCTTAGAAATTGTAACCTTATGATGTAACCTTATGATGTAACCTTAGAAATTGTAACCTTATGATGTAACCTTATGATGTTCTGATGGGGAATGATTTGATGAGGTGCACCATCAATTCATTTTTCCCATGTAAGACAGTAATGTATTTGAATTTGTGATATAATGACCAGACAAGATTGGGAAAAAAAATAAAATAAATAAAATAAATATGTCAGATATGATCACGGGGCAGAACGGTGATTTGTCAACTGACGGCAGATATGGGTCAAACGGTGACGACCGATGCTCATATTCCCCGTCAGTGGATGGAACTGTTTTGGCAACATTGGGAAAAGGTTTAGGTATAGAGTAATGTTGATCCCATATCATAGTTCAGTATCAGACATTGGTTTCAATTCGGTATCAGACTGATAAATGTGAATTTGGATATTATCACTTATATTATTTTATTATATATTATTATTAGAATTTTATTGATGAATATTGATAAATTGATTGAAATTGCATAATTGAATTGATTCTGATTCTGATCCGATTGATCTGATTGATTTTGATCTGATTAATTTAATCTGATCTGATTTTATTTAAATTTAATTTAAACCAGTCAATTGATGGATGAATAAAAAGTGCGGTCTCAAGAAAGAAGCTTTGAGACATTTGCAAAACATCAATGTGCAGACAACCTGGGATGATGAGCGAGGTGGTGAGTCTAGTGGTTATTTGTTATATTATGTGGTTATTTTTGTTTGACCCCCCCTTAACAGGACTTACTGATCCAGACTCATCTGCAACACTGATCAGTGAGATTGGGGTGTGGGAAAAGCCACAGGGCAGGGGGACTCTCTGGAAATCACCTGAAGTCATCAAGTGGACAGGTGGAGAGATACTTCCTGGAAGACCACAGAGTAGAGCTTATCGGAATAAGCTAGACAACAACGCATTCAACGCTACTTTGTATAAAGTGGAACAAACTTCTGCGATTTTTGCAGTACACATAGTTGATAGTGGATACAGGTGTAGTCCGATGTGTAGTCCTTGTAGTTATTTGATATATTGAGTGAGTATAAAGAGGTACTCACACACAGGCAAAATGGGAAGTGGATTCTGCAAGATTAAACAAGGTCAATTGGATTTGAGTCAAAGAGGTGCTTGTATCAGCTCCATGTATCAGAAATATGGGGCAGAATCACTTAAAGATGTGGAATCCTGGTATGAATGGACGAAAGGTCGAAAAAATGGATTCCCACAGGAGGGCACTTTTGATAGAAACGTATTGGCAACACTCAGAAAAGAATTGGAAGCAAGAGGGCGACAGAAGTTCAAAGTGGATTGGCAACCATTCTATTACTGGGACGCTGAATCTAGGGACAGGGAGACCAAACGCAAAGATGGGGGGGCTTGAAGAAAGAGGTGAAACAGATACAGCATAGGTTGTGTAAGGTAGCAAATCAGATGCCTCTTCGAGTCAGCAATGGAGAGCAATCCCAACCCAAATTGTATCCAGAAGCCAGATCATACGAGACAAATGAACTGGAAGACGAAACTCCTCCACCTTATCGGAGAAATATTGTATATCAGCCACAGGTAGTGCCTGTACCTGTACCTGCCGAAAGACCAGAACAGAGTGCAGCGATTGGTTCTAGTCAACAGAGGACAGGTGAAAGACGTGACCCATTTGAGGTAACTACCCAAGAGGGTGCAATTGGGGCACAGGAACCGACTCAAAGTGGGCAAACGATGCAACCAGCTGCTATACCTTTATCATGCTCTCCATTTCACCATACAAGGAGTAAGGGTCGTGTGATAAATGCCAATCAATCTAACGATCAATGTGATTGGCTAATGAATGATCAAAAGTTGACTCTCTCACAAGGAGGGTTTGAGCAATGTGGTGTTATGAATTTTCCTCAGCGGCAATTTCCAGGGGCAAATCAGCAACATCCAGATCTGATGTATAGACCATGGCAGGTACATCAATTGAAGGCATTGCAGAGTAGTATGCCATCAATCAAAACAGATCCACTTCAATTTGCGGAGGAACTGCGGTTAATTGTGGAAACTCAGTTGCCCACTGCAAGAGACATGGAAATACTTTTAAAATGGTTAATTCCTAATACCACCACTTTGAGGAACTTAATGCGTGAGGCCAACTGGGTAAATACGGAAGATGGACAGGTAGACATGCCCACGGAGGCTAGAACGGCACAGATCAATAAATTGATAGAGGCCATAAAAAAATTGCCACCAGTGACGGATTGGAACAAAGTGGTTACATGCAAGCAGAAAACAGGCGAAGATGCTAGCGATTATTTGGACAGATTGCGAGATGTTTTCCGACTATATTCAGGCATAGACCGGGCACAAATTGACAATGCCTTAAAACCCCTTTTTATTAATGGTCTATTGCCCAAATTGAAGAGTGAAGTGGAAAGACAATGTATTGCTTGGGAAGGCAAGCCAATGCAAGAAATATTGAATTACGCCTTGCATCATCAGCGGATTCAAGCCAGGAATAGTGCTGTAAATGCCGAGAAATTGATGCGACTACAGACTCAAGCCCTGATGACTACGAATCAACGTAATAGGTTTTCTGGGCAACAACGCAACAATGCAGTAGGAGATAACCAGAGAGTGGAGTGGCAACCCAGAAACCAAGAGATGCAGCCTAGAAATACAAGTGAATAGGTGAACAGATCAGCCAATGACAGACATCGATGTTTTAATTGTGGAAATATTGGACATTGGAAAAGAAGATGTCCGTACGTCAACAAAACACGATTTCGCAAGGGAGAACCAAGATTAAAGGTACAAGTGCTTACAGGTACCTCAGATAACGATTAGGCTTTCATTGCTGCTGATCCCAAATGACGACAGGCCTCAACAGATTAAATCATAAGACCAACATGAATAATTGTTCATGCTTCTTGTCTCAAAAATTTTCGGAGCAAGAATGAATTTTACTTTTGCTTATTAGCGAATTAATAATTAATTGATTAAATGCCAAAATTGGATTTTTTTTGGAACATGAATTAAAAGATCCAGAATTAGAGTTCATTCTGGAAGCCTCATATTTGCCAATTATAAATGTGGTTTTAGGGAGTATTTTGGGCGAAACAATTTTTTACAACAAAACAATTACCAAAGTGTGGAACATTGCTTTGCAAAATTTTTTGGAAACCAAGTGACGAGCATCACATGATCAGCAGGTGGGCATTTTGGACTATTTTTTTTGCATGCTGATAGGTCAGTGGTCGACTGACATGTAAATAGAGGTGTTGTAAAATTTGTACAATTTGTAAATTTGTACAATTTGGATAAATTATTGTGGGACCAAAAAGGGTGATTTCAATGTGACATTATAGGGGTTTTCTAAAAATAAACTTTTTGTCTATTTGTGTATTAGCGTTTCTAAAATTAAAGGATAAATTTTACGAAATTGAAATGCAATTGACACCCATCTTGATCTGTTAATGATGGTTCAAATGCAAACAAATATACATAATGCTTGGGTTTGTGTATGTTTGTGTGTCAATGTTTTTGTTTTGTGTGTCAATCTTACAAGAAAATCCAGAAAATTCGTAAAATAAAATAGGAATATAATTTGATTATGTACATTATCTCTTTTGTCAAGGGCGATGGAATATACGGATTTGATGTGCTAGGTTATGAGCAGCCATTAATTAATAGTAAAATTGTGAGTAATTTTGGGATTCCATTTTTGATAGAATTTATATGAGAATAACAGCTATTTATGGATAGGAGCTTCATAAACAAAATGAGTACAAAATTAGCCAAATTTGGAAGTGGTCTTACACTGACTTTCCAGAGTACTCTGCTCATGGATTTTTACATATATAAACTTGACCTTTATCAGCATATAAATTGTGCTGTATGTATGGATGTGTCTTAGGCATAGACGATATGGGCAGATAGTAAAGAAAATTTTGTTGAATTGAACTATTGTGAGTTTTAAAACGAAATGCATTGTGAATCTTAAAACCAAGGGGCAGACGTGAACGCGCTGTTATGTTTTTTTACACTCAGAACACGATGTTACGTGTACCTGCAACATATTTTGTTAATCTGCCACACCTATATTGGCATACTGGTGTCAGTAGTATTCACTAGTTGCATGAAATGGATGAGCAACTTTTAAGGGAGTATACAACCACTTATTTGGATATTTTCTACAAAAGTAGGGGTTTCAATAAGTGGTAGCTGTACACATGGGATTTATCAAATTAAGTTATGCAGTTTAAACAAAGTTACTGGTAAACAGAAGGGAAATGGATAGTAAATAAATTCTTCAATGCTGTGTAAATTTAATGAGATATTACAAAGACTTATAAGAGCTACTGTTCTTCCTTATAGCAGTGGGAAAAGAGAGAATTAGAACCAAATGAATCTATAAATGAATGTGATAGGGATAATATCCTCAATTTGTGTTACTTATTTGATTGTGGGTAAAGAAATTATTTTATCGTAATGGATTGCTAACAGCAGCCTGCAATGTCCTGAGAGTGTGCATCCATGTAATTAGAAATCCCAGATTTGTTTTTACACACAACATTTGGAAGACGTCTTATGTCAACGAGCACTTACTTGGTAGATAAAAATGGTACTGCATGTTGGCAGCCACTTTTGCGGCCATTTAGGCCAAACACATTGAGATAAAATTGTCGTTAAATACGTAATTTACACATGGCTATTTGTAAAAGGGAAGTTGTTGCAATGGGCAACATTTCTGAAGGTTTATTAAAATGTTATAATATGACATGTGTCAAGGCACACTATTGGATGGGCAAATTAGATCTGGTTATAGAATGAATTTGCTGACCTTTTGAAGTTAATTCTTTGAATTGATTGTTTTACTAGTATTTTGAGTTCACATTGGAAATGGTTTGGTAGAGCTTTGTTAAAACCTATTGTTGTGGTATTTTGGAACGAATTCACAGATCATAGGAAGTTGATAACAATAGAAACAAATATGGACCCCGGGAGATAGGGGCATCAGGATAAGGCAAATAATCAGATTTATGTTATATATTAAGGGATTTTTCTTTAGTCACATTTTAAGAAGTTTGTTAGTTTGGTATATAATGTTGAATGTCATTAACATAAATGAGGGCATAACAACTTGTTGTGCACTATGTCCGTTTTACACGATCGATGAACTCGTATCACCACAAGTAACACTGTTAAAGAAAAACAAAAAGCGGGGAGGACTATGCTAATAACACATTAGGCATAGTTTGCTTGTTTGCAAGAATTGTTGGGAATTAGATATTCCTGTTTGTGATTTAAATCATATAATCATTATTAATGCATTTATTTTCTTTGAGTTGAGTTACAACACCTGCATGTGTTTAATTTTTTGAATTATATGAACCTGAAAGCAATTGTGGATGCTATTCTTAGTTTTAGTAGTGTAAAACACATATCTGATTTGAATATTAGTCGTGTGAAGTTGTTATAAAATATAGTGATTTCATGTTACAATGTACCCCCATCTGATTCAATCTGTGTGGAGAGCAGATATAAATGTGGCTAAGTAAAGGAAAGACAAGACCACATCCCAAATGGAGTGATAACGACATCTGGGAAGAAGTTTGAAAAAGGAAAATTTGTGAAAATGAAGTTAATCTTGGCATACACCCTCTTTCTCAAAGAAGGATGAAGAAATGCTCCTTTGGAAGATGGATGTTTACCTTCACCAAGGGAAAATTATGTGACCATTTGTCTGGGTCACACTGCAACATATGGAAAAGGGCGATCACTTACTTGTGTTCAAATACCTCGAACATTCATCACATCAGCAATTGCAGGACGACGATATTTTACCTGCAACGTTTACAGGATACGGTGACGTGTGTCATTACTTCACCAACTTCCGGGGAGCCAGCATGGAGCTGCAAGCGAACGACTGCCTTTTCCTTCACAACAGCTGTGCACGATTCTGCTGTGGGCTCCTGGTATGGACCATGGGCAACTGAGTACCATGGTCCCAACATCATCATTGCGGATGCATCCGGCATCCCTGCTCCACATCTTGTTGACAAATCAACATCACATCAATACTTGCTCCATGCTCACGATTAGTGAGGAGGCAAGTCGACTACAACTGGATGGAGGCCTTGTTCAAATCTACTATGGCTCACGGCAAGAGTGGCAAGGATGCTGCATGGAGAGCAGGGTCAGTCTTTGACTCTGCCCAGCTATCACAACAGCAGAAAATCCTATGCAAATAGTGAAGGTGTGATGAAGACAACAGGAGAAAATTGTTTTATGCTGAAATTCCAAACACAAGTGATCCGCCCCTTTTTCAAACAAAGAAAGTCAATATTTGATTAAAGGCAAATATTTTGCCAAATGTTGCAGATGCTTTATTATTTTAATGATGAACTGAAATTATTGCGTTTTGGTGAAGGTGAAATGTTTTGTGATCTTTATGCAAATGAGTTGAATTGAATTATCAACATAGAAAGAGTCAATGAACAAGGAAATGTATTGTGATCAAAATTCTTCCAGAATGACGGTGTATGCCTTAGGAAATTGAATTACCAGATTCGTGTTTTGAATATTTAAATGTGGTAATGTTTAGATTAATGGTTAATATAAACATAAATGAAAAACTGGGGATTGTCAGGGAATAAATATTCATATTGACAGTATTGCTAGAATATATCTCAATGTGATCTTGTGTAAAGTGGAATATGTTTTACTTACAAATGAGCACAGAGCAATATAATTCAAGACAGAATGTGTACCGCTCTTGGACTGCCATCTGTGTCTATCAATAGTTAGCCTGTGTTCCATAGATGGAGCACAGGCTGCAAATTCCCCCTCAGCAGGTCAGAGCATTTGACCTCTTGAACAGAAATAAAGTGGTGCTCTCAGTCTCCCAAAATAGAGGGGTGGCCAAAAGAGCCAAATAAAGGCTTTTGGATAAAGGAGTCTGGGCTTTTAAAACCAAGAGAAAGTTGCATTGGAAAAGCAGAGAACTGGGAGAGTGATGGAGAAGCAGTGGACTGGGAGAGTGGACGGGGAACAACTGAAGACTGGTCAGCAACTGAACGAGCTTCAAAAGACCTACAGACCGAGCTTCAACCAAGACCTACCAAACGAGCTTCAACAAAGACTGGAACAAAGCCTCATTAAAGATCTCGGCTTAGTATACAACAAATTCTCAAGTATACAACAAATTCTGAAAAGTGAATAAAACATTGATTTTGCTAAACCGAGTCTCTTGAAGTTTTAGTAACATAACACCAGTAATTGTTAATAATTCTCCAAGACGACCAACCAGGGCCGAGGTGAGCACACCGATGGGCGTGTCCTAAAAGCCGGCGGCTTAATCGCCGGAGGCGCTATAAAGGCGCGAGCGCAAGAAGTTGCGAAGAGCTGAGTTGTGTGGTTTTGGCAAGAAGCAAGGAGTTGGTCATCAGTGGTGGTCAGTGGTTGCGTTGAGTGGTTGCGTTGGTTGCGTT
This sequence comes from Myxine glutinosa, assembly GCF_964187855.1. Taxonomy (NCBI): domain Eukaryota; kingdom Metazoa; phylum Chordata; class Myxini; order Myxiniformes; family Myxinidae; genus Myxine; species Myxine glutinosa. The sequence goes on from NC_136261.1 coordinate 164,768,222, forward strand.
GAGTTGTCGGTGGTGAGGAGTGATTGGGCCAAGAGAGAGAGAAAGAGTGGTTGGACCAAGAAAGAGAGAGGAGAGAACCCGTCACGCCAGACCCCCCACCAGCGCGTCGGCTCCACCAAGCAGCTCCGACCCGTGATCCCGCGCACACGACAGGATCGGTGGCATCAGCGGCCGTCGAGGTCCAGCCTGACGTCCCGTGCAGGATCAAGCTCCAGCCAGCTCCGTGCCTTCCTCCCCCTCCAGCCACACACCTCCTTCCAGCCAATCCACTCTGCAATTCCCCGTGTGAGTCCGTCTTTGTTTGTTCTGTCCAGGGAATAAGTTAAGCTTGTATAGTTAAGCTAGTAATTTTCACTGTGTCACCTGCTTTTTCCATGTTCCCTGTATATAACTTTGACTGCTCCTTTTGCTTGTGTGTGTAAATAATAAATCCCGTTACTCTTCTGTACGTCTTCTTCTTCCTCTTTACATTCGGTCACTTTAGAGGTTTCCAAATTGAATATCTGTGGCGCGATACGGCCAACGTTCGGGTGAATCAGGGAAACTGTTAGGTCGCGGTGCCTCCGCTCGGCAAACAACATCCTTATCCGCGGACCGTAACAATATACATATATATATATATATATATATATATATATACATATATATATATATATATATATATATATATATATATATATATATATATATATATATATACATATATATATATATATATATATATATATATACATATATATATATATATATATATATATATATATATATATATATATATATATATATATATATATATATATATATATATATATATATATATTGTTGGCGATATGGGATTTACATCCATCCATATCCGCTTGTAAATATTCCCCTATTTCCTCAATACTTCCCAACTATCCCCAATCCCCCATTACCTAGTCCCATTTTCTGTAAACAACACTCTGTAGACCCGACCTCCCCTTATTTCCCCCATTAAATGTCGCATCCAGGTCCACCGCATCTCACGTAGACAACTATAGGACATCTTGCTAGTTATTCTTAGTCTATGTCAGTTAAGGACTCGTTTCCATTAATTCTGACTCTTCGTTGCACCAGAATGTGATTGTATGGCACCGTTAGGAAGTTTAGGACCTCCCAATACCTCCCCGCAGCTCTTCCTCACGGTTCAACAACAACAACAACAACAACAACAACGGCGGCGGCGTGGGGAGTGCGCGTCCTCACTCCGGCTTGGTTGGTAGGGGGTGTTGGGAGCAACACCAGGCCTTTCCAACGAGCCGCCATTGAGCATGTGCTCGACGGGGTTACCACGTAGGGGCTCGCTGTCAGCTCCTCGTCAAGGGCGGAGCCCGGTAACCCCCGCACCCAATGGGAGCGGCGGACCGGTCCCATCCGGGGCGGAGCCAAGCAGGCGAGGGCGTGTCACTCCCCGTTGAGCATGCGCAGGAAGAGGGAGGTGACGTCAGATGCGCGCTGAGCTGAAGGAGAAAGGACGCACCCTCCGAGCGCCGAGAGACCTCCCAAAGACTGAGCTGTATCCTGTCCCTGAGCCAAGGTGCACCTTGTGCTATCAACCGACCTGTCCTTCCCTGCCATCAATCCCTGTGTAAGTCAGTCTTGTTCCGTTTGTCTGTGGTCTGTCGGGGATAAGATAAGACTGTAACTAAGTGCCCATATTTTCTGTGTCTTTACCTCATTACCTTGTAATCTACCCCTTTTCTCCACCACCAATTATATCCTCCTCCGGAGGTCTTGAGAACTGTACCCCTTGTGTCGTTTCATTTATCCCAGTCGTTGTGTCCTTTCCAAATCATTGATTTAGCATAGCGCGACTTGGTCAACGTCGGGTGGAATCGGGTGAGTTGGGGAAGAATCAGGGGAATTGTTAGGTCGCGGCAATACCACCGCTCGGTAAATAACATCTAATCCGCGATCCGTAACAACTGGTGTCGAGGAGTGAGATCGGACCCGAAGCACGCTTAACGCGCTCAAAATTACAAGTAACCGAAATTTGTTTTGTTTTAAAATAAAAACCCGAATTTTGAAAGTCGCGCTATGGCGGATCAAGACGGCTGGGTTCCGGTAGAGGAGAGTGAGGCAGGGTCGATCCAGGACCAAATTGAGGGACATGAGGAGAGCGAAGCAGTGAGGGCGGCAGGTTCGCAAAATGGCGTCCTCGCGCACGAGGTTGCGGGCGCGCAAAATGGCGCCTCGCACATGGCTACGGCGGCCGCACCCACTGCACAAGTGGGAGGGATGGCCCAAATGCAGGCCCTCATGGAGCAATTTATGGTACAAATGCAGGCGTCCCTCAACCTGCAGAAGGACGATATGAGGACTAATAGTGAGCAAATGAGGGCTGATAGTGAGCGATTGGGTGAGCGATTGGAGGGCCAAATGGGGGTAATGAGGGACGAAGCGAGGGGTACCGGTGAGGGATTAGACAAGAAATTTAAGGGATTAGACAAGAAATTTGAGGGATTAGACAAGAAATTTGAGGGATTAGACAAGAAATTTGAGGGGTTAGACAATGGGATAGAAGGGGTGAAGCATGGGTTAACGGGGGTAGAAAACAGAATGGCCGCTCAAGAGAATCAAATGGAAGGGATGAAAAAGGGGTTAGAGGGGTTAGAAACTAGTATGGAAGGCAAATTGAGGGACATGAGGGACCAAGCGGAAAGGGAAGTTAAACAAATGGGGCAGCAGATAGAGGGGGTCAGAATGGGGGTAGAAACTAAATTGGATGCTCACAGGGAGGAAATGGAGCGGATGAGGGTGGCATCTGGGCAGGAGATGCAAGTGATGGGAGAGGAGATCAGAAGAGGTGTGAGTGAGGAGGTCGGAGGAGTGCGCGAGGAGGTGAGGCACTGTAAGGAGCGCATGGAGAAGGAGGTGAGAAAGGGGACTGTAAAATTGCAAGGTGGTATAGAGGAGTTGACGCTGGGAGTAGAACAACTGACAGTGGGACAAAAGGAGTTGGGGGACCAGGTAAAGAAGAACACAGCGGTAATAGAGGGTTTAAAATCGACACAGAAGGAGATGAAAAAGGACGTAGGGGTAATTAAAAAAGAGTGTCAGACAGTACATGAGGACCTGACGAGGAAAATGAACAAGGTGGTAGAGGTGATGGAGGTTAAAGAGCGGGAGGGGCGGGAGCACATAGAAAAAAATAAGGTGGAGTTAGAGGAAGAACTTAAGGGGGCGCACGAGGAGAGGAAGGAGGTGAAGCAGAAATTAGAAGAAGTGGAAGAAGGGGTGAGCGAAATTAAGAAGCGACGGAGAGAGGATAAGAAAGAGATAAAGGAGGAAGTAAAAGAATTGGTCCAAAGTCTGTGTTCGGATCGTGATGATGTGCTCATTAACCGGATGAGGGATTCGCAGGTGATGGAGGAGAAGCGAAGAGAAAGAGGACCCGGTGTAAGTGGTGACCAATATGGTCGTGCGTATGATGCGCCAGGTGATTTAATAAGCTTGGGGGTCGAGATAGACCCGGATGTTCGTGAGAGGCCAAGAGTGAGGTGTATGGCTGGTCCGGAGGGTATGGAACGAGGGTGCGAGCGAGAGGGTCCGGTGATGGGAGAGGTGCGAGGTGTGAGTGAGCAAGGTTGTGGTGGTATGGGATGGGTAGCGGGTTGCGGAAGTGTGACCCATGCATCGACACCAACAGGGGTAGTTTTTAGAGGGACAGGGGAGGCACGAGAGCCCCTTGGGGGTAATGTACTGTGGGGGCCCGGTCGGTTCGGCCCCGCGCTGACCCCGCAAGGGGCGACGCACGGGGTCCGGCAGCGGGCAACGACTCACATACGAGGTGGTCCCACAAGGTCCCACTCACGCCGTATGACGGTGGGTAAGGGTGGCATCCCTGCCACCCTTCCCATGATGTGGGGCAAATGCGCTATAGTTTATGGGGTGTATGGCAGTGAAAACTAGCCCGGGTGGGTTAGGATATTGTGTGTAGGGATCTAGAAGAGATTGACATTAGGTAACGTTAAGGTTTAGTTAGTGACTGATACCTGTAGTGGGGACGTAGTAGCTTAGTGGATGATAATGACGAGGGAGCGCAATAGTTTAAAGGGACGACTGGGAAGCGCAGGTTTCAGAGGGGAGTAGTTAGATGAGATGATGCTGTGTGAGAACTGGACAGGTGTGTGGAGCAGTGTATGAGTAGTGAGTGTTGTGGATCAGCGCGAATGCGCTTGGGGGAGAGAAGGTTGCAGGCGGCACCAAGTATGAGAGCACAGGTGTGCAAGAGCAGGTGTGTGGAATACATGGAGTAAGTGGTACGGAGTGGTGTGCATGGTGCGAAGGTGTGGATGGGGGAAGAGTGGACCCCTTTTTCACGAGTACCCGGGGAGGGTAGTTTAAAGAATAGTTAGAAGGTATAGGTAAATTGTGGTTGGATATTGGCATTTGTGGTGCGGATGCAGAATGGTATTGTGGATGGGTGCATTGGTGTGGTGAAATTGGCTGGTCGTGTGGCCTGTTAGTATGAGTGTGAATGGTTGGGCACTCCGCCACTGTTAGATGTCGGCCAGGTGAGGCCGCAGGTGGGCTCTGGGAGCCGTTAGTGTCAGTGGGTGCCTGAGGATCCCGGGTGTGGATCGGGCAGCCCGTGCCAGAGAGGGCACTGAGGGGGTGAGAGTGCGAGAGGGCCTTCCCCAGTTAGTTAGGTTAGGGGGAGGAGCAGGTGAGCTCGGTAGGCAACAACAGTGGTGGAGGTGGCTCGGTAGGCAACAACAGTGGTGGAGGTGTGCAGGTGGGCGGACCAACTGGGAGCGTCACACGACCCAGCCACCGAAATTGTGCGGGGGCACCGAGTGATGAATCGGGGGAGTGAGACCCCAACTTGAGAAGCACCACAGTTTGGTCAATGGGAATTGGTTTTTAGAACCCATAGTGTAAGTTGGCCAATGGATTGGCAGGGAAAGACCCCGGGTAATGTAAAGTTGTTAAAGTCATTTAGGAAATAGTTAGGATTGATGAACCTGTCGCACCATACGCAGCCACTTACCTGAGGTGATGATGATGACTCCACACCTGTGTTCCTTTGTTCTGTGTTGCAGGAAATGAGAATTGCTGTTGGATTTGTGAGACGCATCACGACGTGGATGAGACATTGGGGTGATTCCATCTCTCCCTCCTTAGGAGGGACTGATGATGAATTGGTGATGGCAAATTTTGATGTTGAGTTGGAGATGGCAAATTTTGATGTTGAGTTGGAAATGGCAAATTTGATTGGTTAGGAGGGAGAGAAGACGAATTTGGTTTATGGGAGGAACGGGGAAGACAGTAGGGACGTTTGTTGATGTGTAAAGTAGATGTTTATGGGTAGTGTTGTGTTTTGTGGATACAGTAAGGGGTAAGGGAGGGGCAATGTAGGTTACCTGGTGGGGGTGGGGGGGGGCGTACGGTAGGAACGTACCTGTCTCACCTGGTTCCCATGTGCCCCCAGTGTGCATTACCTTATATTGCGTGCACTTTTGTGCCCTTACCACCTTACTCACTTGTTTTCTTTTGTCTCCCACCTCCGAGGATCTGGCTTTGGGGCAGAGAGAGAGGAGAGAGAGGTGCTGGCTCCGCAGTTGTGGGCCTGTACTTTCGCTGCTTGCTGCTTGGATCGATACACCATATGGACCGCAATTTTTATGGCCGCCCACAATGGACCGCAGTTCTTTTGCGGGCAAGCACCACCCGTTGATGGACCTCTGCGTCAACGTGGCATCTATGCCATACAGGTGAACCACTTTTAGTTGGCCCCCCTGACGGCCACAATTTAGAAATGGACGCGGTTGGCGCCTTTCTTTATTTTTAAAGAAGTCAGAAGGCCAAGTGCACTCCATGAAGGCAAGACCAGCAGCAGAACATCGGCCGGCTGCGACACCACCGGTGACTATGAACACTTTATTGGTGCACCGGATGGTGCTGACTGTGCGTATGGGGTGGTGCTTTTGGTGCTTGGACGGGGTGCTCTGCACATTATTAAAGGCCGTACGGCCACAGGGCACTCGTGGGTTGGTGTATCGATGCTGGCATGTGTGCTCTCTCTATGCATAACATCTGCATGTGTTCCTCAAAGAACAGGTCCTGGATCGTAGTGTAAATATCAGTGTTGTATAAATAATGCTCCCTACCGGCTGTATGTTTAGTTTGAGGATGCTTTCCGCGATTCGGTTATCCTGTGGGTGTGTTTCTGGTAGGAGAAGGGGTGCAACGTCGCAGGGGGACATATTTACTCATTTGTGAACATCTGTAAAACTGTCGCACTCAGGGTTGAGTTAATAGTAGAGGGAACTACATCTGAGTGCCACACTAACGTAGGTAAAAATTTATCGGGTCGATACGCCCCGAGGTAGAGAAGGGTGCAATGTTGCGGATATGGGATTTACATCCATCCATATCCGCTTGTAAATATTCCCCTATTTCCTCAATACTTCCCAACTATCCCCAATCCCCCATTCCCTAGTCCCATTTTCTGTAAACAACACTCTGTAGACCCGACCTCCCCCTATTTCCCCCATTAAATGTCGCATCCAGGTCCACCGCATCTCACATAGACAACTATAGGACATCTTGCTAGTTATTCTTAGTCTATGTCAGTTAAGGACTCGTTTCCATTAATTCTGACTCTTCGTTGCACCAGAATGTGATTGTATGGCACCGTTAGGAAGTTTAGGACCTCCCAATACCTCCCCGCAGCTCTTCCTCACGGTTCAACAACAACAACAACAACAACAACGGCGGCGGCGCGGGGAGTGCGCGTCCTCACTCCGGCTTGGTTGGTAGGGGGTGTTGGGAGCAACACCAGGCCTTTCCAACGAGCCGCCATTGAACATGTGCTCGACGGGGTTACCACGTAGGGGCTCGCTGTCAGCTCCTCGTCAAGGGCGGAGCCCGGTAACCCCCGCACCCAATGGGAGCGGCGGACCGGTCCCATCTGGGGCGGAGCCAAGCAGCCGAGGGCGTGTCACTCCCCGTTGAGCATGCGCAGGAAGAGGGAGGTGACGTCAGATGCGCGCTGAGCTGAAGGAGAAAGGACGCACCCTCCGAGCGCCGAGAGACCTCCCAAAGACTGAGCTGTATCCTGTCCCTGAGCCAAGGTGCACCTTGTGCTATCAACCGACCTGTCCTTCCCTGCCATCAATCCCTGTGTAAGTCAGTCTTGTTCCGTTTGTCTGTGGTCTGTCGGGGATAAGATAAGACTGTAACTAAGTGCCCATCTTTTCTGTGTCTTTACCTCATTACCTTGTAATCTACCCCTTTTCTCCACCACCAATTATATCCTCCTCCGGAGGTCTTGAGAACTGTACCCCTTGTGTCGTTTCGTTTATCCCACGTTGTGTCCTTTCCAAATCATTGATTTAGCATAGCGCGACTTGGTCAATGTCGGGTGGAATTGGGTGAGTTGGGGAAGAATCGGGGGAATTGTTAGGTCGCGGCAATACCACCGCTCGGTAAATAACATCTAATCCGCGATCCGTAACAATATATATATATGTATATATATATATGTATATATATATATATATATATATATATATATATATATATATATATATATATATATACACACATTTTTATCCCCCCGATAACCCCTCATCCCGCATTCCCCTTGACTGCATAGGGCCACATGTGATGATCTTGATATTATGGCAATTTTATTTTATCTTAAAATTTTTGCTTTAATATATTTACAGTTTTAATTTAATTTACAATTTTATTATTTACAAGTTTAACTTCGAATTAAATGTAATGATTGTTCCGGATTTTCTAAACACTTGAGTGATAATCCAGCATTGCTTACACGATTATTTTTAGCCGTTAATATGCGGTTGATTTTTGAATATGGTCAGTAACGTTCTCAGTTCACGAGAGCGGTGTGATACGGTTTAATTGGTTGTCCAGCTTTGCCCACCCCACTTTGCATATACCCCGCCCACTTTGCATATAAGGGGATGTTGAGATGATTTTATCACTGTTGAGGAAGATTAACGGAGGCGTGTGGCTTTGTCACATGTTGTTAATCGAAATGTTGAGGCATTGTTCAATTAAAGGTTGGAGATCTTACCATGGAGTCATTTGGATTTACTCCCAACCGCAAATCTTTGTGTATATATGTATATGTATGTATATATATATATATATATATATATATATATATATATATATATATATATATATATATATATCTATATCTATATATCTATATATCTATGTATATATATACAGTATATATATATATATATATATATATATATATATATATATATATATATATATATATATATATATGTATATATATATATATATATATATATATATATATATATATATGTATGTATATATATATATATATATATATATATATATATATATTGTTATGGATTTGAGAATGGTTTTTTTTTGTGTTGTAAAATATCACCCTCCTTCCTCCATTTGTTGTGTATAAAGGTCAAAGGTCGTGCCCGTAGTTATTCCAAATACCACACGTAGCCAATCATAGATTTCCTCCTTGTTCAGTATTTATCTCCTTATTATGTGTATTAGATTAAGGCTGTGGCTTCCATTAATTGACACTCCATTGCACCGAATTCAAATAAGGTAGATTCCCTTCCAATGCCCCTCTTGTCATCAATGGCCAACTGCATTGGGCGGTTTTCTGCATTCGCCGCTGCTGCTTTATGGTTTTCGCCGCAAAACCTCCATTACGCACGCGGTCAAGTTGGGAAAGAAAGGCGTGTCTCCACCTCGTCATCGGAGGGTGGGGCCAGGAGAGCCCCTACAACCAACCAAGCACGAGGGGTTTGGCTTGAGAGGGCGGAGGAAGAGCGATCGGGGAGGTTCGAAAAGGTTAGAGGGTGTGGCCGATATAACCCGCAGCAGGACGCCCCCCACCTCAGATGAGTCCTGGGAAAGCACGCGACGTCCCCACGGCGGCACGAAGAGACGATTGAGGAAAGAGGGAGAGAGACGTGAGGGGGTGCCTGTATTGCGGCAATAGGCCGAGACCCTCTAGGCCCTATTGCCGGTCGGTGAGACGCGAAGCGGAGCTGTGTTTGCCGGGTTTTCGCCTCGACCCCAAAGCGTGGATCGGAGCACGCGCTTAGAACCGGACCTCGACGCCACCATCTACCTGGACCCTCCTCTGCCGTCCCAAACGAAATCCTGTCCTTCCATCCTTTTGTGTACGTGAGTTTGTTTTGTGTGTTCTGTCCTGGGTTATAAGTAAGTCTGTATAAGCTAGAAATTGCACTGTGTCCTTCTGGTCCATCCCTCTTTCTGTCTTTATTTTCGTATCCTTCCTTCTCCTTGGTTACTTTTGACTTGTACATAATTAGTTAGTAATAAATTATATTTGTTCCTCCTTACTCTGCCTTCTTTCCTTTACATCCGTGTCGTCCTTGTCTTTTCCCAATTGAATACCTGTGGCACGATTTGGCCAACGTTCAGGATCGGGTTAGTCTCTGCTAATGGCTCGAACGTCGGGTTGCTAACACCGCTCGGCAATTATAACATCTAAAACCGGGGTTCGAGCGGGAGTCCCTCCCTTGCTTCACGGTCAGGAGTGGCACTCAGGTCCTTGGGACTTTTTGTAGACCAAATACCCTGGCTGCTCCTGACCGGAAGGAGCGTTGGGACCCCCAGGACTCACGTCGGTCAGTCGCGGACAAGGGGATTAATCCCCCCTTCTTAAGGGGGAAAGGCCGACGTAGAGATCCGTAACAATTGGTGTCTGGGGGTGAGATTCGGACCTGAAGCGCGAAAAGCGCGCTCAAATTTCGAGCGGCCAAGATTTAATTTTATTTATAACACCTAAATTGAAAATCGCGCCATGGATGATCAAGGCGACTGGATGCCGGTGGGGGAATTAGAAGAGGGGTTAGGGGTAACCCAGGACCCCAGGGAAGTGAATATGGAGGAAATGGAGGAGGAGAGAAATGAAGATGAGGTTGCGGGGAAATCAGGTGCACAAAATGGCGCTCTCGCGCACGTGGTTGTAGAGGCACAAAATGGCGGCTCGCACGTGGTTGGGGCAGCCGCGCCCGGAGCACCGGTGAATTTGGACCTCTTTATGATACAAATAAGGGCGCTCATGGTCCAGACGAGTGAAGACCTGAGGAATGACTTGGGAGACCAAATTGTAGGAATGGGAAACCAACTTGTGGGATTGAGGGCTGATATTGAGCGATTGGGGGGCCAAATGGGGGCAATGAGGGACGAAGCGAGGGGTACCAGTGAACAATTGGGAAATAAATTTGAGGGGTTAGACAATAAGTTTAAGGGGTTAGACAACGGGATGAAGGAGGTGAAGAATGGGTTAACGGGGTTGGAAAATAGAATGGCTGCCCAGGAGAATCAGATAAAAGGGGTGAAGAATGGGTTAACGGGGCTAGAAGCCAGGATGGAAGACAAATTGCGGGAAAGAGGGGAGCAATCCACCCGGGAAATCAAACGGATGGGGAACCAGATAGAGGAGGTGAAAATCGGGTTGGAAGGTAAACTGGATGCTCAGAGGGATGAATTGGAACAGATGAGGTCAGCATCTGCTAAAGAAATGGAGGAAATGGGGGAGGAGATAAGATGAGGTGTAAGCGAGGATGTTTCGGGGGTACGCGAGGAGGTAAAGCGAGGTGAGGAGCGTATGGAGAAAGAGGTGAGGAATAATACGACTAGGTTACAAGGGGGCATAGAGGAGTTGACGCAGGAGGTGGAACAGCTGACGTTGGGACAAAAGGAACTCGTGGAGCAGGTGGAAAAGAACACTGCGATACTAGGAGGGTTGAAAGCGACACAAAAAGAAATCAAAATGAATTAATAGCGACGAAGAGGGAATGTAAGATGGTACGTGAGGGGTTGACAAAGCGTTTGGATGAGGTGACAGAGGCAATGGAGACGAAAAACCAGGAGGTGAGGACGCACATAGAGACGGTCAAGGTGGCATTCGAGGAAGAAATCGAGGGGGCGCACCGGGAAATGAAGGAGGTAAAGGAAAAATTAGAGGAAGTGGAAGAGGGGGTGAGTGAAATGAAGAAGAGACGGAGGGAAACTAAGAAGGAGATAAGGGAGGAAGTGATGGAGTATGTGCAAGGTCTGTGCTCAAATCATGATGATGTGCTTGCTAACCAAATAAAGAGTTTGCAGGTGGCGGAGGAGGTGCGAAGACGAGGTGCCAAGGTGCCAAGGTGAGTGGCGATATACGCGGAAATGTATATGGTGTGAGGGGTGATTCAGTCGGCTTGGGGGTTGGTTTGGACCCGGGTGTTCGCGAGAGGCCGCTGATAAGGTGTGCGGCAGGTACAGAGTGTGAAGGAGGTGTGCAAGGATGTCCGACTATGGGGTGTGTGAGGAAAAAGTGCGCGCCGAGGAGTGAGTGTGCTGTCGAGAGTGAGTTGGTCGTAGCGCGTGTGCGGGGGGGGGGGGGGGGCACATGGAAGCGCGGGATGGGGAGTGTTACCGGGGATGTAACAAAAGAGTGCACACCTGTGGTGAGTGTTACGGAGGGTGTGACGGGAGAGTGTGCGCAAGAGGATGCACGAGAAAGGTGTGTAACGGACGGGTGCATGAGTACAGAGTGCGCTGTCAAGAGTAAGGGTGAATGCGCGACCGAGTGTTGTGGTGAGAGTAGTGCAAGTGACACGGAGCACGAGTTGGTTGTGGCAGGTGAGAGAGGATGCACACCTGGAATGAGAGGATGCACACCTGGAATGAAAGGAAGCACACCTGAGATGGTCGAGCACGTGTGGGAATGCACGCTGAAGTTAGTTGAAAAGCACGTGATTGGGTGTGCACGTGAGTGCACACCCGTGGTTGTCACAGAGGATGTGACCGAGGAGGGGGCGCGAAGAGGTGTGTTGGTGAGGTGTGCGAACGACGAGTGTGTGCTAAGGTGTGCGGTGGTCGGGTGTGTGACGAAGTCTATGAGTGAACCTGGAGGGTGTGTCAGAGAAGGTGCAATGACAAAGAGCATGGAGACAGCTGGATGTGTGAGCAAGGAACGGGCTGCAGGGTGTAAGCATGCAAGTGGAGCATCGACGCTAAACGGGATAGCGGTTAGATTGACTTATAGCTGAACCGGGCCCTCGGTTCATGCGGGGCTTCGTGTGCAGCGGGAACCCGTGGGGATCGTAACCGCGGCGGTGTGGAAAGAACCGCCGTACGCGATCCATGCTGGGCCTCGCTCTGAATGGCCGCGTCCGTGCTCCACTAAGCGGAGCGGGCGGCCCGGTTCAAGGACTCCGGGGAAGGGACGCGACGGCGACCCCTTTTGGTTGCGGCGTTCCGGCAGGGCGAGATTGGGTCATCAGGCGAGAGACCGAAAGGCTCCGCGCCAAGGTGGACCTTGGGATCTCGGCCTGAGCGAACCCCCTTCCCTGCACCGAATGCCGGACGGATCCAACCGCCGGCAACGAACCACCCGAATTCATGGCTCGACTTGGCGAAGCCAGGTTCTGAGCATGAATTGGCGCACCGAGAGGCTCAAGTGAGTAGACGTGTGATGATGATAGTGTTTTGGACCCAAACTTGAAAAGCAAAATTTGATGATTGGCAGATTGATGATTGGTAGAATGATTGGCAGATGATTGGAAAAATTTTGATTGGTTGGAATTTTGAGAGCAAAATTGGTAGTGGAAGATGCCCGATGTGATGGAATGGCAACTCTGCCATCCTTCACAGCAGGGGCAAAGGAGCAATAGGTTTATGGGGTTGGCAGTGAAAACTAGCCCGGGAGGGTTAGGATATAGTGTGTAGGGATCTAGAGAAGATGACCATAGGTAACGGTAGAGGTAAGTAGTGACAATGATACCTGTAGTGGGGACGCAGGTAGATTAGTTTGGATTATAATGACGAGGGAGCCCAATAGTTTAAAGGGGTGACTGGGAAGCGCGAGTTTTAGCAGGGCACCAGGTAGATTAGATGATGCAGTGTGAGTGAGTATTGATATCGGTGAAATGAGGAATTGCGGGGCAATGCTCGGGAGAGATGTGTGTGTGAGCGTGGGAAAATCTGGATGCCTGAGGCAATGGTTTTGAGCGTGGAAGTGTATGGAGCAGTGCATGAGGAACGATTGTGGTTGTGCATTGTATTGAATGATTGAAAGAGCTTTGGAGGAAGGAGGGTGTAGGTGGCACCAGGTGAGATTGCACAGGTGTGCAACTGAACAGGTGTATGGAGCAGTGTATGAGTGAGTGATGGTGATGTGTGTTGTGTTGACCAAATGGTCCAGGGAGGAAGGAGGGTGCAAGAAGCACCAGTAGGAGTGATTGCACAGGTGTGCAACTACAGGTGAATGGAGAATGGTTGTATGGAATAAATGGTCTGGAATACATGGAGTATGGAATATATGGAGTATGGAATGGATGGTATGGAGTGAGTATGGTGGAAACTGTGGAGTGGAGTGGATGGTGCGAAGGCGTGAATGGGGGAAGAGTGGACCCCTATCACGAATACCCAGGGAGGGTAGTTTAAGAGTTAGGCAGAGGGTGCAGGTAAATTGTGGTTGGATATTGGCATCTGTGGTGTGTGGTGGAAGAATGGTGTTTGGATGGGTGCATTAGTGACGTGGAAATGGCTGGGCGTGAGGCCTGTTAGTGTGTGTAGTTGGTTGAGCACTCCACCACCGTAAGGATGTCGGCCAGGTGAGGCCGCAGGTGGGCTCTGGGAGCCGTTAGAGTTGTGGATGGGGCCCGAGGATCCGGAGGACGGACCCGGGTAGCCCAGTGCCAGAGAGGGCACCGAGTGGGGAGAGTGCCAGAGGGCCTTCCCCAGTTAGATAGGTTAGGGTGAGGAGCAGGTAAGCTCGGAGGCAACTACAGTGGTGGAGGTGTGCAGGTGGGTAGACCTGCTGGGAGAGCCACATGACCCAGTCCTGAAATTGTGCAAGGGCACAGGGGGTTGAATCGGGGGAGTGAGACCCCAAATTGATGAAGCACCACAGTTTGGTCAATGGGAATTTGGTTCTTAAAACCGCAAAGAGTAAGTTGGCCAATGGTTTGGCAGGGAAAGACCCCGGGTAGTGTAAAGTGTATTAAAGTCATTTAGAGGATAGTTAGGATTAAGAATCTCCTCGCACCATCTGCATCCACTCACCTGAGGTAACGACGCTACTCCACACCATGCCATGGTTTGTTGTGATTATTTTTGTTGTGCAAATGTTTGAAATGTGAGAAGCATCATGACGTGGGTGTGACATTGTGCTTTGTGTTCCATCTCTCCCTCCTTATGAGGATTGATGATGAATTTGAATGATGGCAAATTTTGAATTAGAGGGATTGTGGTGACGAATTTGGTATAGGGGAAATATGGAGAAGACGTGACGGTAGCGACAAATTTGTAAATGTGTAGATTTTTGTACATGTGGGGTAAGGGCAAGGGTAGAGTAGGTAACAGGGGGGGTGACGTACGGTAGGGACGAGCTTTTCTCCCCTCAGTCTCCAGACGCACTTCACCTTGCATTGCCTTTATTGATGTGACCCTTGTGACCTTGTGACCTTACCCCTCGCTCATCTGTCTTTGGCCCCTTTTGTCTCCCACCCGAGGACTGTGCACCACTGGGCGCCGAGGGGAGCGTGCGGGAGTCCGCCATTGTGTGCCTGAAACTCCCGCAACCAGCTGTCTGCATCGATGCACCACTTATGGACCACATGTCTGTGGCTGAGCACCACTCATGGACCCCACAGGGTGGGGCATGGCCCCTCTGCTGGAACCGGCCATGATGGCCCGAGATCTTGCTGGCGGACCTTGGTCACAGGGCACCTATGCCACACAGGTGAACCACCCCTAGTCGGCCCTGTGGGCCATAAATAAAGAACAATGGACACGTTTTGTGCATTTCATTTTATTATTGCAAATAGGCCGCCAGCAAAGAAGTTGACAACAACTGGAAGAATACCAATAGCCAGCAGAGGGAGTCAAAGAGCAAGACCACCAAGGGTTTGTTGGTTTATTTTTATTATGAACTGTGGTGACTGTGCACCGATTGGTGCTTGATGGTGTTTTGGTCCGTTTTTGGTGCTTCATGGTGCGTCGATGCAGCACAGGTTGTCTCCCCCCCCCCACCCCCCCCAAAAAAGAACAATCACAGGTCCTGGGTTGCGTTTTGTAAATACAAGTAGCGTCATTGTAAATAATGCGCCCCCACCGTAAGTGTTTAGTTTGAAAACAATTCCGCAATTCGGTTAGCTGTGGGCGTGAGTCTGTTAAGCAGGGTGCAATGGAGCAACGGGACATATTTATTTATGTTTTAAAACTGTCACACTCAGGGTCAGGTTAAATGTAGAGGGAACTACACCTACGTGCCACACTAAAGGTAAAAGTAATAGGCCCGGGACGTGCCTAAGAGGAGGAGGGTGCAGTGTTATGGATTTGAGAATGGTGTTTTTTTTGTGTCGTAAAATATCACCCTCCTTCCTCCATTTGTTGTGTATAAAGGTCAAAGGTCGTGCCTGTAGTTATTCCAAATACCACACGTAGCCAATCATAGATTTCCTCCTTGTTCAGTAGTTATCTCCTTATTATGTGTATTAGATTAAGGCTGTGTCTTCCATTAATTGACACTCCATTGCACCGAATTCAAATAAGGTAGATTCCCTTCCAATGCCCCTTTTGTCATCAATGGCCAACTGCATTGGGCGGTTTTCCGCATGCGGATTTCTGCATTCGCTGCTGCTGCTTTATGGTTTTTGCCGCAAAACCTCCATTACGCACGCGGTCAAGTTGGGAAAGAAAGGCGTGTCTCCACCTCGTCATCGGAGGGTGGGGCCAGGAGAGCCCCTACAACCAACCAAGCACGAGGGGTTTGGCTTGAGAGGGCGGAGGAAGAGCGATCGGGGAGGTTCGAAAAGGTTAGAGGGTGTGGCCGATATAACCCGCAGCGGGACGCCCCCCACCTCAGATGAGTCCTGGGAAAGCACGCGACGTCCCCACGTCCCCACGGCGGCACGAAGAGACGATTGAGGAAAGAGGGAGAGAGATGTTTAAATATTATTTAAATATGTATAACCTTTCCCCTTCAGTGTTTTACTCAGTGGTATTTTACAACACGCTGTTTTTCTTCCTATTTAAAAGGCTTTTCTCAATTTCCTCTCCAACTCATTCCACCTCAAAAAAAAGAAATTCAATATCTTATACGTCTCCCTCACTACATGGTCTAAATTCACATTCATTCCATCCCTCCTCCATCATTCTGAACCGGATTGCTAACTTGAAAATCACAACAAACCCAATTTGTTTTCAATGTTCGTCTTTCATTAATCATCCACTTTCTAAACTCCCCTCTTGCCCCTCCCATCCAAATCCCTCCCCTTGCACCTACACTCCTAAACTCCCCCCTTGCCCCGCCACTCTTAAACTCCCCCCCTGCCCCTCCACTCCTGAACTCCCCCCTTTCCCTTCCACTCCTGAACTCCCCCCTTGCCCTTCCCCTCCTAAACTCCCCCCTCACTCCTCCCCTTCAAAACTCCCCCCCAACCCCTCCCATTCAAATCTCCCCCCATACCATTCCTCTCCAATTCTCCCTCCTCCCCCCTCCTCCTCAAAGCTGCCTCCTCCCCACTTCGTCTCCCTTCTATCTCATACCTCCACCCCCCCCCCAACCTTCTTCTTTCCTCTGCCCCCCCTCAAACAACCCCTCACTGTGCCTCATCCCTTCACCTTCAAACCTTTCATCCTCCTCATCCTTCCCTTTCTTGGAACTCTTCTGCAATCGCTGACACACTAACAACTGCTCTCCCTACCTCCCCCTCTCATCCTTCATCTTACCCTACTCCTCCCCTCCCCTGTCCTGTACCCGATGCTCCCCCTCTCTCTTCATTAACGGTATGGACCTCAAACATCCGGGGCCTTCGCTCAAACCTGACTGATCTCTCCATACAGGTTGCTTCTGACAATCCAGACTTGATCTGCTTAACAGAGACTTTCCTCCTTCAAGATGTCTCTGATTCCTTAATATCTCTTCCTGGTTACTCCCTCCTCCGGTATGATAGACCTGAGCCTCGGCCTGGTGGTGGGGTGGCTATCTTTATCAAAAACTCTCTTCCTCACTCTCCTTGCACTGCCCTCTCTCCTCTTCACCCCCAGGAGTACCTCTGGCTACGGCTTCCTCTCCGCTCCCACCTTTTGTTCATATGTGTTCTGTACCGTCCCCCAAACAGTGATGACTCATCTACATTTCACTGTCCGACAACATGGACCAACTTCTATCCACTCATCCCAACTCTCTCTTCCTCATATGTGGTGACTTCAATTGTCATCATGCCACCTGGTTGGGTGTGGGTTCCTCTCTCACCAGTCATGGCACCTCAGCAAAGGACTTCTGTGACTCACTGGGATTGACACAATCTGTCAATTTCCCGACCCGGATCTCAGCCAATGGAGTATCTTCTCTTCTAGACTTGGTTATGACTAACTTCCCTGCTAATGTCTGCTGCTCTTCTTCTGCTCCAATCGGTTCTTCTGATCATGTGCTTGTCAAAGTGGACATCTCTCTGGCCATTCTCAGAGAGCCTCCTCAGCGTCGACGAGTCTGGCATTTCACTCAGGCCGACTGGGACGGTCTTCAAGCAGCCATCATTCGTCTGGATTGGTCTCCCATCTCCACTGCCTCTGACATCAATTCTTCCTGGGAATTCTTCCAAAGCAAACTGATCTCTCTCATGCACAGATTTATCCCATTTCGCCTTCAGTTGTCTTACCCTTCCTCCCATCCATGGTACACTGAATCTTGTGGTGAGGCAGTTGCCCTGAAACAACTTGCCTTTGCTTCTTGGAAGGCTAATCCAACTGAAGGAAATCTCAGTTCCTTCCACCAAGCTCGGAACAAGTGTGTGTCTACCCTCAGGAGTGCCAGGAAGCACTATCTCTCCTCACTCAAGAATGAACTCTCAAACCTGTCTCCTTCCTCCAAATCCTGGTGGCGTCTGGTCAAATCCGTTTCTGGTGTTTGTTCCCCCTCCATCCCCTCCCTTACCTCAAATGGCCACACAGTTGACATCGCACGTGACAAAGCCGAATGCCTCAACTCTGTGTTTGCCTCAAAATCCTTAGTCCCAAACCCATCTCTCTCTGTTCCCACCTTTCCCAGTCGAACCAAACTGCTCCTGGACTCTGTGACCTTCTCTCCTGACAAGGTGCAGGAGTTTTTGTCAAACCTCGACTCTGATTCTGCAACTGGACCAGATGGCATCAGCCCACGGGTCCTAAAATCCTGCTCTGCCGCTCTATCTCACCCCCTCTCTGTTCTTTTCACCCTATCTTTTGCTCAAGATCATCTGCCAGCATCCTGGAAATCAGCAAACATTACCGCTTTACACAAAAAAGGTGCAAAAACAGATCCTTGCAACTACAGACCAATCAGCCTGCTCCCAATTATCAGCAAAGTCATGGAATCCATCATTGCTTCGGATATGAAATCTTTCCTCTTCTCCAATGGCTTGATCTCTGATCATCAATTTGGTTTCAGACCAGGTCACTCTACTCTGGACATGCTGCTCTGCTGTCTCAACAATGGATGAAGGTCCTCAATGCCAAACAGGAAATCAGAGCTGTCTCCCTTGACATATCACGTGCCTTCGATACGGTCTGGCACCCAGCTCTGCTCACCAAACTCTCCTCCGATGGTATCCATGGAAATCTCCATGCATGGCTTGCGGACTTCCTCTCTGGTCGTAGTCAACGTGTGGCCCTGAATGGATTTCTCTCATCTCCCCTTCCCGTTCAGGCTGGAGTTCCCCAAGGCAGTGTGCTGGGCCCTGTGCTTTTTCTGGTCTTTATCAATGATCTCTCCGACTCTCTGGAAAATCCTCTGTATCTATTTGCTGATGACTCCACTCTCTGCCGCTCCATTCCTCTTCCCTCAGATCGGCAGTCTGCAGCCTCCTCACTCTCTGAAGACCTGGACAAAATCACAGAATGATCAAACATGTGGAACATGTCTTTCAATCCTGACAAATCTCACACTCTTACTATGTCTCTCCGAAAAGATCGACTGGACAACCCTCCCATCTACTTTCTCAACAATCCTCTCCAAGAAGTTCTGTCACTCAAGCTTTTGGGTCTCACCATCTGCCATGATCTTTCTTGGGAAAACCACATTTCCAAGCTGGCCTCCAAAGCCAGTCACCGACTGGGCATCCTCCGTCGTGCGAAGTCCTTCCTAGGCACACCTGAGCTCCTCACCACATACAAGGCTTTCATCCGCAGCTCAATGGAATACTGTTCTCCCCTATGGGCTGGTGCTCCTGCCTCACACCTGGCTCGGCTTCACGCTGTTGAATCCAAAGCTTTCAGAATCATTGGAATCTCCCGCGATGAAGCTATCTCTGAGGGCCTTTCACTCACTCACCGCAGGCAGGTAGGTGGTCTTTCTGTCTTCTACCGACTCCTCTCCGGCCTTGCTCCCCCAGCTCTCTCTGTGCTCTGTCCCCCAAATATTCCTACAGGTCGCACAAGATCTGCCAGCCACCCTCTGATGGTTAAACTGTCGAAATCTCGGTTCTCTGCTCACCTTCACTCTTTCATTCCTCTTTTCTCCCGCCTCTGGAACAAACTCCCACACTCACTTCAATCACACTCCTCCCTCCAGGTCTTCAAAACAGCTGTTCACCACCATCTCTTATCTTCCCCCATCCAAAACCTTGATCTTTTCTACCCCCACTAATTCACCCCAGATCCACCTTGTTTGAAATTCCAACTTCTTTCCTGGAAGTCTTGGCAGTGTCCATATGTTTTATACCTCTCCCACCCCCCCCCCTTCCCATGCCTCCCCCCAAAAGCCCTCTCCCTTCCACAGTTCTCTCGATGTCTCCATGTCTCTCGGTCCCTGCTCTCAAATGTTGTGTTTGTGTCCTTCCCCCTCTCTCCCCATCTTGTCTACCGCTCCCGATGTTATTTGTTTTGTGTGTCTGTTTGTCTTTCTGTGTGATTAATGTTCGCTCTTTCACGAGCCTCGATCTTGTATACAAAAAAAAAAAAAAAAAAGACGTGAGGGGGTGCCTGTATTGCGGCAATAGGCCGAGACCCTCTAGGCCCTATTGCCGGTCGGTGAGACGCGAAGCAGAGCTGTGTTTGCCGGGTTTTCGCCTCGACCCCAAAGCGTGGATCGGAGCGCGCGCTTGGAACCGGACCTCGACGCCACCATCTACCTGGACCCTCCTCTGCCGTCCCAAACGATTCCTGTCCTTCCATCCTTTTGTGTACGTGAGTTTGTTTTGTGTGTTCTGTCCTGGGTTATAAGTAAGTCTGTATAAGATAGAAATTGCACTGTGTCCTTCTGGTCCATCACTCTTTCTGTCTTTATTTTCGTATCCTTCCTTCTCCTTGGTTACTTTTGACTTGTACATAATTAGTTCGTAATAAATTATATTTGTTCCTCCTTACTCTGCCTTCTTTCCTTTACATCCGTGTCGTCCTTGTCTTTTCCCAATTGAATACCTGTGGCACGATTTGACCAACGTTCAGGATCGGGTTAGTCTCTGCTAATGGCTCGAACGTCAGGTTGCTAACTGCTCAGCAATTATAACATCTAAAACCGGGGTTCGAGCGGGAGTCCCTCCCTTGCTTCACGGTCAGGAGTGGCACTCAGGTCCTTGGGACTTTTTGTCGACCAAATACCCTGGCTGCTCCTGACCGGAAGGAGCGTTGGGACCCCCAGGACTCACGTCGGTCAGTCGCGGACAAGGGGATTAATCCCCCCCTTCTTAAGGGGGAAAGGCCGACGTAGAGATCCGTAACAATTGGTGTCTGGGGGTGAGATTCGGACCTGAAGCGCGAAAAGCGCGCTCAAATTTCGAGCGGCCAAGATTTAATTTTATTTATAACACCTAAATTGAAAATCGCGCCATGGATGATCAAGGCAACCGGATGCTGGTGGGGGAATTAGAAGAGGGGTTAGGGGTAACCCAGGACCCCAGGGATGTGAATATGGAGGAAATGGAGGAGGAGAGAAATGAAGATGAGGTTGCGGGGAAATCAGGTGCACAAAATGGCGCTCTCGCGCACGTGGTTGTAGAGGCACAAAATGGCGGCTCGCACGTGGTTGGGGCAGCCGCGCCCACAGCACCGGTGAATTTGGACCTCTTTATGATACAAATAACGGCGCTCATGGTCCAGACGAGTGAAGACCTGAGGAATGACGGGAAACCAAATTGTAGGAATGGGAAACCAACTTGTGGGATTGAGGGCTGATATTGAGCGATTGGGGTCCAAATGGGGGCAATGAGGGACGAAGCGAGGGGTACCAGTGAACAATTGGGAAATAAATTTGAGGGGTTAGACAATAAGTTTAAGGGGTTAGACAACGGGATGAAGGAGGTGAAGAATGGGTTAACGGGGTTGGAAAATAGAATGGCTGCCCAGGAGAATCAGATAAAAGGGGTGAAGAATGGGTTAACGGGGCTAGAAGCCAGGATGGAAGACAAATTGCCGGAAAGAGGGGAGCAATCCGCCCGGGAAATCAAACGGATGGGGAACCAGATAGAGGAGGTGAAAATCGGGTTGGAAGGTAAACTGGATGCTCAGAGGGATGAATTGGAACAGATGAGGTCAGCATCTGCTAACGAAATGGAGGAAATGGGGGAGGAGATAAGATGAGGTGTAAGCGAGGATGTCTCGGGGGTACGCGAGGAGGTAAAGCGAGGTGAGGAGCGTATGGAGAAAGAGGTGAGGAATAATACGGCTAGGTTACAAGGGGGCATAGAGGAGTTGACGCAGGAGGTGGAACAGCTGACGTTGGGACAAAAGGAACTAGTGGAGCAGGTGGAAAAGAACACTGCGATACTAGGAGGGTTGAAAGCGACACAAAAAGAAATCAAAAATGAATTAATAGCGACGAAGAGGGAATGTAAGATGGTACGTGAGGGGTTGACAAAGCGTTTGGACGAGGTGACAGAGGCAATGGAGACGAAAGACCGGGAGGTGTTTACATGGTGTGAGGTTAGGTGATCTTGGCGGCCATTCCACTGCATGGTTGAGGGCGATGACTCGATCTCCAAAGAGTTCCCTCAGTCGATCTCGGACAGCGATAAGACGATGTGCTGGGGTGCCGTCTTGGGCCCACCAGAGATATCTGAAGACACCACGAACCTGTCGCTCAGTTCTTCTCCAGCTGCGGTAAATCTTCATCATTGATCATCTGCAGATACCTGTTACCATTGACATTCCTTTGAAAGAAAAATGGTCCGATCACCTGACCACTTCCACAAAGTCCCAACCAAACAGTCCACTTTTGTCGATTCATGTTGGTGTCAAAATTAAATTCCGGGATTTGTCCTGCATATTTAAGAACATTATTGGTATTGACCTTGCTGTCCATGGCGAAAGCAGTTTCGTCGCCGATAACGAGATACTGCAGGAAATTGACACCTCTTCACAACGTGCTGTCAACCATCCAGCAAGCACCAACCTCCTGGCAAAATCCCCTGGCGTAAGTTGATGCCAGATGTGAATCCGATATGGATGTTGGTGGAGGCCCAGTCTTGTGATTCGGTTGAATGTTGCCGAGGCAATCCCGTCCCATTTCGTCTTGTGCTGGTATCCCTAGGATGCTCCAAAACTTGCTGCCTTACTGCTGCAATGTTCATTTCCGATCGCCCAGGGCGCCTCCAACCAGAATTCCCCTTGTTGCGGTTGAGGCTCATTCCATGTTCTTGGTATTGTCTAACATTCCCCCAGATGGTTTTGGTTGCTGGAGGCTGCCGTTCTGGGAAACGTTCCCTGAACGCATCACGAGTTCGCTGCAAACTTCCAGTTTGGTGAAAGGTTGTAACCACGAAGGTCCGCTGTTCAGTCGTAAGTTGAACCATCTTTTCAATGACCCAGACTGTCTCTAAACCCATACACTGTAGGCCCATCTTAAATACCCATCTTAAACAAAGGCTGACGCAACCGACGATTTCAAGACCAGCTTAATAATTTTACATAATCAACTTGGCAGTCGACAAGTAATGCTTCCATTTCAAAATGTCTTGCCACAATTAGCCAAACTTGTAAAAATGCGATTTGAACTTGTCATTTTCAATGAACATGTACTCCGTCATGTGTGACAGCAATGATGCATGAAAGGCATCAATGGAAAACTGAGGATCTCCTCATAATTGGTAAACCACATGTAAATTGTCAAACTAAATAACCTTTGCATATTAACCGCTTGAATTCGGATTACCTTTTTTTTGATACGCTCCGTAACACATCCACCAAACTAACACATTCACCAAACTAACACATCTGCCAAACAAACACATGCGCCAAACTAACACGTCTGCCAAACAAACACATCCGCCAAACAAACACATGCGCCAAACTAACACGTCCGCGAAACAAACACGTCCGCCAAACTAACACATCCGCCAAACTAACACATCCGCCAAACTAACACATCCGCCAAACTAACACATCCGCCAACCAAACACATGCACCAAACTCACACATCTGCCAAACAAACACATCCGCCAGAAAACACAAGAGCCAAGCAAACACACCCGCTAAAACAAGACATCCGCCAAACTAACACATCCGCCAAACTAACACATCCGCCAAACAAACACATCCGCCAAACAAACACATCCGCCAAACTAACACATCCGCCAAACTAACACATCCGCCAAACAAACACATCCGCCAAACTAACACATCCGCCAAACGAACACATCCGCCAAACGAACACATCCGCCAAACTAACACATCCGCCAAACTAACACATCCGCCAAACTAACACATCCCCCAAACTAACGCATCCGCCAAACTAACACATCCGCCAAACTAACACATCCACAAAACAAATACATCCACCAAACTAACACATCCCCCAAACTAACACATGCGCCAAACTAACACATCCCCCAAACAAACACATGAGCCAAACTAACACATGCGCCAAACAAACACATGCACCAAACAAACACACCCCACCAAACTAACACATCCGCCAAACTAACACATCCTCGAAACTAACACATCCTCGAAACTAACACATCCTATAAACTAACACATCCACCAAACAAATACATCCGCCAAACTAACACATCCGCCAAACTAACACATGCGGCAAACAAACACATGCGCCAAACAAACACAGGCGCCAAACAGAACACATGCGCCAAACAAACACATGCGCGAAACCAACACATCCGCCAAACCAACACATCCGCCAAACTAACACATCCGCCAAACAAACACATCCAGCAAACAAACAAATGCGCCAAACCAACACATCCGCCAAACTAACACATCCGCCAAACAAACACATCCGCCAAACAAACACATCCGCCAAAGTAACACATCCGCCAAACGAACACATCCACCAAACGAACACTTCCGCCAAACTAACACATCTGCCAAACTAACACATCTGCCAAACTAACACATCCGCCAAACTAATACATCTGACAAACGAACACATCCGCCAAACAAACACATGCGCCAAACTAACACATGCGCCAAACAAACACAAGCGCCAAACTAACACATGCGCCAAACTAACACGTCCGCCAAACAAACACGTCCGCCAAACTAACACATCCGCCAAACTAACACATCCACAAAACAAATACATCCACCAAACTAACACATCCGCCAAACAAACACATGCGCCAAACTAACACATCCCCCAAACAAACACATGCGCCAAACTAACACATGCACCACACAAACACAGCGCCAAACAAACACATCCGCCAAACTAACACATCCGCCAAACTAACACATCCGCCAAACTAACACATCAGCCAAACTAACACATCCGCCAAACTAACACATCCGCCAAACAAACACATGCGCCAAACAAACACATGCGCCAAACAAACACATGCGCCAAACAAGCACATGCGCCAAACAAACACATGCGCCAAACAGAACACATGCGTGAAACAAACACATGCGCCAAACAAACACATCCGCCAAACCAACACATCCGCCAAACTAACACATCCGCCAAACTAACACATCCGCCAAACTAACACATCTGCCAAACAAACACATCCGCCAAACAAACACATCCGCCAAACTAACACATCCGCCAAACTAACACATCCGCCAAACAAACATCCGCCAAACTAACACATCCGCCAAACGAACACATCCACCAAACTAACACATCCGCGAAACTAACACATCCGCCAAACGAACACATCCGCCAAACTAACACATCAGCCAAACTAACACATCCACCAAACTAACACATCCACCAAACAAACACATCCGCCAAACTAACACATGCGCCAAAC
The DNA here is from genome assembly GCF_964187855.1 of Myxine glutinosa. Taxonomy (NCBI): domain Eukaryota; kingdom Metazoa; phylum Chordata; class Myxini; order Myxiniformes; family Myxinidae; genus Myxine; species Myxine glutinosa. Next base: position 164,793,433 of record NC_136261.1, read on the forward strand.
ATATGCGCAAACCAAACACATCCGCCAAACAAACACATCCGCCAAACAAACACATGCGCCAAACAAACACATGCACCAAACTAACACATGTGCCAAACTAACACATCCGCCAAACAAACACATCCGCCAAACTAACACATCCGCCAAACAAACACATCCGCCAAACAAACACATGCGCCAAACTAACACATCCGCCAAACTAACACATCCGCCAAACAAACACATCCGCCAAACAAACACATGCGCCAAACAAACACATCCACCAAACAAACACATCCGCCAAACAAACACATGGCCAAACAAACACATCCGCCAAACTAACACATCCGCCAAACTAACACATCCGCCAAACTAACACATCCGCCAAACTAACACATCCGCCAAACTAACACATCCGCCAAACTAACACATCTGCCAAACTAACACATCCTCGAAATTAACACATCCTCGAAACTAACACATCCTCTAAACTAACACATCTTCCAAACATAGACATCCGCCAAACTAACACATCCGCCAAACTAACACATCCGCCAAACAAACACATCCGCCAAACAAACACATGCGCCAAACAAACACATGCGCCAAACAAACACATGCACCAAACAAACACATGCGCCAAACAAACACATGGGCCAAACAAACACATGCGCCAAACTAACACATCCACCAAACTAACACCTCCGCGAAACAAACACATGCGCCAAACAAACACATGCGCCAAACAAACACATGCGCCAAACAAACACATGCGCCAAACAAACACAAGTGCCAAACTAACACATCCACCAAAGTAACACATCCTCGAAACTAACACATCCTCGAAAGTAACACATCCTCTAAACTAACACATCCGCCAAACATATACATCCGCCAAACTAACACATCCGCCAAACAAACACATGCGCCAAACAAACACATGCGCCAAACAAACACATGTACCAAACAAACACATGCGCCAAACAAACACATCCGCCAAACTAACACATCCGCCAAACTAACACATCTGCCAAACAAACACATGCGCCAAACCAACACATCCGCCAAACTAACACATCCGCCAAACTAATACATCTGCCAAAACAACACATCCGCCAAACCAACACATCCGCCAAACCAACACATCCGCCAAACCAACACATATGCCAAACAAACACATCCGCCAAACTAACACATCCGCCAAACGATCACATCTGCCAAACTAACACATCCGCCAAACAAACACATCTGCCAAACAAACCCATGCGCCAAACAAACACATGCGCCAAACAAACACATGCGCCAAACAAACACATGCGCCACACAAACACATGCACCAAACAAACACATGCGCCAAACAAATACATGCGCCAAACCAACACATCCGCCAAACTAACACATCCGCCAAACTAACACATCCGCCAAACAAACACATGTGCCAAACAAACACATTCACCAAACTAACACATCCACCAAACTAACACATCTGCCAAACGAACACATCCGCCAAACGAACACATCCGCCAAACTAACACATGCGTCAAACAAACACATGCGCCAAACAAACACATTCACCAAACTAACACATCCGCCAAACAAACACATGCGCCAAATAAACACATCCGCCAAACTAACACATACACCAAACTAACACATCCACCAAACGAACACATCCGCCAAACAAACACATCCGCCAAACAAACACATGCGCCAAACAAACACATTCACCAAACTAACACATCCGCCAAACAAACACATGCGCCAAATAAACACATCCGCCAAACTAACACATACACCAAACTAACACATCCACCAAACGAACACATCCGCCAAACAAACACATCCGCCAAACAAACACATGCGCCAAACAAACACATTCACCAAACTAACACATCCACCAAACTAACACATCTGCCAAACGAAAACATCCGCCAAACGAACACATCTGCCAACCAAACACATGCGCCAAACAAACACATCCACCAAACAAACACATCCGCCAAACAAACACATGGCCAAACAAACACATCCGCCAAACTAACACATCCGCCAAACTAACACATCCGCCAAACTAACACATCCGCCAAACTAACACATCCGCCAAACTAACACATCTGCCAAACTAACACATCCTCGAAATTAACACATCCTCGAAACTAACACATCCTCTAAACTAACACATCCTCCAAACATAGACATCCGCCAAACTAACACATCCGCCAAACTAACACATCCGCCAAACAAACACATCCGCCAAACAAACACATGCGCCAAACAAACACATGCGCCAAACAAACACATGCACCAAACAAACACATGCGCCAAACAAACACATGGGCCAAACAAACACATGCGCCAAACTAACACATCCACCAAACTAACACCTCCGCGAAACAAACACATGCGCCAAACAAACACATGCGCCAAACAAACACATGCGCCAAACAAACACATGCGCCAAACAAACACATGCGCCAAACTAACACATCCACCAAAGTAACACATCCTCGAAACTAACACATCCTCGAAAGTAACACATCCTCTAAACTAACACATCCGCCAAACATATACATCCGCCAAACTAACACATCCGCCAAACTAACACATCCGCCAAACAAACACATGCGCCAAACAAACACATGCGCCAAACAAACACATGTACCAAACAAACACATGCGCCAAACAAACACATCCGCCAAACTAACACATCCGCCAAACTAACACATCTGCCAAACAAACACATGCGCCAAACCAACACATCCGCCAAACTAACACATCCGCCAAACTAATACATCTGCCAAAACAACACATCCGCCAAACCAACACATCCGCCAAACCAACACATCCGCCAAACCAACACATATGCCAAACAAACACATCCGCCAAACTAACACATCCGCCAAACGATCACATCTGCCAAACTAACACATCCGCCAAACAAACACATCTGCCAAACAAACCCATGCGCCAAACAAACACATGCGCCAAACAAACACATGCGCCAAACAAACACATGCGCCACACAAACACATGCACCAAACAAACACATGCGCCAAACAAATACATGCGCCAAACCAACACATCCGCCAAACTAACACATCCGCCAAACTAACACATCCGCCAAACAAACACATGTGCCAAACAAACACATTCACCAAACTAACACATCCACCAAACTAACACATCTGCCAAACGAACACATCCGCCAAACGAACACATCCGCCAAACTAACACATGCGTCAAACAAACACATGCGCCAAACAAACACATTCACCAAACTAACACATCCGCCAAACAAACACATGCGCCAAATAAACACATCCGCCAAACTAACACATACACCAAACTAACACATCCACCAAACGAACACATCCGCCAAACAAACACATCCGCCAAACAAACACATGCGCCAAACAAACACATTCACCAAACTAACACATCCACCAAACTAACACATCTGCCAAACGAAAACATCCGCCAAACGAACACATCTGCCAACCAAACACAGGCGCCAAACTAACACATCCGCCCAACAAACACATGCGCCAAACCAACACATCCGCCAAACAAACACATGCGCCAAACAAACACATTCACCAAACTAACACATCCACCAAACTAACACATCTGCCAAACGAACACATCCGCCAAACGAACACATCCGCCAAACTAACACATCCGCCAAACAAACACATGCGCCAAACAAACACATGCGCCAAACAAACACATGCGCCAAACAAACACATGCGCCAAACAAACACATGCGCCAAACAAACACATGCGCCAAACAAACACATGCGCCAAACACATGCGCCAAACAAACACATGTGCCAAACAAACACAACCTCGAAACTAACACATCCTCGAAATTAACACATCCTATAAACTAACACATCCACCAAACAAACACATCCGCCATACAAACACATCCGCCAAACTAACACATCCGCCAAACTAACACAACCTCGAAACTAACACATCCTCGAAATTAACACATCCTATAAACTAACACATCCACCAAACAAATACATCCGCCAAACAAACACATCCGCCAAACTTACGCATCCTCCAAACTAACACATCCGCCAAACGAACACATCCGCCAAACAAACACATCCGCCAAACAAAGACACCGCCAAACAAACACACCGCCAAACAAACACACCGCCACACAAACACATCCTCGAAACTAACACATCCTATAAACTAACACATCCACCAAACAAATACATCCGCCAAACTAACACATCCGCCAAACTAACACATCTGCCAAACAAACCCATGCGCCAAACTAACACATGTGCTAAACAAACACATGCGCCAAAAAAACACATGCGCCACACAAACACATGCGCCAAACAAACACATGCGCCAAACAAACACATGCGCCAAACCAACACATCCGCCAAACTAACACATCCGCCAAATAAACACATCCGCCAAACTAACACATCCGCCAAACTAACACATCCGCCAAACTAACACATCCGCCAAACAAACACATCCGCCAAACAAACGCATCCCCCAAACTAACGCATCCGCCAAACTAACACATCCCCCAAACAAACACATCCCCCAAACTAACGCATCCGCCAAACTAACACATCCGCCAAACGAACACATCCGCCAAACGAACACATCTGCCAAACTAACACATCCGCCAAACTAACACATCTGCCAAACGAACACATCCGCTAAACTAACACATCCGCCAAACTAACACATCTGCCAAACAAACACATGCGCCAAACCAACACATCCGCCAAACTAACACATCCACCAAACTAATACATCTGCCAAAACAACACATCCGCCAAACCAACACATCCGCCAAACCAACACATCCGCCAAACAAACACATCTGCCAAACAAACACATCCGCCAAACTAACACATCCGCCAAACAAACACATCCGCCAAACGAACACATCCGCCAAACGAACACATCCGCCAAACGAACACATCCGCCAAACTAACACATCCGCTAAACAAACACATCCGCCAAACTAACACATCCGCCAAACTAACACATCCGCCAAACGATCACATCCGCCAAACAAACACATCCGCCAAACAAACACATCCGCCAAACAAACACATCCGCCAAACAAACACATCCGCCAAACAAACACATCCGCCAAAGAAACACATCCGCCAAATAAACACATCCGCCAAACTAACACATCCGCCAAACGATCACATCCGCCAAACTAACACATCCGCCAAACAAACACATCTGCCAAACAAACCCATGCGCCAAACAAACACATGCGCCAAACAAACACATGCGCCAAACAAACACATGCGCCACACAAACACATGCACCAAACAAACACATGCGCCAAACAAATACATGCGCCAAACCAACACATCCGCCAAACTAACACATCCGCCAAACTAACACATCCGCCAAACTAACACATGCGCCAAACAAGCACATTCACCAAACTAACACATCCACCAAACTAACACAGCCACCAAACTAACACATCCGCTAAACAAACACATCCACCAAACTAACACATCCGCCAAACGATCACATCCGCCAAACTAACACATCCGCTAAACAAACACATCTGCCAAACAAACCCATGCGCCAAACAAACACATGCGCCAAACAAACACATGCGCCAAACAAACACATACGCCACACAAACACATGCACCAAACAAACACATGCGCCAAACAAATACATGCGCCAAACCAACACATCCGCCAAACTAACACATCCGCCAAACTAACACATCCGCCAAACAAACACATGCGCCAAACAAACACATTCACCAAACTAACACATCCACCAAACTAACACATCCGCCAAACTAACACATCCGCCAAACAAACACATGCGCCAAACTAACACATCCGCCAAACAAACACATCCGCCAAACTAACACATGCGCCAAACAAACACATCCGCCAAACTAACACATCCACCAAACTAACACATCCGCCAAACTAACACATCTGCCAAACTAACACATCCTCGAAATTAACACATCCTCGAAAACTAACACATCCTCTAAACTAACACATCCGCCAAACATAGACATCCGCCAAACTAACACATCCGCCAAACTAACACATCCGCCAAACAAACACATCCGCCAAACAAACACATCCGCCAAACTAACACATGCGCCAAACAAACACATCCGCCAAACTAACACATCCACCAAACTAACACATCCGCCAAACTAACACATCTGCCAAACTAACACATCCTCGAAATTAACACATCCTCGAAAACTAACACATCCTCTAAACTAACACATCCGCCAAACATAGACATCCGCCAAACTAACACATCCGCCAAACTAACACATCCGCCAAACAAACACATCCGCCAAACAAACACATCCGCCAAACTAACACATCCGCCAAACTAACACATCCGCCAAACAAACACATCCGCCAAACTAACACATCCGCCAAACTAACACATCCCCCAAACTAACACATCCCCCAAACTAACACATCCGCCAAACTAACACATCCGCCAAACAAACACATCCGCCAAACAAACGCATCCCCCAAACTAACGCATCCGCCAAACTAACACATCCCCCAAACAAACACATCCCCCAAACAAACACATCCCCCAAACTAACACATCCGCCAAACTAACACATCCGCCAAACGAACACATCCGCCAAACGAACACATCTGCCAAACTAACACATCCGCCAAACTAACACATCTGCCAAACGAACACATCCGCCAAACTAACACATCCGCCAAACTAACACATCTGCCAAACAAACACATGCGCCAAACTAACACATCCGCCAAACTAACACATCCGCCAAACAAACACATGGCCAAACAAACACATCCGCCAAACTAACACATCCGCCAAACTAACACATCCGCCAAACTGACACATCCGCCAAACTAACACATCCGCCAAACTAACACATCCACCAAACTAACACATCCGCCAAACTAACACATCTGCCAAACTAACACATCCTCGAAATTAACACATCCTCGAAACGAACACATCCTCTAAACTAACACATCCGCCAAACATAGACATCCGCCAAACTAACACATCCGCCAAACTAACACATCCGCCAAACAAACACATCCGCCAAACAAACACATGCGCCAAACAAACACATGCGCCAAACAAACACATGCACCAAACAAACACATGCGCCAAACAAACACATGGGCCAAACAAACACATGCGCCAAACTAACACATCCGCCAAACTAACACCTCCGCGAAACAAACACATGCGCCAAACAAACACATGCGCCAAACTAACACATCCGCCAAACTAACACATCCTCGAAATTAACACATCCTCGAAAGTAACACATCCGAACATAAAACTAACATAAAACTAACTAAACTAAAACTAACATAAACTAACACATCCGCCAAACATATACATCCGCCAAACTAACACATCCGCCAAACTAACACATCCGCCAAACAAACACATGCGCCAAACAAACACATGCGCCAAACAAACTCATGTGCCAAACAAACACATGCGCCAAACAAACACATGCGCCAAACAAACACATGCGCCAAACAAACACATGGGCCAAACAAACACATGGGCCAAACAAACACATGCGCCAAACTAACACATCTGCCAAACTAACACCTCCGCGAAACAAACACATGCGCCAAACAAACACATGCGCCAAACTAACACATCCGCCAAACTAACACATCCGCCAAACTAACACATCTGCCAAACTAACACATCCACCAGACAAACACATCCACCTGACTAACACATCTGCCAAACAAACACATCCGCCAAACTAACACATCCGCCAAACTAACACATCCGCCAAACAAACACACCGCCAAACTAACACATCCGCCAAACAAACACATGCACCAAACTCACACATCTGCCAAACAAACACATCCGCCAGAAAACACAAGCGCCAAACAAACACACCCGCTAAAATAAGACATCCGCCAAACTAACACATCCGCCAAACTAACACATCCGCCAAACTAACACATCCGCCAAACAAACACATCCGCCAAACAAACACATCCGCCAAACTAACACATCCGCCAAACTAACACATCCGCCAAACAAACACATCCACCAAACTAACACATCCGCCAAACTAACACATCCACAAAACAAATACATCCCCCAAACTAACACATCCCCCAAACTAACACATCCCCCAAACTAACACATCCCCCAAACTAACACATCCCCCAAACTAACACATCCGCCAAACTAACACATCCGCCAAACAAACACATCCGCCAAACAAACACATCCCCCAAACTAACGCATTCGCCAAACTAACACATCCCGCAAACAAACATCCCCCCAAACAAACACATCCCCCAAACTAACGCATCCGCCAAACTAACACATCCGCCAAACGAACACATCCGCCAAACGAACACATCTGCCAAACTAACACATCCGCCAAACTAACACATCTGCCAAACTAACACATCCGCCAAACTAACACATCCGCCAAACTAACACATCTGCCAAACAAACACATGCGCCAAACCAACACATCCGCCAAACTAACACATCCGCCAAACTAATACATCTGCCAAAACAACACATCCGCCAAACCAACACATCCGCCAAACCAACACATCCGCCAAACCAACACATCTGCCAAACAAACACATCCGCCAAACTAACACATCCGCCAAACGATCACATCCGCCAAACTAACACATCCGCCAAACAAACACATCTGCCAAACAAACCCATGCGCCAAACAAACACATGCGCCAAACAAACACATGCGCCAAACAAACACATGCGCCACACAAACACATGCACCAAACAAACACATGCGCCAAACAAATACATGCGCCAAACCAACACATCCGCCAAACAAACACATCCGCCAAACTAACACATCCGCCAAACAAACACATGCGCCAAACAAACACATTCACCAAACTAACACATCCACCAAACTAACATATCTGCCAAACGAACACATCCACCAAACGAACACATCCGCCAAACTAACAAATGCGTCAAACAAACACATGCGCCAAACAAACACATTCACCAAACTAACACATCCGCCAAACAAACACATGCGCCAAATAAACACATCCGCCAAACTAACACATCCCCCAAACTAACACATCCCCCAAACTAACACATCCGCCAAACTAACACATTCGCCAAACAAACACATCCGCCAAACAAACGCATCCCCCAAACTAACGCATCCGCCAAACTAACACATCCCCCAAACAAACACATCCCCCAAACTAACGCATCCGCCAAACTAACACATCCGCCAAACGAACACATCCGCCAAACGAACACATCTGCCAAACTAACACATCCGCCAAACTAACACATCTGCCAAACGAACACATCCGCCAAACTAACACATCCGCCAAACTAACACATCTGCCAAACAAACACATGCGCCAAACCAACACATCCGCCAAACTAACACATCCGCCAAACTAATAATCTGCCAAAACAACACATCCGCCAAACCAACACATCCGCCAAACCAACACATCCGCCAAACCAACACATCTGCCAAACAAACACATCCGCCAAACTAACACATCCGCCAAACGATCACATCCGCCAAACTAACACATCCGCCAAACAAACACATCTGCCAAACAAACCCATGCGCCAAACAAACACATGCGCCAAACAAACACATGCGCCAAACAAACACATGCGCCACACAAACACATGCACCAAACAAACACATGCGCCAAACAAATACATCCGCCAAACCAACATATCCGCCAAACTAACACATCCGCCAAACTAACACATCCGCCAAACAAACACATGTGCCAAACAAACACATTCACCAAACTAACACATCCACCAAACTAACACATCTGCCAAACGAACACATCCGCCAAACGAACACATCCGCCAAACTAACACATGCGTCAAACAAACACATGCGCCAAACAAACACATTCACCAAACTAACACATCCACCAAACTAACACATCTGCCAAACGAAAACATCCGCCAAACGAACACATCTGCCAACCAAACACAGGCGCCAAACTAACACATCCGCCAAACTAACACATCCGCCAAACAAACACATGCGCCAAACAAACACATTCACCAAACTAACACATCCACCAAACTAACACATCCGCCAAACTAACACATCCGCCAAATAAACACATGCGCCAAACTAACACATCCGCCAAACAAACACATCCGCCAAACAAACACATGCGCCAAACTAACACATCCGCCAAACAAACACGTGCGCCAAACTAACACATCCGCCAAACAAACACATGCGCCAAACTAACACATCCGCCAAACAAACACATCCGCCAAACAAACACATGCGCCAAACTAACACATCCGCCAAACAAACACGTGCGCCAAACTAACACATGCGCCAAACAAACACATCCGCCAAACTAACACATCCACCAAACTAACACATCCGCCAAACTAACACATCTGCCAAACTAACACATCCTCGAAATTAACACATCCTCGAAACTAACACATCCTCTAAACTAACACATCCGCCAAACATAGACATCCGCCAAACTAACACATCCACCAAACTAACACATCCGCCAAACTAACACATCTGCCAAACTAACACATCCTCGAAATTAACACATCCTCGAAACTAAAACATCCTCTAAACTAACACATCCGCCAAACATAGACATCCGCCAAACTAACACATCCGCCAAACTAACACATCCGCCAAACAAACACATCCGCCAAACAAACACATGCGCCAAACTAACACATCCGCCAAACTAACACATCCGCCAAACTAACACATCCGCCAAACAAACACATGCGCCAAACTAACACATCCGCCAAACAAACACATCCACCAAACTAACACATCCGCCAAACTAACACATCCGCCAAACGATCACATCCGCCAAACTAACACATCCGCCAAACAAACACATCTGCCAAACAAACCCATGCGCCAAACAAACACATGCGCCAAACAAACACATGCGCCAAACAAACACATGCGCCACACAAACACATGCACCAAACAAACACATGCGCCAAACAAATACATCCGCCAAACCAACATATCCGCCAAACTAACACATCCGCCAAACTAACACATCCGCCAAACAAACACATGTGCCAAACAAACACATTCACCAAACTAACACATCCACCAAACTAACACATCTGCCAAACGAACACATCCGCCAAACGAACACATCCGCCAAACTAACACATGCGTCAAACAAACACATGCGCCAAACAAACACATTCACCAAACTAACACATCCACCAAACTAACACATCTGCCAAACGAAAACATCCGCCAAACGAACACATCTGCCAACCAAACACAGGCGCCAAACTAACACATCCGCCAAACTAACACATCCGCCAAACAAACACATGCGCCAAACAAACACATTCACCAAACTAACACATCCACCAAACTAACACATCCGCCAAACTAACACATCCGCCAAACAAACACATGCGCCAAACTAACACATCCGCCAAACAAACACATCCGCCAAACAAACACATGCGCCAAACTAACACATCCGCCAAACAAACACGTGCGCCAAACTAACACATCCGCCAAACAAACACATGCGCCAAACTAACACATCCGCCAAACAAACACATCCGCCAAACAAACACATGCGCCAAACTAACACATCCGCCAAACAAACACGTGCGCCAAACTAACACATGCGCCAAACAAACACATCCGCCAAACTAACACATCCACCAAACTAACACATCCGCCAAACTAACACATCTGCCAAACTAACACATCCTCGAAATTAACACATCCTCGAAACTAACACATCCTCTAAACTAACACATCCGCCAAACATAGACATCCGCCAAACTAACACATCCACCAAACTAACACATCCGCCAAACTAACACATCTGCCAAACTAACACATCCTCGAAATTAACACATCCTCGAAACTAACACATCCTCTAAACTAACACATCCGCCAAACATAGACATCCGCCAAACTAACACATCCGCCAAACTAACACATCCGCCAAACAAACACATCCGCCAAACAAACACATGCGCCAAACTAACACATCCGCCAAACAAACACATGCGCCAAACTAACACATCCGCCAAACAAACACATGCGCCAAACTAACACATCCGCCAAACAAACACATGCGCCAAACTAACACATCCGCCAAACAAACACGTGCGCCAAACTAACACATGCGCCAAACAAACACATCCGCCAAACTAACACATCCACCAAACTAACACATCCGCCAAACTAACACATCTGCCAAACTAACACATCCTCGAAATTAACACATCCTCGAAAACTAACACATCCTCTAAACTAACACATCCGCCAAACATAGACATCCGCCAAACTAACACATCCGCCAAACTAACACATCCGCCAAACAAACACATCCGCCAAACAAACACATCCGCCAAACTAACACATCCGCCAAACTAACACATCCGCCAAACAAACACATCCGCCAAACTAACACATCCGCCAAACTAACACATCCCCCAAACTAACACATCCCCCAAACTAACACATCCGCCAAACTAACACATCCGCCAAACAAACACATCCGCCAAACAAACGCATCCCCCAAACTAACGCATCCGCCAAACTAACACATCCCCCAAACAAACACATCCCCCAAACAAACACATCCCCCAAACTAACACATCCGCCAAACTAACACATCCGCCAAACGAACACATCCGCCAAACGAACACATCTGCCAAACTAACACATCCGCCAAACTAACACATCTGCCAAACGAACACATCCGCCAAACTAACACATCCGCCAAACTAACACATCTGCCAAACAAACACATGCGCCAAACTAACACATCCGCCAAACTAACACATCCGCCAAACAAACACATGGCCAAACAAACACATCCGCCAAACTAACACATCCGCCAAACTAACACATCCGCCAAACTGACACATCCGCCAAACTAACACATCCGCCAAACTAACACATCCACCAAACTAACACATCCGCCAAACTAACACATCTGCCAAACTAACACATCCTCGAAATTAACACATCCTCGAAACGAACACATCCTCTAAACTAACACATCCGCCAAACATAGACATCCGCCAAACTAACACATCCGCCAAACTAACACATCCGCCAAACAAACACATCCGCCAAACAAACACATGCGCCAAACAAACACATGCGCCAAACAAACACATGCACCAAACAAACACATGCGCCAAACAAACACATGGGCCAAACAAACACATGCGCCAAACTAACACATCCGCCAAACTAACACCTCCGCGAAACAAACACATGCGCCAAACAAACACATGCGCCAAACTAACACATCCGCCAAACTAACACATCCTCGAAATTAACACATCCTCGAAAGTAACACATCCGAACATAAAACTAACATAAAACTAACTAAACTAAAACTAACATAAACTAACACATCCGCCAAACATATACATCCGCCAAACTAACACATCCGCCAAACTAACACATCCGCCAAACTAACACATGCGTCAAACAAACACATGCGCCAAACAAACACATTCACCAAACTAACACATCCACCAAACTAACACATCTGCCAAACGAAAACATCCGCCAAACGAACACATCTGCCAACCAAACACAGGCGCCAAACTAACACATCCGCCAAACTAACACATCCGCCAAACAAACACATGCGCCAAACAAACACATTCACCAAACTAACACATCCACCAAACTAACACATCCGCCAAACTAACACATCCGCCAAACAAACACATGCGCCAAACTAACACATCCGCCAAACAAACACATCCGCCAAACAAACACATGCGCCAAACTAACACATCCGCCAAACAAACACGTGCGCCAAACTAACACATCCGCCAAACAAACACATGCGCCAAACTAACACATCCGCCAAACAAACACATCCGCCAAACAAACACATGCGCCAAACTAACACATCCGCCAAACAAACACGTGCGCCAAACTAACACATGCGCCAAACAAACACATCCGCCAAACTAACACATCCACCAAACTAACACATCCGCCAAACTAACACATCTGCCAAACTAACACATCCTCGAAATTAACACATCCTCGAAACTAACACATCCTCTAAACTAACACATCCGCCAAACATAGACATCCGCCAAACTAACACATCCACCAAACTAACACATCCGCCAAACTAACACATCTGCCAAACTAACACATCCTCGAAATTAACACATCCTCGAAACTAACACATCCTCTAAACTAACACATCCGCCAAACATAGACATCCGCCAAACTAACACATCCGCCAAACTAACACATCCGCCAAACAAACACATCCGCCAAACAAACACATGCGCCAAACTAACACATCCGCCAAACTAACACATCCGCCAAACTAACACATCCGCCAAACAAACACATGCGCCAAACTAACACATCCGCCAAACAAACACATCCACCAAACTAACACATCCGCCAAACTAACACATCCGCCAAACGATCACATCCGCCAAACTAACACATCCGCCAAACAAACACATCTGCCAAACAAACCCATGCGCCAAACAAACACATGCGCCAAACAAACACATGCGCCAAACAAACACATGCGCCACACAAACACATGCACCAAACAAACACATGCGCCAAACAAATACATCCGCCAAACCAACATATCCGCCAAACTAACACATCCGCCAAACTAACACATCCGCCAAACAAACACATGTGCCAAACAAACACATTCACCAAACTAACACATCCACCAAACTAACACATCTGCCAAACGAACACATCCGCCAAACGAACACATCCGCCAAACTAACACATGCGTCAAACAAACACATGCGCCAAACAAACACATTCACCAAACTAACACATCCACCAAACTAACACATCTGCCAAACGAAAACATCCGCCAAACGAACACATCTGCCAACCAAACACAGGCGCCAAACTAACACATCCGCCAAACTAACACATCCGCCAAACAAACACATGCGCCAAACAAACACATTCACCAAACTAACACATCCACCAAACTAACACATCCGCCAAACTAACACATCCGCCAAACAAACACATGCGCCAAACTAACACATCCGCCAAACAAACACATCCGCCAAACAAACACATGCGCCAAACTAACACATCCGCCAAACAAACACGTGCGCCAAACTAACACATCCGCCAAACAAACACATGCGCCAAACTAACACATCCGCCAAACAAACACATCCGCCAAACAAACACATGCGCCAAACTAACACATCCGCCAAACAAACACGTGCGCCAAACTAACACATGCGCCAAACAAACACATCCGCCAAACTAACACATCCACCAAACTAACACATCCGCCAAACTAACACATCTGCCAAACTAACACATCCTCGAAATTAACACATCCTCGAAACTAACACATCCTCTAAACTAACACATCCGCCAAACATAGACATCCGCCAAACTAACACATCCACCAAACTAACACATCCGCCAAACTAACACATCTGCCAAACTAACACATCCTCGAAATTAACACATCCTCGAAACTAACACATCCTCTAAACTAACACATCCGCCAAACATAGACATCCGCCAAACTAACACATCCGCCAAACTAACACATCCGCCAAACAAACACATCCGCCAAACAAACACATGCGCCAAACTAACACATCCGCCAAACAAACACATGCGCCAAACTAACACATCCGCCAAACAAACACATGCGCCAAACTAACACATCCGCCAAACAAACACATGCGCCAAACTAACACATCCGCCAAACAAACACGTGCGCCAAACTAACACATGCGCCAAACAAACACATCCGCCAAACTAACACATCCACCAAACTAACACATCCGCCAAACTAACACATCTGCCAAACTAACACATCCTCGAAATTAACACATCCTCGAAAACTAACACATCCTCTAAACTAACACATCCGCCAAACATAGACATCCGCCAAACTAACACATCCGCCAAACTAACACATCCGCCAAACAAACACATCCGCCAAACAAACACATCCGCCAAACTAACACATCCGCCAAACTAACACATCCGCCAAACAAACACATCCGCCAAACTAACACATCCGCCAAACTAACACATCCCCCAAACTAACACATCCCCCAAACTAACACATCCGCCAAACTAACACATCCGCCAAACAAACACATCCGCCAAACAAACGCATCCCCCAAACTAACGCATCCGCCAAACTAACACATCCCCCAAACAAACACATCCCCCAAACAAACACATCCCCCAAACTAACACATCCGCCAAACTAACACATCCGCCAAACGAACACATCCGCCAAACGAACACATCTGCCAAACTAACACATCCGCCAAACTAACACATCTGCCAAACGAACACATCCGCCAAACTAACACATCCGCCAAACTAACACATCTGCCAAACAAACACATGCGCCAAACTAACACATCCGCCAAACTAACACATCCGCCAAACAAACACATGGCCAAACAAACACATCCGCCAAACTAACACATCCGCCAAACTAACACATCCGCCAAACTGACACATCCGCCAAACTAACACATCCGCCAAACTAACACATCCACCAAACTAACACATCCGCCAAACTAACACATCTGCCAAACTAACACATCCTCGAAATTAACACATCCTCGAAACGAACACATCCTCTAAACTAACACATCCGCCAAACATAGACATCCGCCAAACTAACACATCCGCCAAACTAACACATCCGCCAAACAAACACATCCGCCAAACAAACACATGCGCCAAACAAACACATGCGCCAAACAAACACATGCACCAAACAAACACATGCGCCAAACAAACACATGGGCCAAACAAACACATGCGCCAAACTAACACATCCGCCAAACTAACACCTCCGCGAAACAAACACATGCGCCAAACAAACACATGCGCCAAACTAACACATCCGCCAAACTAACACATCCTCGAAATTAACACATCCTCGAAAGTAACACATCCGAACATAAAACTAACATAAAACTAACTAAACTAAAACTAACATAAACTAACACATCCGCCAAACATATACATCCGCCAAACTAACACATCCGCCAAACTAACACATCCGCCAAACAAACACATGCGCCAAACAAACACATGCGCCAAACAAACACATGTGCCAAACAAACACATGCGCCAAACAAACACATGCGCCAAACAAACACATGCGCCAAACAAACACATGGGCCAAACAAACACATGGGCCAAACAAACACATGCGCCAAACTAACACATCTGCCAAACTAACACCTCCGCGAAACAAACACATGCGCCAAACAAACACATGCGCCAAACTAACACATCCGCCAAACTAACACATCCGCCAAACTAACACATCTGCCAAACTAACACATCCACCAGACAAACACATCCACCTGACTAACACATCTGCCAAACAAACACATCCGCCAATCTAACACATCCGCCAAACTAACACATCCGCCAAACAAACACACCGCCAAACTAACACATCCGCCAAACAAACACATGCACCAAACTCACACATCTGCCAAACAAACACATCCGCCAGAAAACACAAGCGCCAAACAAACACACCCGCTAAAATAAGACATCCGCCAAACTAACACATCCGCCAAACTAACACATCCGCCAAACTAACACATCCGCCAAACAAACACATCCGCCAAACAAACACATCCGCCAAACTAACACATCCGCCAAACTAACACATCCGCCAAACAAACACATCCACCAAACTAACACATCCGCCAAACTAACACATCCACAAAACAAATACA
The DNA here is from genome assembly GCF_964187855.1 of Myxine glutinosa. Lineage (NCBI taxonomy): Eukaryota > Metazoa > Chordata > Myxini > Myxiniformes > Myxinidae > Myxine > Myxine glutinosa. The sequence goes on from NC_136261.1 coordinate 164,811,205, forward strand.
TCCCCCAAACTAACACATCCCCCAAACTAACACATCCCCCAAACTAACACATCCCCCAAACTAACACATCCCCCAAACTAACACATCCGCCAAACTAACACATCCGCCAAACAAACACATCCGCCAAACAAACACATCCCCCAAACTAACGCATTCGCCAAACTAACACATCCCGCAAACAAACATCCCCCAAACAAACACATCCCCCAAACTAACGCATCCGCCAAACTAACACATCCGCCAAACGAACACATCCGCCAAACGAACACATCTGCCAAACTAACACATCCACCAAACTAACACATCTGCCAAACGAACACATCCGCCAAACGAACACATCCGCCAAACTAACAAATGCGTCAAACAAACACATGCGCCAAACAAACACATTCACCAAACTAACACATCCGCCAAACAAACACATGCGCCAAATAAACACATCCGCCAAACTAACACATCCCCCAAACTAACACATCCCCCAAACTAACACATCCGCCAAACTAACACATCCCCCAAACTAACACATCCGCCAAACTAACACATGCGCCAAACAAGCACATTCACCAAACTAACACATCCACCAAACTAACACAGCCACCAAACTAACACATCCGCTAAACAAACACATCCGCCAAACTAACACATCCGCCAAACGATCACATCCGCCAAACTAACACATCCGCTAAACAAACACATCTGCCAAACAAACCCATGCGCCAAACAAACACATGCGCCAAACAAACACATGCGCCAAACAAACACATACGCCACACAAACACATGCACCAAACAAACACATGCGCCAAACAAATACATGCGCCAAACCAACACATCCGCCAAACTAACACATCCGCCAAACTAACACATCCGCCAAACAAACACATGCGCCAAACAAACACATTCACCAAACTAACACATCCACCAAACTAACACATCCGCCAAACTAACACATCCGCCAAACAAACACATGCGCCAAACTAACACATCCGCCAAACAAACACATCCGCCAAACAAACACATGCGCCAAACTAACACATCCGCCAAACAAACACGTGCGCCAAACTAACACATGCGCCAAACAAACACATCCGCCAAACTAACACATCCACCAAACTAACACATCCGCCAAACTAACACATCTGCCAAACTAACACATCCTCGAAATTAACACATCCTCGAAAACTAACACATCCTCTAAACTAACACATCCGCCAAACATAGACATCCGCCAAACTAACACATCCGCCAAACTAACACATCCGCCAAACAAACACATCCGCCAAACAAACACATCCGCCAAACTAACACATCCGCCAAACTAACACATCCGCCAAACAAACACATCCGCCAAACTAACACATCCGCCAAACTAACACATCCCCCAAACTAACACATCCCCCAAACTAACACATCCGCCAAACTAACACATCCGCCAAACAAACACATCCGCCAAACAAACGCATCCCCCAAACTAACGCATCCGCCAAACTAACACATCCCCCAAACAAACACATCCCCCAAACAAACACATCCCCCAAACTAACACATCCGCCAAACTAACACATCCGCCAAACGAACACATCCGCCAAACGAACACATCTGCCAAACTAACACATCCGCCAAACTAACACATCTGCCAAACGAACACATCCGCCAAACTAACACATCCGCCAAACTAACACATCTGCCAAACAAACACATGCGCCAAACTAACACATCCGCCAAACTAACACATCCGCCAAACAAACACATGGCCAAACAAACACATCCGCCAAACTAACACATCCGCCAAACTAACACATCCGCCAAACTGACACATCCGCCAAACTAACACATCCGCCAAACTAACACATCCACCAAACTAACACATCCGCCAAACTAACACATCTGCCAAACTAACACATCCTCGAAATTAACACATCCTCGAAACGAACACATCCTCTAAACTAACACATCCGCCAAACATAGACATCCGCCAAACTAACACATCCGCCAAACTAACACATCCGCCAAACAAACACATCCGCCAAACAAACACATGCGCCAAACAAACACATGCGCCAAACAAACACATGCACCAAACAAACACATGCGCCAAACAAACACATGGGCCAAACAAACACATGCGCCAAACTAACACATCCGCCAAACTAACACCTCCGCGAAACAAACACATGCGCCAAACAAACACATGCGCCAAACTAACACATCCGCCAAACTAACACATCCTCGAAATTAACACATCCTCGAAAGTAACACATCCGAACATAAAACTAACATAAAACTAACTAAACTAAAACTAACATAAACTAACACATCCGCCAAACATATACATCCGCCAAACTAACACATCCGCCAAACTAACACATCCGCCAAACAAACACATGCGCCAAACAAACACATGCGCCAAACAAACTCATGTGCCAAACAAACACATGCGCCAAACAAACACATGCGCCAAACAAACACATGCGCCAAACAAACACATCTGCCAAACTAACACCTCCGCGAAACAAACACATGCGCCAAACAAACACATGCGCCAAACTAACACATCCGCCAAACTAACACATCCGCCAAACTAACACATCTGCCAAACTAACACATCCACCAGACAAACACATCCACCTGACTAACACATCTGCCAAACAAACACATCCGCCAAACTAACACATCCGCCAAACTAACACATCCGCCAAACAAACACACCGCCAAACTAACACATCCGCCAAACAAACACATGCACCAAACTCACACATCTGCCAAACAAACACATCCGCCAGAAAACACAAGCGCCAAACAAACACACCCGCTAAAATAAGACATCCGCCAAACTAACACATCCGCCAAACTAACACATCCGCCAAACTAACACATCCGCCAAACAAACACATCCGCCAAACAAACACATCCGCCAAACTAACACATCCGCCAAACTAACACATCCGCCAAACAAACACATCCACCAAACTAACACATCCGCCAAACTAACACATCCACAAAACAAATACATCCCCCAAACTAACACATCCCCCAAACTAACACATCCCCCAAACTAACACATCCCCCAAACTAACACATCCCCCAAACTAACACATCCGCCAAACTAACACATCCGCCAAACAAACACATCCGCCAAACAAACACATCCCCCAAACTAACGCATTCGCCAAACTAACACATCCCGCAAACAAACATCCCCCCAAACAAACACATCCCCCAAACTAACGCATCCGCCAAACTAACACATCCGCCAAACGAACACATCCGCCAAACGAACACATCTGCCAAACTAACACATCCGCCAAACTAACACATCTGCCAAACTAACACATCCGCCAAACTAACACATCTGCCAAACAAACACATGCGCCAAACCAACACATCCGCCAAACTAACACATCCGCCAAACTAATAATCTGCCAAAACAACACATCCGCCAAACCAACACATCCGCCAAACCAACACATCCGCCAAACCAACACATCTGCCAAACAAACACATCCGCCAAACTAACACATCCGCCAAACGATCACATCCGCCAAACTAACACATCCGCCAAACAAACACATCTGCCAAACAAACCCATGCGCCAAACAAACACATGCGCCAAACAAACACATGCGCCAAACAAACACATGCGCCACACAAACACATGCACCAAACAAACACATGCGCCAAACAAATACATCCGCCAAACCAACATATCCGCCAAACTAACACATCCGCCAAACTAACACATCCGCCAAACAAACACATGTGCCAAACAAACACATTCACCAAACTAACACATCCACCAAACTAACACATCTGCCAAACGAACACATCCGCCAAACGAACACATCCGCCAAACTAACACATGCGTCAAACAAACACACGCGCCAAACAAACACATTCACCAAACTAACACATCCGCCAAACAAACACATGCGCCAAATAAACACATCCGCCAAACTAACACATCCACCAAACTAACACATCCACCAAACGAACACATCCGCCAAACAAACACATCCGCCAAACAAACACATGCGCCAAACAAACACATTCACCAAACTAACACATCCACCAAACTAACACATCTGCCAAACGAAAACATCCGCCAAACGAACACATCTGCCAACCAAACACAGGCGCCAAACTAACACATCCGCCAAACTAACACATCCGCCAAACAAACACATGCGCCAAACAAACACATTCACCAAACTAACACATCCACCAAACTAACACATCCGCCAAACTAACACATCCGCCAAACAAACACATGCGCCAAACTAACACATCCGCCAAACAAACACATCCGCCAAACAAACACATGCGCCAAACTAACACATCCGCCAAACAAACACGTGCGCCAAACTAACACATGCGCCAAACAAACACATCCGCCAAACTAACACATCCACCAAACTAACACATCCGCCAAACTAACACATCTGCCAAACTAACACATCCTCGAAATTAACACATCCTCGAAACTAACACATCCTCTAAACTAACACATCCGCCAAACATAGACATCCGCCAAACTAACACATCCGCCAAACTAACACATCCGCCAAACAAACACATCCGCCAAACAAACACATCCGCCAAACTAACACATCCGCCAAACTAACACATCCGCCAAACAAACACATCCGCCAAACTAACACATCCGCCAAACTAACACATCCCCCAAACTAACACATCCCCCAAACTAACACATCCGCCAAACTAACACATCCGCCAAACAAACACATCCGCCAAACAAACGCATCCCCCAAACTAACGCATCCGCCAAACTAACACATCCCCCAAACAAACACATCCCCCAAACAAACACATCCCCCAAACTAACACATCCGCCAAACGAACACATCCGCCAAACGAACACATCCGCCAAACGAACACATCTGCCAAACTAACACATCCGCCAAACTAACACATCTGCCAAACGAACACATCCGCCAAACTAACACATCCGCCAAACTAACACATCTGCCAAACAAACACATGCGCCAAACTAACACATCCGCCAAACTAACACATCCGCCAAACAAACACATGGCCAAACAAACACATCCGCCAAACTAACACATCCGCCAAACTAACACATCCGCCAAACTGACACATCCGCCAAACTAACACATCCGCCAAACTAACACATCCACCAAACTAACACATCCGCCAAACTAACACATCTGCCAAACTAACACATCCTCGAAATTAACACATCCTCGAAACGAACACATCCTCTAAACTAACACATCCGCCAAACATAGACATCCGCCAAACTAACACATCCGCCAAACTAACACATCCGCCAAACAAACACATCCGCCAAACAAACACATGCGCCAAACAAACACATGCGCCAAACAAACACATGCACCAAACAAACACATGCGCCAAACAAACACATGGGCCAAACAAACACATGCGCCAAACTAACACATCCACCAAACTAACACCTCCGCGAAACAAACACATGCGCCAAACAAACACATGCGCCAAACAAACACATGCGCCAAACAAACACATGCGCCAAACAAACACATGCGCCAAACTAACACATCCACCAAAGTAACACATCCTCGAAACTAACACATCCTCGAAAGTAACACATCCTCTAAACTAACACATCCGCCAAACATATACATCCGCCAAACTAACACATCCGCCAAACTAACACATCCGCCAAGCAAACACATGCGCCAAACAAACACATGCGCCAAACAAACACATGTACCAAACAAACACATGCGCCAAACAAACACATCCGCCAAACTAACACATCCGCCAAACTAACACATCTGCCAAACAAACACATGCGCCAAACCAACACATCCGCCAAACTAACACATCCGCCAAACTAATACATCTGCCAAAACAACACATCCGCCAAACCAACACATCCGCCAAACCAATACATCCGCCAAACCAACACATATGCCAAACAAACACATCCGCCAAACTAACACATCCGCCAAACGATCACATCTGCCAAACTAACACATCCGCCAAACAAACACATCTGCCAAACAAACCCATGCGCCAAACAAACACATGCGCCAAACAAACACATGCGCCAAACAAACACATGCGCCACACAAACACATGCACCAAACAAACACATGCGCCAAACAAATACATGCGCCAAACCAACACATCCGCCAAACTAACACATCCGCCAAACTAACACATCCGCCAAACAAACACATGTGCCAAACAAACACATTCACCAAACTAACACATCCACCAAACTAACACATCTGCCAAACGAACACATCCGCCAAACGAACACATCCGCCAAACTAACACATGCGTCAAACAAACACATGCGCCAAACAAACACATTCACCAAACTAACACATCCGCCAAACAAACACATGCGCCAAATAAACACATCCGCCAAACTAACACATACACCAAACTAACACATCCACCAAACGAACACATCCGCCAAACAAACACATCCGCCAAACAAACACATGCGCCAAACAAACACATTCACCAAACTAACACATCCACCAAACTAACACATCTGCCAAACGAAAACATCCGCCAAACGAACACATCTGCCAACCAAACACAGGCGCCAAACTAACACATCCGCCCAACAAACACATGCGCCAAACCAACACATCCGCCAAACAAACACATGCGCCAAACAAACACATTCACCAAACTAACACATCCACCAAACTAACACATCTGCCAAACGAACACATCCGCCAAACGAACACATCCGCCAAACTAACACATCCGCCAAACAAACACATGCGCCAAACAAACACATGCGCCAAACAAACACATGCGCCAAACAAACACATGCGCCAAACAAACACATGCGCCAAACAAACACATGCGCCAAACAAACACATGCGCCAAACACATGCGCCAAACAAACACATGTGCCAAACAAACACAACCTCGAAACTAACACATCCTCGAAATTAACACATCCTATAAACTAACACATCCACCAAACAAACACATCCGCCATACAAACACATCCGCCAAACTAACACATCCGCCAAACTAACACAACCTCGAAACTAACACATCCTCGAAATTAACACATCCTATAAACTAACACATCCACCAAACAAATACATCCGCCAAACAAACACATCCGCCAAACTTACGCATCCTCCAAACTAACACATCCGCCAAACGAACACATCCGCCAAACAAACACATCCGCCAAACAAAGACACCGCCAAACAAACACACCGCCAAACAAACACACCGCCACACAAACACATCCTCGAAACTAACACATCCTATAAACTAACACATCCACCAAACAAATACATCCGCCAAACTAACACATCCGCCAAACTAACACATCTGCCAAACAAACCCATGCGCCAAACTAACACATGTGCTAAACAAACACATGCGCCAAAAAAACACATGCGCCACACAAACACATGCGCCAAACAAACACATGCGCCAAACAAACACATGCGCCAAACCAACACATCCGCCAAACTAACACATCCGCCAAATAAACACATCCGCCAAACTAACACATCCGCCAAACTAACACATCCGCCAAACTAACACATCCGCCAAACAAACACATCCGCCAAACAAACGCATCCCCCCAAACTAACGCATCCGCCAAACTAACACATCCCCCAAACAAACACATCCCCCAAACTAACGCATCCGCCAAACTAACACATCCGCCAAACGAACACATCCGCCAAACGAACACATCTGCCAAACTAACACATCCGCCAAACTAACACATCTGCCAAACGAACACATCCGCTAAACTAACACATCCGCCAAACTAACACATCTGCCAAACAAACACATGCGCCAAACCAACACATCCGCCAAACTAACACATCCACCAAACTAATACATCTGCCAAAACAACACATCCGCCAAACCAACACATCCGCCAAACCAACACATCCGCCAAACAAACACATCTGCCAAACAAACACATCCGCCAAACTAACACATCCGCCAAACAAACACATCCGCCAAACGAACACATCCGCCAAACGAACACATCCGCCAAACGAACACATCCGCCAAACTAACACATCCGCTAAACAAACACATCCGCCAAACTAACACATCCGCCAAACTAACACATCCGCCAAACGATCACATCCGCCAAACAAACACATCCGCCAAACAAACACATCCGCCAAACAAACACATCCGCCAAACAAACACATCCGCCAAACAAACACATCCGCCAAAGAAACACATCCGCCAAATAAACACATCCGCCAAACTAACACATCCGCCAAACGATCACATCCGCCAAACAAACACATCTGCCAAACAAACCCATGCGCCAAACAAACACATGCGCCAAACAAACACATGCGCCAAACAAACACATGCGCCACACAAACACATGCACCAAACAAACACATGCGCCAAACAAATACATGCGCCAAACCAACACATCCGCCAAACTAACACATCCGCCAAACTAACACATCCGCCAAACTAACACATGCGCCAAACAAGCACATTCACCAAACTAACACATCCACCAAACTAACACAGCCACCAAACTAACACATCCGCTAAACAAACACATCCGCCAAACTAACACATCCGCCAAACGATCACATCCGCCAAACTAACACATCCGCTAAACAAACACATCTGCCAAACAAACCCATGCGCCAAACAAACACATGCGCCAAACAAACACATGCGCCAAACAAACACATACGCCACACAAACACATGCACCAAACAAACACATGCGCCAAACAAATACATGCGCCAAACCAACACATCCGCCAAACTAACACATCCGCCAAACTAACACATCCGCCAAACAAACACATGCGCCAAACAAACACATTCACCAAACTAACACATCCACCAAACTAACACATCCGCCAAACTAACACATCCGCCAAACAAACACATGCGCCAAACTAACACATCCGCCAAACAAACACATCCGCCAAACAAACACATGCGCCAAACTAACACATCCGCCAAACAAACACGTGCGCCAAACTAACACATGCGCCAAACAAACACATCCGCCAAACTAACACATCCACCAAACTAACACATCCGCCAAACTAACACATCTGCCAAACTAACACATCCTCGAAATTAACACATCCTCGAAAACTAACACATCCTCTAAACTAACACATCCGCCAAACATAGACATCCGCCAAACTAACACATCCGCCAAACTAACACATCCGCCAAACAAACACATCCGCCAAACAAACACATCCGCCAAACTAACACATCCGCCAAACTAACACATCCGCCAAACAAACACATCCGCCAAACTAACACATCCGCCAAACTAACACATCCCCCAAACTAACACATCCCCCAAACTAACACATCCGCCAAACTAACACATCCGCCAAACAAACACATCCGCCAAACAAACGCATCCCCCAAACTAACGCATCCGCCAAACTAACACATCCCCCAAACAAACACATCCCCCAAACAAACACATCCCCCAAACTAACACATCCGCCAAACTAACACATCCGCCAAACGAACACATCCGCCAAACGAACACATCTGCCAAACTAACACATCCGCCAAACTAACACATCTGCCAAACGAACACATCCGCCAAACTAACACATCCGCCAAACTAACACATCTGCCAAACAAACACATGCGCCAAACTAACACATCCGCCAAACTAACACATCCGCCAAACAAACACATGGCCAAACAAACACATCCGCCAAACTAACACATCCGCCAAACTAACACATCCGCCAAACTGACACATCCGCCAAACTAACACATCCGCCAAACTAACACATCCACCAAACTAACACATCCGCCAAACTAACACATCTGCCAAACTAACACATCCTCGAAATTAACACATCCTCGAAACGAACACATCCTCTAAACTAACACATCCGCCAAACATAGACATCCGCCAAACTAACACATCCGCCAAACTAACACATCCGCCAAACAAACACATCCGCCAAACAAACACATGCGCCAAACAAACACATGCGCCAAACAAACACATGCACCAAACAAACACATGCGCCAAACAAACACATGGGCCAAACAAACACATGCGCCAAACTAACACATCCGCCAAACTAACACCTCCGCGAAACAAACACATGCGCCAAACAAACACATGCGCCAAACTAACACATCCGCCAAACTAACACATCCTCGAAATTAACACATCCTCGAAAGTAACACATCCGAACATAAAACTAACATAAAACTAACTAAACTAAAACTAACATAAACTAACACATCCGCCAAACATATACATCCGCCAAACTAACACATCCGCCAAACTAACACATCCGCCAAACAAACACATGCGCCAAACAAACACATGCGCCAAACAAACACATGTGCCAAACAAACACATGCGCCAAACAAACACATGCGCCAAACAAACACATGCGCCAAACAAACACATGGGCCAAACAAACACATGGGCCAAACAAACACATGCGCCAAACTAACACATCTGCCAAACTAACACCTCCGCGAAACAAACACATGCGCCAAACAAACACATGCGCCAAACTAACACATCCGCCAAACTAACACATCCGCCAAACTAACACATCTGCCAAACTAACACATCCACCAGACAAACACATCCACCTGACTAACACATCTGCCAAACAAACACATCCGCCAAACTAACACATCCGCCAAACTAACACATCCGCCAAACAAACACACCGCCAAACTAACACATCCGCCAAACAAACACATGCACCAAACTCACACATCTGCCAAACAAACACATCCGCCAGAAAACACAAGCGCCAAACAAACACACCCGCTAAAATAAGACATCCGCCAAACTAACACATCCGCCAAACTAACACATCCGCCAAACTAACACATCCGCCAAACAAACACATCCGCCAAACAAACACATCCGCCAAACTAACACATCCGCCAAACTAACACATCCGCCAAACAAACACATCCACCAAACTAACACATCCGCCAAACTAACACATCCACAAAACAAATACATCCCCCAAACTAACACATCCCCCAAACTAACACATCCCCCAAACTAACACATCCCCCAAACTAACACATCCCCCAAACTAACACATCCGCCAAACTAACACATCCGCCAAACAAACACATCCGCCAAACAAACACATCCCCCAAACTAACGCATTCGCCAAACTAACACATCCCGCAAACAAACATCCCCCAAACAAACACATCCCCCAAACTAACGCATCCGCCAAACGAACACATCCGCCAAACGAACACATCCGCCAAACGAACACATCTGCCAAACTAACACATCCACCAAACTAACACATCTGCCAAACGAACACATCCGCCAAACGAACACATCCGCCAAACTAACAAATGCGTCAAACAAACACATGCGCCAAACAAACACATTCACCAAACTAACACATCCGCCAAACTAACACATCCCCCAAACTAACACATCCCCCAAACTAACACATCCCCCAAACAAACGCATCCCCCAAACTAACGCATCCGCCAAACTAACACATCCCCCAAACAAACACATCCCCCAAACAAACACATCCCCCAAACTAACGCATCCGCCAAACTAACACATCCGCCAAACGAACACATCCGCCAAACGAACACATCTGCCAAACTAACACATCCGCCAAACTAACACATCTGCCAAACGAACACATCCGCCAAACTAACACATCCGCCAAACTAACACATCTGCCAAACAAACACATGCGCCAAACCAACACATCCGCCAAACTAACACATCCGCCAAACTAATAATCTGCCAAAACAACACATCCGCCAAACCAACACATCCGCCAAACCAACACATCCGCCAAACCAACACATCTGCCAAACAAACACATCCGCCAAACTAACACATCCGCCAAACGATCACATCCGCCAAACTAACACATCCGCCAAACAAACACATCTGCCAAACAAACCCATGCGCCAAACAAACACATGCGCCAAACAAACACATGCGCCAAACAAACACATGCGCCACACAAACACATGCACCAAACAAACACATGCGCCAAACAAATACATCCGCCAAACCAACATATCCGCCAAACTAACACATCCGCCAAACTAACACATCCGCCAAACAAACACATGTGCCAAACAAACACATTCACCAAACTAACACATCCACCAAACTAACACATCTGCCAAACGAACACATCCGCCAAACTAACACATGCGTCAAACAAACACACGCGCCAAACAAACACATTCACCAAACTAACACATCCGCCAAACAAACACATGCGCCAAATAAACACATCCGCCAAACTAACACATCCACCAAACTAACACATCCACCAAACGAACACATCCGACAAACAAACACATCCGCCAAACAAACACATGCGCCAAACAAACACATTCACCAAACTAACACATCCACCAAACTAACACATCTGCCAAACGAAAACATCCGCCAAACGAACACATCTGCCAACCAAACACAGGCGCCAAACTAACACATCCGCCAAACTAACACATCCGCCAAACAAACACATGCGCCAAACAAACACATTCACCAAACTAACACATCCACCAAACTAACACATCCGCCAAACTAACACATCCGCCAAACAAACACATGCGCCAAACTAACACATCCGCCAAACAAACACATCCGCCAAACAAACACATGCGCCAAACTAACACATCCGCCAAACAAACACGTGCGCCAAACTAACACATGCGCCAAACAAACACATCCGCCAAACTAACACATCCACCAAACTAACACATCCGCCAAACTAACACATCTGCCAAACTAACACATCCTCGAAATTAACACATCCTCGAAACTAACACATCCTCTAAACTAACACATCCGCCAAACATAGACATCCGCCAAACTAACACATCCGCCAAACTAACACATCCGCCAAACAAACACATCCGCCAAACAAACACATCCGCCAAACTAACACATCCGCCAAACTAACACATCCGCCAAACAAACACATCCGCCAAACTAACACATCCGCCAAACTAACACATCCCCCAAACTAACACATCCCCCAAACTAACACATCCGCCAAACTAACACATCCGCCAAACAAACACATCCGCCAAACAAACGCATCCCCCAAACTAACGCATCCGCCAAACTAACACATCCCCCAAACAAACACATCCCCCAAACAAACACATCCCCCAAACTAACACATCCGCCAAACGAACACATCCGCCAAACGAACACATCCGCCAAACGAACACATCTGCCAAACTAACACATCCGCCAAACTAACACATCTGCCAAACGAACACATCCGCCAAACTAACACATCCGCCAAACTAACACATCTGCCAAACAAACACATGCGCCAAACTAACACATCCGCCAAACTAACACATCCGCCAAACAAACACATGGCCAAACAAACACATCCGCCAAACTAACACATCCGCCAAACTAACACATCCGCCAAACTGACACATCCGCCAAACTAACACATCCGCCAAACTAACACATCCACCAAACTAACACATCCGCCAAACTAACACATCTGCCAAACTAACACATCCTCGAAATTAACACATCCTCGAAACGAACACATCCTCTAAACTAACACATCCGCCAAACATAGACATCCGCCAAACTAACACATCCGCCAAACTAACACATCCGCCAAACAAACACATCCGCCAAACAAACACATGCGCCAAACAAACACATGCGCCAAACAAACACATGCACCAAACAAACACATGCGCCAAACAAACACATGGGCCAAACAAACACATGCGCCAAACTAACACATCCGCCAAACTAACACCTCCGCGAAACAAACACATGCGCCAAACAAACACATGCGCCAAACTAACACATCCGCCAAACTAACACATCCTCGAAACTAACACATCCTCGAAAGTAACACATCCGAACATAAAACTAACATAAAACTAACTAAACTAAAACTAACATAAACTAACACATCCGCCAAACATATACATCCGCCAAACTAACACATCCGCCAAACTAACACATCCGCCAAACAAACACATGCGCCAAACAAACACATGCGCCCAACAAACACATGTGCCAAACAAACACATGCGCCAAACAAACACATGCGCCAAACAAACACATGCGCCAAACAAACACATGGGCCAAACAAACACATGGGCCAAACAAACACATGCGCCAAACTAACACATCTGCCAAACTAACACCTCCGCGAAACAAACACATGCGCCAAACAAACACATGCGCCAAACTAACACATCCGCCAAACTAACACATCCGCCAAACTAACACATCTGCCAAACTAACACATCCACCAGACAAACACATCCACCTGACTAACACATCTGCCAAACAAACACATCCGCCAAACTAACACATCCGCCAAACTAACACATCCGCCAAACAAACACACCGCCAAACTAACACATCCGCCAAACAAACACATGCACCAAACTCACACATCTGCCAAACAAACACATCCGCCAGAAAACACAAGCGCCAAACAAACACACCCGCTAAAATAAGACATCCGCCAAACTAACACATCCGCCAAACAAACACATCCGCCAAACAAACACATCCGCCAAACTAACACATCCGCCAAACTAACACATCCACCAAACAAACACATCCACCAAACTAACACATCCGCCAAACTAACACATCCACAAAACAAATACATCCCCCAAACTAACACATCCCCCAAACTAACACATCCCCCAAACTAACACATCCCCCAAACTAACACATCCCCCAAACTAACACATCCGCCAAACTAACACATCCGCCAAACAAACACATCCGCCAAACAAACACATCCCCCAAACTAACGCATTCGCCAAACTAACACATCCCGCAAACAAACATCCCCCAAACAAACACATCCCCCAAACTAACGCAGCCGCCAAACTAACACATCCGCCAAACGAACACATCCGCCAAACGAACACATCTGCCAAACTAACACATCAGCCAAACTAACACATCTGCCAAACTAACACATCCGCCAAACTAACATATCCGCCAAACAAACACATGCACCAAACTCACACATCTGCCAAACAAACACATCCACCAGAAAACACAAGCGCCAAACAAACACACCCGCTAAAATAAGACATCCGCCAAACTAACACATCCGCCAAACTAACACATCCGCCAAACTAACACATCCGCCAAACAAACACATCCGCCAAACAAACACATCCGCCAAACTAACACATCCGCCAAACAAACACATGCGCCAAACAAACACATGCACCAAACTAACACATGTGCCAAACTAACACATCCGCCAAACAAACACATCCGCCAAACAAACACGTGCGCCAAACTAACACATGCGCCAAACATATGCGCAAAACAAACACATCCGCCAAACAAACACATCCGCCAAACAAACAAATGCGCCAAACAAACACATGCACCAAACTAACACATCAGCCAAACTAACACATCCACCAAACTAACACATCCACCAAACTAACACATCCACCAAACAAACACATCCCCCAAACTAACACATCTGCCAAACAAACACATCCGCCAAACTAACACATCCGCCAAACGAACACATCCGCCAAACGAACACATCCGCCAAACGAACACATCAGCCAAACTAACACATCTGCCAAACTAACACATGCGCCAAACAAACACATCCGCCAAACTAACACATCCTCGAAACTAACACATCCTCGAAACAAACACATCCTCTGAACTAACACATCCGCCAAACATAGACATCCGCCAAACTAACACATCCGCCAAACTAACACATCCGCCAAACAAACACATGCGCCAAACTAACACATGACCAAACAAACACATCCGCCAAACAAACACGTGCGCCAAACTAACACATGCGCCATACATATTCGCAAAACAAACACATCCGCCAAACAAACACATCCGCCAAACAAACACATGCGCCAAACAAACACATGCGCCAAACTAACACATGTGCCAAACTAACACATCCGCCAAACAAACACATGCGCCAAACAAACACATGCGCCAAACAAACACATGCGCCAAACTAACACATGTGCCAAACTAACACATCCGCCAAACAAACACATCCGCCAAACAAACACATCCGCCAAACAAACACATCCGCCAAACAAACACATGCGCCAAACAAACACATGCGCCAAACAAACACATGCACCAAACTAACACATGTGCCAAACTAACACATCCGCCAAACAAACACATCCGCCAAACAAACACGTGCGCCAAACTAACACATGCGCCAAACATATGCGCAAAACAAACACATCCGCCAAACAAACACATCCGCCAAACAAACACATGCGCCAAACAAACACATGCACCAAACTAACACATCAACCAAACTAACACATCCACCAAACTAACACATCCACCAAACAAACACATCCCCCAAACTAACACATCTGCCAAACAAACACATCCGCCAAACGAACACATCCGCCAAACGAACACATCCGCCAAACGAACACATCCGCCAAACGAACACATCAGCCAAACTAACACATCTGCCAAACTAACACATGCGCCAAACAAACACATCCGCCAAACTAACACATCCTCGAAACTAACACATCCTCGAAACAAACACATCCTCTAAACTAACACATCCGCCAAACATAGACATCCGCCAAACTAACACATCCGCCAAACTAACACATCCGCCAAACAAACACATGCGCCAAACTAACACATGACCAAACAAACACATCCGCCAAACAAACACGTGCGCCAAACTAACACATGCGCCATACATATTCGCAAAACAAACACATCCGCCAAACAAACGCATCCCCCAAACTAACGCATCCGCCAAACTAACACATCCCCCAAACAAACACATCCCCCAAACAAACACATCCCCCAAACAAACACATCCCCCAAACTAACACATCCGCCAAACGAACACATCCGCCAAACGAACACATCCGCCAAACGAACACATCCGCCAAACGAACACATCTGCCAAACTAACACATCCGCCAAACTAACACATCTGCCAAACGAACACATCCGCCAAACTAACACATCCGCCAAACTAACACATCTGCCAAACAAACACATGCGCCAAACTAACACATCCGCCAAACTAACACATCCGCCAAACAAACACATGGCCAAACAAACACATCCGCCAAACTAACACATCCGCCAAACTAACACATCCGCCAAACTGACACATCCGCCAAACTAACACATCCGCCAAACTAACACATCCACCAAACTAACACATCCGCCAAACTAACACATCTGCCAAACTAACACATCCTCGAAATTAACACATCCTCGAAACGAACACATCCTCTAAACTAACACATCCGCCAAAC
This sequence comes from Myxine glutinosa, assembly GCF_964187855.1. Classification (NCBI taxonomy): domain Eukaryota; kingdom Metazoa; phylum Chordata; class Myxini; order Myxiniformes; family Myxinidae; genus Myxine; species Myxine glutinosa. The sequence continues at coordinate 164,828,513 of NC_136261.1, forward strand.
ATAGACATCCGCCAAACTAACACATCCGCCAAACTAACACATCCGCCAAACAAACACATCCGCCAAACAAACACATGCGCCAAACAAACACATGCGCCAAACAAACACATGCACCAAACAAACACATGCGCCAAACAAACACATGGGCCAAACAAACACATGCGCCAAACTAACACATCCGCCAAACTAACACCTCCGCGAAACAAACACATGCGCCAAACAAACACATGCGCCAAACTAACACATCCGCCAAACTAACACATCCTCGAAACTAACACATCCTCGAAAGTAACACATCCGAACATAAAACTAACATAAAACTAACTAAACTAAAACTAACATAAACTAACACATCCGCCAAACATATACATCCGCCAAACTAACACATCCGCCAAACTAACACATCCGCCAAACAAACACATGCGCCAAACAAACACATGCGCCAAACAAACACATGTGCCAAACAAACACATGCGCCAAACAAACACATGCGCCAAACAAACACATGCGCCAAACAAACACATGGGCCAAACAAACACATGGGCCAAACAAACACATGCGCCAAACTAACACATCTGCCAAACTAACACCTCCGCGAAACAAACACATGCGCCAAACAAACACATGCGCCAAACTAACACATCCGCCAAACTAACACATCCGCCAAACTAACACATCTGCCAAACTAACACATCCACCAGACAAACACATCCACCTGACTAACACATCTGCCAAACAAACACATCCGCCAAACTAACACATCCGCCAAACTAACACATCCGCCAAACAAACACACCGCCAAACTAACACATCCGCCAAACAAACACATGCACCAAACTCACACATCTGCCAAACAAACACATCCGCCAGAAAACACAAGCGCCAAACAAACACACCCGCTAAAATAAGACATCCGCCAAACTAACACATCCGCCAAACAAACACATCCGCCAAACAAACACATCCGCCAAACTAACACATCCGCCAAACTAACACATCCACCAAACAAACACATCCACCAAACTAACACATCCGCCAAACTAACACATCCACAAAACAAATACATCCCCCAAACTAACACATCCCCCAAACTAACACATCCCCCAAACTAACACATCCCCCAAACTAACACATCCCCCAAACTAACACATCCGCCAAACTAACACATCCGCCAAACAAACACATCCGCCAAACAAACACATCCCCCAAACTAACGCATTCGCCAAACTAACACATCCCGCAAACAAACATCCCCCAAACAAACACATCCCCCAAACTAACGCAGCCGCCAAACTAACACATCCGCCAAACGAACACATCCGCCAAACGAACACATCTGCCAAACTAACACATCAGCCAAACTAACACATCTGCCAAACTAACACATCCGCCAAACTAACACATCCGCCAAACAAACACATGCACCAAACTCACACATCTGCCAAACAAACACATCCACCAGAAAACACAAGCGCCAAACAAACACACCCGCTAAAATAAGACATCCGCCAAACTAACACATCCGCCAAACTAACACATCCGCCAAACTAACACATCCGCCAAACTAACACATCCGCCAAACAAACACATCCGCCAAACAAACACATCCGCCAAACTAACACATCCGCCAAACAAACACATGCGCCAAACAAACACATGCACCAAACTAACACATGTGCCAAACTAACACATCCGCCAAACAAACACATCCGCCAAACAAACACGTGCGCCAAACTAACACATGCGCCAAACATATGCGCAAAACAAACACATCCGCCAAACAAACACATCCGCCAAACAAACAAATGCGCCAAACAAACACATGCACCAAACTAACACATCAGCCAAACTAACACATCCACCAAACTAACACATCCACCAAACTAACACATCCACCAAACAAACACATCCCCCAAACTAACACATCTGCCAAACAAACACATCCGCCAAACTAACACATCCGCCAAACGAACACATCCGCCAAACGAACACATCCGCCAAACGAACACATCAGCCAAACTAACACATCTGCCAAACTAACACATGCGCCAAACAAACACATCCGCCAAACTAACACATCCTCGAAACTAACACATCCTCGAAACAAACACATCCTCTGAACTAACACATCCGCCAAACATAGACATCCGCCAAACTAACACATCCGCCAAACTAACACATCCGCCAAACAAACACATGCGCCAAACTAACACATGACCAAACAAACACATCCGCCAAACAAACACGTGCGCCAAGCTAACACATGCGCCATACATATTCGCAAAACAAACACATCCGCCAAACAAACACATCCGCCAAATAAACACATGCGCCAAACAAACACATGCGCCAAACTAACACATGTGCCAAACTAACACATCCGCCAAACAAACACATGCGCCAAACAAACACATGCGCCAAACAAACACATGCGCCAAACTAACACATGTGCCAAACTAACACATCCGCCAAACAAACACATCCGCCAAACAAACACATCCGCCAAACAAACACATCCGCCAAACAAACACATGCGCCAAACAAACACATGCGCCAAACAAACACATGCACCAAACTAACACATGTGCCAAACTAACACATCCGCCAAACAAACACATCCGCCAAACAAACACGTGCGCCAAACTAACACATGCGCCAAACATATGCGCAAAACAAACACATCCGCCAAACAAACACATCCGCCAAACAAACACATGCGCCAAACAAACACATGCACCAAACTAACACATCAACCAAACTAACACATCCATCAAACTAACACATCCACCAAACAAACACATCCCCCAAACTAACACATCTGCCAAACAAACACATACGCCAAACTAACACATCCGCCAAACGAACACATCCGCCAAACGAACACATCCGCCAAACGAACACATCAGCCAAACTAACACATCTGCCAAACTAACACATGCGCCAAACAAACACATCCGCCAAACTAACACATCCTCGAAACTAACACATCCTCGAAACAAACACATCCTCTAAACTAACACATCCGCCAAACATAGACATCCGCCAAACTAACACATCCGCCAAACTAACACATCCGCCAAACAAACACATGCGCCAAACTAACACATGACCAAACAAACACATCCGCCAAACAAACACGTGCGCCAAACTAACACATGCGCCATACATATTCGCAAAACAAACACATCCGCCAAACAAACACATCCGCCAAACAAACACATGCGCCAAACAAACACATGCGCCAAACTAACACATGTGCCAAACTAACACATCCGCCAAACAAACACATGCGCCAAACAAACACATGCACCAAACTAACACATGTGCCAAACTAACACATCCGCCAAACAAACACATCCGCCAAACAAACACGTGCGCCAAACTAACACATGCGCCAAACATATGCGCAAAACAAACACATCCGCCAAACAAACACATCCGCCAAACAAACACATGCGCCAAACAAACACATGCACCAAACTAACACATGTGCCAAACTAACACATCCGCCAAACAAACACATCCGCCAAACAAACACATCCGCCAAACTAACACATCCTCGAAATTAACACATCCTCGAAACTAACACATCCTCTAAACGAACACATCCGCCAAACATAGACATCCGCCAAACTAACACATCCGCCAAACTAACACATCCGCCAAATTAACACATCCGCCAAACTAACACATCCGCCAAACTAACACATCCGCCAAACTAACACATCTGCCAAACTAACACATCCGCCAAACTAACACATCCTCGAAATTAACACATCCTCGAAACTAACACATCCTCTAAACGAACACATCCGCCAAACATAGACATCCGCCAAACTAACACATCCGCCAAACTAACACATCCGCCAAACAAACACATCCGCCAAACAAACACATCCGCCAAACAAACACATGCGCCAAACAAACACATGCACCAAACAAACACATGCGCCAAACAAACACATGGGCCAAACAAACACATGCGCCGAACTAACACATCCGCCAAACTAACACATCCTCGAAACTAACACATCCTCGAAAGTAACACATCCTCTAAACTAATACATCCGCCAAACATATACATCCGCCAAACTAACACATCCGCCAAACTAACACATCCGCCAAACAAACACATGCGCCAAACAAACACAAGCGCCAAACAAACACATGCGCCAAACAAACACATGCGCCAAACAAACACATGCGCCAAACAAACACATGCGCCAAACAAACACCTGGGCCAAACAAACACATGCGCCAAACTAACACATCTGCCAAACTAACACCTCCGCGAAACAAACACATCCGCCAAACGAACACATCCACCAAACTAACACATCAGCCAAACTAACACATCTGCCAAATTAACACATGCGCCAAACAAACACGCTGCAAAACAAACACGTGCGCCAAACTAACACATGCGCCAAACATATGCGCCAAACAAACACATCCGCCAAACAAACACATGCGGCAAACAAACACATGCACCAAACAAACACATGCGCCAAACAAACACATGGGCCAAACAAACACATGCGCCAAACTAACACATCCGCCAAACTAACACCTCCGCCAAACTAACACCTCCGCGAAACAAACACATGCGCCAAACAAACACGTGCGCCAAACTAACACATCCGCCAAACTAACACATCCTCGAAACTAACACATCCTCGAAACTAACACATCCTCTAAACTAACACATCCGCCAAACATAGACATCCACCAAACTAACACATCCGCCAAACTAACACATCCGCCAAACAAACACATCCGCCAAACAAACACATGCGCCAAACAAACACATGCGCCAAACAAACACATGCACCAAACAAACACATGCGCCAAACAAACACATCCCCCAAACTAACACATCTGCCAAACAAACACATACGCCAAACTAACACATCCGCCAAACGAACACATCCGCCAAACGAACACATCCGCCAAACGAACACATCAGCCAAACGAACACATCAGCCAAACTAACACATCTGCCAAACTAACACATGCGCCAAACAAACACATCCGCCAAACTAACACATCCTCGAAACTAACACATCCTCGAAACAAACACATCCTCTAAACTAACACATCCGCCAAACATAGACATCCGCCAAACTAACACATCCGCCAAACTAACACATCCGCCAAACAAACACATGCGCCAAACTAACACATGACCAAACAAACACATCCGCCAAACAAACACGTGCGCCAAACTAACACATGCGCCATACATATTCGCAAAACAAACACATCCGCCAAACAAACACATCCGCCAAACAAACACATGCGCCAAACAAACACATGCGCCAAACTAACACATGTGCCAAACTAACACATCCGCCAAACAAACACATGCGCCAAACAAACACATGCACCAAACTAACACATGTGCCAAACTAACACATCCGCCAAACAAACACATCCGCCAAACAAACACGTGCGCCAAACTAACACATGCGCCAAACATATGCGCAAAACAAACACATCCGCCAAACAAACACATCCGCCAAACAAACACATGCGCCAAACAAACACATGCACCAAACTAACACATGTGCCAAACTAACACATCCGCCAAACAAACACATCCGCCAAACAAACACATCCGCCAAACTAACACATCCTCGAAATTAACACATCCTCGAAACTAACACATCCTCTAAACGAACACATCCGCCAAACATAGACATCCGCCAAACTAACACATCCGCCAAACTAACACATCCGCCAAATTAACACATCCGCCAAACTAACACATCCGCCAAACTAACACATCCGCCAAACTAACACATCTGCCAAACTAACACATCCGCCAAACTAACACATCCTCGAAATTAACACATCCTCGAAACTAACACATCCTCTAAACGAACACATCCGCCAAACATAGACATCCGCCAAACTAACACATCCGCCAAACTAACACATCCGCCAAACAAACACATCCGCCAAACAAACACATCCGCCAAACAAACACATGCGCCAAACAAACACATGCACCAAACAAACACATGCGCCAAACAAACACATGGGCCAAACAAACACATGCGCCGAACTAACACATCCGCCAAACTAACACATCCTCGAAACTAACACATCCTCGAAAGTAACACATCCTCTAAACTAATACATCCGCCAAACATATACATCCGCCAAACTAACACATCCGCCAAACTAACACATCCGCCAAACAAACACATGCGCCAAACAAACACAAGCGCCAAACAAACACATGCGCCAAACAAACACATGCGCCAAACAAACACATGCGCCAAACAAACACATGCGCCAAACAAACACCTGGGCCAAACAAACACATGCGCCAAACTAACACATCTGCCAAACTAACACCTCCGCGAAACAAACACATCCGCCAAACGAACACATCCACCAAACTAACACATCAGCCAAACTAACACATCTGCCAAATTAACACATGCGCCAAACAAACACGCTGCAAAACAAACACGTGCGCCAAACTAACACATGCGCCAAACATATGCGCCAAACAAACACATCCGCCAAACAAACACATGCGGCAAACAAACACATGCACCAAACAAACACATGCGCCAAACAAACACATGGGCCAAACAAACACATGCGCCAAACTAACACATCCGCCAAACTAACACCTCCGCCAAACTAACACCTCCGCGAAACAAACACATGCGCCAAACAAACACGTGCGCCAAACTAACACATCCGCCAAACTAACACATCCTCGAAACTAACACATCCTCGAAACTAACACATCCTCTAAACTAACACATCCGCCAAACATAGACATCCACCAAACTAACACATCCGCCAAACTAACACATCCGCCAAACAAACACATCCGCCAAACAAACACATGCGCCAAACAAACACATGCGCCAAACAAACACATGCACCAAACAAACACATGCGCCAAACAAACACATGGGCCAAACAAACACATGCGCCAAACTAACACATCCGCCAAACTAACACCTCCGCGAAACAAACACATGCGCCAAACAAACACATGCGCCAAACTAACACATCCGCCAAACTAACACATCCTCGAAACTAACACATCCTCGAAAGTAACACATCCGAACATAAAACTAACATAAAACTAACTAAACTAAAACTAACATAAACTAACACATCCGCCAAACATATACATCCGCCAAACTAACACATCCGCCAAACTAACACATCCGCCAAACAAACACATGCGCCAAACAAACACATGCGCCAAACAAACACATGTGCCAAACAAACACATGCGCCAAACAAACACATGCGCCAAACAAACACATGCGCCAAACAAACACATGGGCCAAACAAACACATGGGCCAAACAAACACATGCGCCAAACTAACACATCTGCCAAACTAACACCTCCGCGAAACAAACACATGCGCCAAACAAACACATGCGCCAAACAAACACATGCGCCAAACTAACACATCCGCCAAACTAACACATCCGCCAAACTAACACATCTGCCAAACTAACACATCCACCAGACAAACACATCCACCTGACTAACACATCTGCCAAACAAACACATCCGCCAAACTAACACATCCGCCAAACTAACACATCCGCCAAACAAACACACCGCCAAACTAACACATCCGCCAAACAAACACATGCACCAAACTCACACATCTGCCAAACAAACACATCCGCCAGAAAACACAAGCGCCAAACAAACACACCCGCTAAAATAAGACATCCGCCAAACTAACACATCCGCCAAACTAACACATCCGCCAAACTAACACATCCGCCAAACAAACACATCCGCCAAACAAACACATCCGCCAAACTAACACATCCGCCAAACTAACACATCCGCCAAACAAACACATCCACCAAACTAACACATCCGCCAAACTAACACATCCACAAAACAAATACATCCCCCAAACTAACACATCCCCCAAACTAACACATCCCCCAAACTAACACATCCCCCAAACTAACACATCCCCCAAACTAACACATCCGCCAAACTAACACATCCGCCAAACAAACACATCCGCCAAACAAACACATCCCCCAAACTAACGCATTCGCCAAACTAACACATCCCGCAAACAAACATCCCCCAAACAAACACATCCCCCAAACTAACGCATCCGCCAAACTAACACATCCGCCAAACGAACACATCCGCCAAACGAACACATCTGCCAAACTAACACATCCGCCAAACTAACACATCTGCCAAACTAACACATCCGCCAAACTAACACATCCGCCAAACTAACACATCTGCCAAACAAACACATGCGCCAAACCAACACATCCGCCAAACTAACACATCCGCCAAACTAATACATCTGCCAAAACAACACATCCGCCAAACCAACACATCCGCCAAACCAACACATCCGCCAAACCAACACATCTGCCAAACAAACACATCCGCCAAACTAACACATCCGCCAAACGATCACATCCGCCAAACTAACACATCCGCCAAACAAACACATCTGCCAAACAAACCCATGCGCCAAACAAACACATGCGCCAAACAAACACATGCGCCAAACAAACACATGCGCCACACAAACACATGCACCAAACAAACACATGCGCCAAACAAATACATGCGCCAAACCAACACATCCGCCAAACTAACACATCCGCCAAACTAACACATCCGCCAAACAAACACATGCGCCAAACAAACACATTCACCAAACTAACACATCCACCAAACTAACACATCTGCCAAACGAACACATCCGCCAAACGAACACATCCGCCAAACTAACAAATGCGTCAAACAAACACATGCGCCAAACAAACACATTCACCAAACTAACACATCCGCCAAACAAACACATGCGCCAAATAAACACATCCGCCAAACTAACACATCCACCAAACTAACACATCCACCAAACGAACACATCCGCCAAACAAACACATCCGCCAAACAAACACATGCGCCAAACAAACACATTCACCAAACTAACACATCCACCAAACTAACACATCTGCCAAACGAACACATCCGCCAAACGAACACATCCACCAAACTAACACATCTGCCAAACGAACACATCCGCGAAACGGAACACATCCGCCAAACTAACACATCTGCCAAACTAACACATCTGCCAAACAAACATAGGCGCCAAACTAACACATCAGCCCCACAAACACATGCGCCAAACCAACACATCCGCCAAACAAACACATGCGGCAAACAAACACATTCACCAAACTAACACATCCACCAAACTAACACATCTGCCAAACGAACATATCCGCCAAACGAACACATCCGCCAAACTAACACATGCGCCAAACAAACACATGCGCCAAACAAACACATTCACCAAACTAACACATCCACCAAACAAACACATGCGCCAAATAAACACATGCGCCAAACTAACACATCCACCAAACTAACACATCCACCAAACGAACATATCCGCCAAATAAACACATCCGCCAAACAAACACATGCGCCAAACAAACACATTCACCAAACTAACACATCCACCAAACTAACACATCCACCAAACTAACACATCTGCCAAACAAACACATGCGCCAAACAAACACATGCGCCAAACAAACACATGCGCCAATCAAACACATGCGCCAAACAAACACATGCGCCAAACAAACACATGCGCCAAACAAACACATGCGCCAAACAAACACATGCGCCAAAAAAACACATTCACCAAACTAACACATCCGCCAAACTAACACATCCCCCAAACGAACACATCCGCCAAACTAACACATCCGCCAAACTAACACATCCGCCAAACTAACACATCCGCCAAACTAACACATCCGCCAAACAAACACATCCGCCAAACAAATACATCCGCCAAACTAACACATCCGCCAAACAAACACATCCGCCAAACAAACACATCCGCCAAACTAACACATCCGCCAAACTAACACATCCACAAAACAAATACATCCACCAAACTAACACATCCCCCAAACTAACACAGGCGCCAAACTAACACATCCCCCAAACAAACACATGAGCCAAACTAACACATCCGCCAAACGAACACATCCGCCAAACGAACACATCTGCCAAACTAACACATCCGCCAAACTAACACATCTGCCAAACAAACACATGCGCCAAACAAACACATTCACCAAACTAACACATCCACCAAACTAACACATCTGCCAAACGAACACATCCGCCAAACGAACACATCCGCCAAACTAACAAATGCGTCAAACAAACACATGCGCCAAATAAACACATCCGCCAAACTAACACATCCACCAAACTAACACATCCACCAAACGAACACATCCGCCAAACAAACACATCCGCCAAACAAACACATGCGCCAAACAAACACATTCACCAAACTAACACATCCACCAAACTAACACATCTGCCAAACGAACACATCCGCCAAACGAACACATCCACCAAACTAACACATCTGCCAAACGAACACATCCGCGAAACGGAACACATCCGCCAAACTAACACATCTGCCAAACTAACACATCTGCCAAACAAACATAGGCGCCAAACTAACACATCAGCCCCACAAACACATGCGCCAAACCAACACATCCGCCAAACAAACACATGCGGCAAACAAACACATTCACCAAACTAACACATCCACCAAACTAACACATCTGCCAAACGAACATATCCGCCAAACGAACACATCCGCCAAACTAACACATGCGCCAAACAAACACATGCGCCAAACAAACACATTCACCAAACTAACACATCCACCAAACAAACACATGCGCCAAATAAACACATGCGCCAAACTAACACATCCACCAAACTAACACATCCACCAAACGAACATATCCGCCAAATAAACACATCCGCCAAACAAACACATGCGCCAAACAAACACATTCACCAAACTAACACATCCACCAAACTAACACATCCACCAAACTAACACATCTGCCAAACAAACACATGCGCCAAACAAACACATGCGCCAAACAAACACATGCGCCAATCAAACACATGCGCCAAACAAACACATGCGCCAAACAAACACATGCGCCAAACAAACACATGCGCCAAACAAACACATGCGCCAAAAAAACACATTCACCAAACTAACACATCCGCCAAACTAACACATCCCCCAAACGAACACATCCGCCAAACTAACACATCCGCCAAACTAACACATCCGCCAAACTAACACATCCGCCAAACTAACACATCCGCCAAACAAACACATCCGCCAAACAAATACATCCGCCAAACTAACACATCCGCCAAACAAACACATCCGCCAAACAAACACATGCGCCAAACAAACACATGCACCAAACAAACACATGCGCCAAACAAACACATGGGCCAAACAAACACATGCGCCGAACTAACACATCCGCCAAACTAACACATCCTCGAAACTAACACATCCTCGAAAGTAACACATCCTCTAAACTAATACATCCGCCAAACATATACATCCGCCAAACTAACACATCCGCCAAACTAACACATCCGCCAAACAAACACATGCGCCAAACAAACACAAGCGCCAAACAAACACATGCGCCAAACAAACACATGCGCCAAACAAACACATGCGCCAAACAAACACATGCGCCAAACAAACACCTGGGCCAAACAAACACATGCGCCAAACTAACACATCTGCCAAACTAACACCTCCGCGAAACAAACACATCCGCCAAACGAACACATCCACCAAACTAACACATCAGCCAAACTAACACATCTGCCAAATTAACACATGCGCCAAACAAACACGCTGCAAAACAAACACGTGCGCCAAACTAACACATGCGCCAAACATATGCGCCAAACAAACACATCCGCCAAACAAACACATGCGGCAAACAAACACATGCACCAAACAAACACATGCGCCAAACAAACACGTGCGCCAAACTAACACATGCGCCAAACATATGCGCCAAACAAACACATCCGCCAAACAAACACATGCGGCAAACAAACACATGCACCAAACAAACACATGCGCCAAACAAACACATGGGCCAAACAAACACATGCGCCAAACTAACACATCCGCCAAACTAACACCTCCGCCAAACTAACACCTCCGCGAAACAAACACATGCGCCAAACAAACACGTGCGCCAAACTAACACATCCGCCAAACTAACACATCCTCGAAACTAACACATCCTCGAAACTAACACATCCTCTAAACTAACACATCCGCCAAACATAGACATCCACCAAACTAACACATCCGCCAAACTAACACATCCGCCAAACAAACACATCCGCCAAACAAACACATGCGCCAAACAAACACATGCGCCAAACAAACACATGCACCAAACAAACACATGCGCCAAACAAACACATGGGCCAAACAAACACATGCGCCAAACTAACACATCCGCCAAACTAACACCTCCGCGAAACAAACACATGCGCCAAACAAACACATGCGCCAAACTAACACATCCGCCAAACTAACACATCCTCGAAACTAACACATCCTCGAAAGTAACACATCCGAACATAAAACTAACATAAAACTAACTAAACTAAAACTAACATAAACTAACACATCCGCCAAACATATACATCCGCCAAACTAACACATCCGCCAAACTAACACATGCGCCAAACAAACACATGCGCCAAACAAACACATGTGCCAAACAAACACATGCGCCAAACAAACACATGCGCCAAACAAACACATGCGCCAAACAAACACATGGGCCAAACAAACACATGGGCCAAACAAACACATGCGCCAAACTAACACATCTGCCAAACTAACACCTCCGCGAAACAAACACATGCGCCAAACAAACACATGCGCCAAACAAACACATGCGCCAAACTAACACATCCGCCAAACTAACACATCCGCCAAACTAACACATCTGCCAAACTAACACATCCACCAGACAAACACATCCACCTGACTAACACATCTGCCAAACAAACACATCCGCCAAACTAACACATCCGCCAAACTAACACATCCGCCAAACAAACACACCGCCAAACTAACACATCCGCCAAACAAACACATGCACCAAACTCACACATCTGCCAAACAAACACATCCGCCAGAAAACACAAGCGCCAAACAAACACACCCGCTAAAATAAGACATCCGCCAAACTAACACATCCGCCAAACTAACACATCCGCCAAACTAACACATCCGCCAAACAAACACATCCGCCAAACAAACACATCCGCCAAACTAACACATCCGCCAAACTAACACATCCGCCAAACAAACACATCCACCAAACTAACACATCCGCCAAACTAACACATCCACAAAACAAATACATCCCCCAAACTAACACATCCCCCAAACTAACACATCCCCCAAACTAACACATCCCCCAAACTAACACATCCCCCAAACTAACACATCCGCCAAACTAACACATCCGCCAAACAAACACATCCGCCAAACAAACACATCCCCCAAACTAACGCATTCGCCAAACTAACACATCCCGCAAACAAACATCCCCCAAACAAACACATCCCCCAAACTAACGCATCCGCCAAACTAACACATCCGCCAAACGAACACATCCGCCAAACGAACACATCTGCCAAACTAACACATCCGCCAAACTAACACATCTGCCAAACTAACACATCCGCCAAACTAACACATCCGCCAAACTAACACATCTGCCAAACAAACACATGCGCCAAACCAACACATCCGCCAAACTAACACATCCGCCAAACTAATACATCTGCCAAAACAACACATCCGCCAAACCAACACATCCGCCAAACCAACACATCCGCCAAACCAACACATCTGCCAAACAAACACATCCGCCAAACTAACACATCCGCCAAACGATCACATCCGCCAAACTAACACATCCGCCAAACAAACACATCTGCCAAACAAACCCATGCGCCAAACAAACACATGCGCCAAACAAACACATGCGCCAAACAAACACATGCGCCACACAAACACATGCACCAAACAAACACATGCGCCAAACAAATACATGCGCCAAACCAACACATCCGCCAAACTAACACATCCGCCAAACTAACACATCCGCCAAACAAACACATGCGCCAAACAAACACATTCACCAAACTAACACATCCACCAAACTAACACATCTGCCAAACGAACACATCCGCCAAACGAACACATCCGCCAAACTAACAAATGCGTCAAACAAACACATGCGCCAAACAAACACATTCACCAAACTAACACATCCGCCAAACAAACACATGCGCCAAATAAACACATCCGCCAAACTAACACATCCACCAAACTAACACATCCACCAAACGAACACATCCGCCAAACAAACACATCCGCCAAACAAACACATGCGCCAAACAAACACATTCACCAAACTAACACATCCACCAAACTAACACATCTGCCAAACGAACACATCCGCCAAACGAACACATCCACCAAACTAACACATCTGCCAAACGAACACATCCGCGAAACGGAACACATCCGCCAAACTAACACATCTGCCAAACTAACACATCTGCCAAACAAACATAGGCGCCAAACTAACACATCAGCCCCACAAACACATGCGCCAAACCAACACATCCGCCAAACAAACACATGCGGCAAACAAACACATTCACCAAACTAACACATCCACCAAACTAACACATCTGCCAAACGAACATATCCGCCAAACGAACACATCCGCCAAACTAACACATGCGCCAAACAAACACATGCGCCAAACAAACACATTCACCAAACTAACACATCCACCAAACAAACACATGCGCCAAATAAACACATGCGCCAAACTAACACATCCACCAAACTAACACATCCACCAAACGAACATATCCGCCAAATAAACACATCCGCCAAACAAACACATGCGCCAAACAAACACATTCACCAAACTAACACATCCACCAAACTAACACATCCACCAAACTAACACATCTGCCAAACAAACACATGCGCCAAACAAACACATGCGCCAAACAAACACATGCGCCAATCAAACACATGCGCCAAACAAACACATGCGCCAAACAAACACATGCGCCAAACAAACACATGCGCCAAACAAACACATGCGCCAAAAAAACACATTCACCAAACTAACACATCCGCCAAACTAACACATCCCCCAAACGAACACATCCGCCAAACTAACACATCCGCCAAACTAACACATCCGCCAAACTAACACATCCGCCAAACTAACACATCCGCCAAACAAACACATCCGCCAAACAAATACATCCGCCAAACTAACACATCCGCCAAACAAACACATCCGCCAAACAAACACATCCGCCAAACTAACACATCCGCCAAACTAACACATCCACAAAACAAATACATCCACCAAACTAACACATCCCCCAAACTAACACAGGCGCCAAACTAACACATCCCCCAAACAAACACATGAGCCAAACTAACACATCCGCCAAACGAACACATCCGCCAAACGAACACATCTGCCAAACTAACACATCCGCCAAACTAACACATCTGCCAAACGAACACATCCGCCAAACTAACACATCCGCCAAACTAACACATCTGCCAAACAAACACATGCGCCAAACCAACACATCCGCCAAACTAACACATCCGCCAAACTAATACATCTGCCAAAACAACACATCCGCCAAACCAACACATCCGCCAAACCAACACATCCGCCAAACCAACACATCTGCCAAACAAACACATCCGCCAAACTAACACATCCGCCAAACGATCACATCCGCCAAACTAACACATCCGCCAAACAAACACATCTGCCAAACAAACCCATGCGCCAAACAAACACATGCGCCAAACAAACACATGCGCCAAACAAACACATGCGCCACACAAACACATGCACCAAACAAACACATGCGCCAAACAAATACATGCGCCAAACCAACACATCCGCCAAACTAACACATCGGCCAAACTAACACATCCGCCAAACAAACACATGTGCCAAACAAACACATTCACCAAACTAACACATCCACCAAACTAACACATCTGCCAAACGAACACATCAGCCAAACTAACACATCCGCCAAACTAACACATCCGCCAAACAAACACATGCGCCAAACAAACACATGCGCCAAACAAACACATGCGCCAAACAAGCACATGCGCCAAACAAACACATACGCCAAACAGAACACATGCGCCAAACAAACACATGCGCCAAACAAACACATCCGCCAAACCAACACATCCGCCAAACTAACACATCCGCCAAACTAACACATCCGCCAAACTAACACATCCGCCAAACTAACACATCTGCCAAACAAACACATCCGCCAAACTAACACATCCGCCAAACAAACATCCGCCAAACTAACACATCCACGAAACTAACACATCCGCCAAACGAACACATCCGCCAAACTAACACATCAGCCAAACTAACGCATCCACCAAACTAACACATCCACCAAACAAACACATCCCCCAAACTAACACATCTGCCAAACAAACACATCCGCCAAACGAACACATCCGCCAAACGAACACATCCGCCAAACGAACACATCCGCCAAACGAACACATCAGCCAAACTAACACATCCGCCAAACTAACACATCCTCGAAACTAACACATCCTCAAAACAAACACATCCTCTAAACTAACACATCCGCCAAACATAGACATCCGCCAAACTAACACATCTGCCAATCTAACAGATCCGCCAAACAAACACATGCGCCAAACTAACACATCCGCCAAACAAACACATCCGCCAAACTAACACATGGCCAAACAAACACATCCGCCAAACAAACACGTGCGCCAAACTAACACATGTGCCAAACATATGCGCAAAACAAACACATCCGCCAAACAAACACATCCGCCAAACAAACACATCCGCCAAACAAACACATCCGCCAAACAAACACATGCGCCAAACTAACACATGCGCCAAACTAACACATCCGCCAAACAAACACATGCGCCAAACAAACACATGCACCAAACTAACACATGTGCCAAACTAACACATCCACCAAACAAACACGTCCGCCAAACAAACACGTGCGCCAAACTAACACATGCGGCAAACATATGCGCAAAACAAACACATCCGCCAAACAAACACATGCACCAAACTAACACATGTGCCAAACTAACACATCCGCCAAACAAACACATCCGCCAAACAAACACATGCGCCAAACTAACACATCCGCCAAACAAACACATCCGCCAAACAAACACATGGCCAAACAAACACATCCGCCAAACTAACACATCCGCCAAACTAACACATCCGCCAAACTAACACATCCGCCAAACTAACACATCCGCCAAACTAACACATCCACCAAACTAACATATCTGCCAAACTAACACATCTGCCAAACTAACACATCCTCGAAATTAACACATCCTCGAAACTAACACATCCTCTAAACTAACACATCCGCCAAACATAGACATCCGCCAAACTAACACATCCGTCAAACTAACACATCCGCCAAACAAACACATCCGCCAAACAAACACATGCGCCAAACAAACACATCCGCCAAACAAACACATCCGCCAAACAAACACATCCGCCAAACAAACACATGGCCAAACAAACACATCCGCCAAACTAACACATCCGCCAAACTAACAAATCCGCCAAACTAACACATCCGCCAAACTAACACATCCGCCAAACTAACACATCCACCAAACTAACACATCCGCCAAACTAACACATCTGCCAAACTAACACATCCTCGAAATTAACACATCCTCGAAACGAACACATCCTCTAAACTAACACATCCGCCAAACATAGACATCCGCCAAACTAACACATCCGCCAAACTAACACATCCGCCAAACAAACACATCCGCCAAACAAACACATGCGCCAAACAAACACATGCGCCAAACAAACACATGCACCAAACAAACACATGCGCCAAACAAACACATGGGCCAAACAAACACATGCGCCAAACTAACACATCCGCCAAACTAACACCTCCGCGAAACAAACACATGCGCCAAACAAACACATGCGCCAAACTAACACATCCGCCAAACTAACACATCCTCGAAACTAACACATCCTCGAAAGTAACACATCCGAACATAAAACTAACATAAAACTAACTAAACTAAAACTAACATAAACTAACACATCCGCCAAACATATACATCCGCCAAACTAACACATCCGCCAAACTAACACATCCGCCAAACAAACACATGCGCCAAACAAACACAGGCGACAAACAAACACATGTGCCAAACAAACACATGCGCCAAACAAACACATGCGCCAAACAAACACATGCGCCAAACAAACACATGGGCCAAACAAACACATGGGCCAAACAAACACATGCGCCAAACTAACACATCTGCCAAACTAACACCTCCGCGAAACAAACACATGCGCCAAACAAACACATGCGCCAAACTAACACATCCGCCAAACTAACACATCCGCCAAACGAACACATCTGCCAAACTAACACATCCACCAAACAAACACATCCACCTGACTAACACATCTGCCAAACAAACACATCCGCCAAACTAACACATCCGCCAAACTAACACATCCGCCAAACAAACACACCGCCAAACTAACACATCCGCCAAACAAACACATGCACCAAACTCACACATCTGCCAAACAAACACATCCGCCAGAAAACACAAGCGCCAAACAAACACACCCGCTAAAATAAGACATCCGCCAAACTAACATATCCGCCAAACTAACACATCAGCCAAACTAACACATCCGCCAAACTAACACATCCTCGAAACTAACACATCCTCAAAACAAACACATCCTCTAAACTAACACATCCGCCAAACATAGACATCCGCCAAACTAACACATCTGCCAAACTAACAGATCCGCCAAACAAACACATGCGCCAAACTAACACATCCGCCAAACAAACACATCCGCCAAACAAACACATGCGCCAAACTAACACATGGCCAAACAAACACATCCGCCAAACAAACACGTGCGCCAAACTAACACATGTACCAAACATATGCGCAAAACAAACACATCCGCCAAACAAACACATCCGCCAAACAAACACATCCGCCAAACAAACACATGCGCCAAACTAACACATGCGCCAAACTAACACATCCGCCAAACAAACACATGCGCCAAACAAACACATGCACCATACTAACACATGTGCCAAACTAACACATCCACCAAACAAACACGTCCGCCAAACAAACATGTGCGCCAAACTAACACATGCGGCAAACATATGCGCAAA
Organism: Myxine glutinosa; assembly: GCF_964187855.1. Taxonomy (NCBI): domain Eukaryota; kingdom Metazoa; phylum Chordata; class Myxini; order Myxiniformes; family Myxinidae; genus Myxine; species Myxine glutinosa. The sequence goes on from NC_136261.1 coordinate 164,847,781, forward strand.
ACAAACACATCCGCCAAACAAACACATGCACCAAACTAACACATGTGCCAAACTAACACATCCGCCAAACAAACACATCCGCCAAACAAACACATGCGCCAAACTAACACATCCGCCAAACAAACACATCCGCCAAACAAACACATGGCCAAACAAACACATCCGCCAAACTAACACATCCGCCAAACTAACACATCCGCCAAACTAACACATCCGCCAAACTAACACATCCGCCAAACTAACACATCCACCAAACTAACATATCTGCCAAACTAACACATCTGCCAAACTAACACATCCTCGAAATTAACACATCCTCGAAACTAACACATCCTCTAAACAAACACATCCGCCAAACATAGACATCCGCCAAACTAACACATCCGCCAAACTAACACATCCGCCAAACAAACACATCCGCCAAACAAACACATGCGCCAAACAAACACATCCGCCAAACAAACACATCCGCCAAACAAACACATCCGCCAAACAAACACATGGCCAAACAAACACATCCGCCAAACTAACACATCCGCCAAACTAACACATCCGCCAAACTAACACATCCGCCAAACTAACACATCCGCCAAACTAACACATCCACCAAACTAACACATCCGCCAAACTAACACATCTGCCAAACTAACACATCCTCGAAATTAACACATCCTCGAAACTAACACATCCTCTAAACTAACACATCCGCCAAACATAGACATCCGCCAAACTAACACATCCGCCAAACTAACACATCCGCCAAACAAACACATCCGCCAAACAAACACATGCGCCAAACAAACACATCCGCCAAACAAACACATCCGCCAAACAAACACATCCGCCAAACTAACACATCCGCCAAACATAGACATCCGCCAAACTAACACATCCGCCAAACTAACACATCCGCCAAACAAACACATCCGCCAAACAAACACATGCGCCAAACAAACACATGCGCCAAACAAACACATGCACCAAACAAACACATGCGCCAAACAAACACATGGGCCAAACAAACACATGCGCCAAACTAACACATCCGCCAAACTAACACCTCCGCGAAACAAACACATGCGCTAAACAAACACATGCGCCAAACTAACACATCCGCCAAACTAACACATCCTCGAAACTAACACATCCTCGAAAGTAACACATCCGAACATAAAACTAACATAAAACTAACTAAACTAAAACTAACATAAACTAACACATCCGCCAAACATATACATCCGCCAAACTAACACATCCGCCAAACTAACACATCCGCCAAACAAACACATGCACCAAACAAACACATGCGCCAAACAAACACATGGGCCAAACAAACACATGCGCCAAACTAACACATCCGCCAAACTAACACCTCCGCGAAACAAACACATGCGCCAAACAAACACATGCGCCAAACTAACACATCCGCCAAACTAACACATCCTCGAAACTAACACATCCTCGAAAGTAACACATCCGAACATAAAACTAACATAAAACTAACTAAACTAAAACTAACATAAACTAACACATCCGCCAAACATATACATCCGCCAAACTAACACATCCGCCAAACAAACACATGCGCCAAACAAACACATGCGCCAAACAAACACATGGGCCAAACAAACACATGGGCCAAACAAACACATGCGCCAAACTAACACATCTGCCAAACTAACACCTCCGCGAAACAAACACATGCGCCAAACAAACACATGCGCCAAACAAACACATGCGCCAAACAAACACATGGGCCAAACAAACACATGGGCCAAACAAACACATGCGCCAAACTAACACATCTGCCAAACTAACACCTCCGCGAAACAAACACATGCGCCAAACAAACACATGCGCCAAACTAACACATCCGCCAAACTAACACATCCGCCAAACTAACACATCTGCCAAACTAACACATCCACCAAACAAACACATCCACCTGACTAACACATCTGCCAAACAAACACATCCGCCAAACTAACACATCCGCCAAACTAACACATCCGCCAAACAAACACACCGCCAAACTAACACATCCGCCAAACAAACACATGCACCAAACTCACACATCTGCCAAACAAACACATCCGCCAGAAAACACAAGCGCCAAACAAACACACCCGCTAAAATAAGACATCCGCCAAACAAACACATGCGCCAAACAAACACATGCACCAAACTAACACATGTGCCAAACTAACACATCCGCCAAACTAACACATGCGCCAAACATATGCGCAAAACAAACACATCCGCCAAACAAACACATCCGCCAAACAAACAAATGCGCCAAACAAACACATGCACCAAACTAACACATCAGCCAAACTAACACATCCACCAAACTAACACATCCGCCAAACAAACACATGCGCCAAACAAACACATGCACCAAACTAACACATGTGCCAAACTAACACATCCGCCAAACAAACACATCCGCCAAACAAACACGTGCGCCAAACTAACACATGCGCCAAACATATGCGCAAAACAAACACATCCGCCAAACAAACACATCCGCCAAACAAACACATGCGCCAAACAAACACATGCACCAAACTAACACATGTGCCAAACTAACACATCCGCCAAACAAACACATCCGCCAAACAAACACATCCGCCAAACTAACACATCCTCGAAATTAACACATCCTCGAAACTAACACATCCTCTAAACGAACACATCCGCCAAACATAGACATCCGCCAAACTAACACATCCGCCAAACTAACACATCCGCCAAATTAACACATCCGCCAAACTAACACATCCGCCAAATTAACACATCCGCCAAACTAACACATCCGCCAAACTAACACATCTGCCAAACTAACACATCCGCCAAACTAACACATCCTCGAAATTAACACATCCTCGAAACTAACACATCCTCTAAACGAACACATCCGCCAAACATAGACATCCGCCAAACTAACACATCCGCCAAACTAACACATCCGCCAAACAAACACATCCGCCAAACAAACACATCCGCCAAACAAACACATGCGCCAAACAAACACATGCACCAAACAAACACATGCGCCAAACAAACACATGGGCCAAACAAACACATGCGCCGAACTAACACATCCGCCAAACTAACACATCCTCGAAACTAACACATCCTCGAAAGTAACACATCCTCTAAACTAACACATCCGCCAAACATATACATCCGCCAAACTAACACATCCGCCAAACTAACACATCCGCCAAACAAACACATGCGCCAAACAAACACAAGCGCCAAACAAACACATGCGCCAAACAAACACATCCGCCAAACGAACACATCCGCCAAACGAACACATCCGCCAAACGAACACATCAGCCAAACTAACACATCTGCCAAACTAACACATGCGCCAAACAAACACATCCGCCAAACTAACACATCCTCGAAACTAACACATCCTCTAAACAAACACATCCTCTAAACTAACACATCCGCCAAACATAGACATCCGCCAAACTAACACATCCGCCAAACTAACACATCCGCCAAACAAACACATGCGCCAAACTAACACATGACCAAACAAACACATCCGCCAAACAAACACGTGCGCCAAACTAACACATGCGCCATACATATTCGCAAAACAAACACATCCGCCAAACAAACGCATCCCCCAAACTAACGCATCCGCCAAACTAACACATCCCCCAAACAAACACATCCCCCAAACAAACACATCCCCCAAACAAACACATCCCCCAAACTAACACATCCGCCAAACGAACACATCCGCCAAACGAACACATCCGCCAAACGAACACATCCGCCAAACGAACACATCTGCCAAACTAACACATCCGCCAAACTAACACATCTGCCAAACGAACACATCCGCCAAACTAACACATCCGCCAAACTAACACATCTGCCAAACAAACACATGCGCCAAACTAACACATCCGCCAAACTAACACATCCGCCAAACAAACACATGGCCAAACAAACACATCCGCCAAACTAACACATCCGCCAAACTAACACATCCGCCAAACTGACACATCCGCCAAACTAACACATCCGCCAAACTAACACATCCACCAAACTAACACATCCGCCAAACTAACACATCTGCCAAACTAACACATCCTCGAAATTAACACATCCTCGAAACGAACACATCCTCTAAACTAACACATCCGCCAAACATAGACATCCGCCAAACTAACACATCCGCCAAACTAACACATCCGCCAAACAAACACATCCGCCAAACAAACACATGCGCCAAACAAACACATGCGCCAAACAAACACATGCACCAAACAAACACATGCGCCAAACAAACACATGGGCCAAACAAACACATGCGCCAAACTAACACATCCGCCAAACTAACACCTCCGCGAAACAAACACATGCGCCAAACAAACACATGCGCCAAACTAACACATCCGCCAAACTAACACATCCTCGAAACTAACACATCCTCGAAAGTAACACATCCGAACATAAAACTAACATAAAACTAACTAAACTAAAACTAACATAAACTAACACATCCGCCAAACATATACATCCGCCAAACTAACACATCCGCCAAACTAACACATCCGCCAAACAAACACATGCGCCAAACAAACACATGCGCCAAACAAACACATGTGCCAAACAAACACATGCGCCAAACAAACACATGCGCCAAACAAACACATGCGCCAAACAAACACATGGGCCAAACAAACACATGGGCCAAACAAACACATGCGCCAAACTAACACATCTGCCAAACTAACACCTCCGCGAAACAAACACATGCGCCAAACAAACACATGCGCCAAACTAACACATCCGCCAAACTAACACATCCGCCAAACTAACACATCTGCCAAACTAACACATCCACCAGACAAACACATCCACCTGACTAACACATCTGCCAAACAAACACATCCGCCAAACTAACACATCCGCCAAACTAACACATCCGCCAAACAAACACACCGCCAAACTAACACATCCGCCAAACAAACACATGCACCAAACTCACACATCTGCCAAACAAACACATCCGCCAGAAAACACAAGCGCCAAACAAACACACCCGCTAAAATAAGACATCCGCCAAACTAACACATCCGCCAAACAAACACATCCGCCAAACAAACACATCCGCCAAACTAACACATCCGCCAAACTAACACATCCACCAAACAAACACATCCACCAAACTAACACATCCGCCAAACTAACACATCCACAAAACAAATACATCCCCCAAACTAACACATCCCCCAAACTAACACATCCCCCAAACTAACACATCCCCCAAACTAACACATCCCCCAAACTAACACATCCGCCAAACTAACACATCCGCCAAACAAACACATCCGCCAAACAAACACATCCCCCAAACTAACGCATTCGCCAAACTAACACATCCCGCAAACAAACATCCCCCAAACAAACACATCCCCCAAACTAACGCAGCCGCCAAACTAACACATCCGCCAAACGAACACATCCGCCAAACGAACACATCTGCCAAACTAACACATCAGCCAAACTAACACATCTGCCAAACTAACACATCCGCCAAACTAACACATCCGCCAAACAAACACATGCACCAAACTCACACATCTGCCAAACAAACACATCCACCAGAAAACACAAGCGCCAAACAAACACACCCGCTAAAATAAGACATCCGCCAAACTAACACATCCGCCAAACTAACACATCCGCCAAACTAACACATCCGCCAAACTAACACATCCGCCAAACAAACACATCCGCCAAACAAACACATCCGCCAAACTAACACATCCGCCAAACAAACACATGCGCCAAACAAACACATGCACCAAACTAACACATGTGCCAAACTAACACATCCGCCAAACAAACACATCCGCCAAACAAACACGTGCGCCAAACTAACACATGCGCCAAACATATGCGCAAAACAAACACATCCGCCAAACAAACACATCCGCCAAACAAACAAATGCGCCAAACAAACACATGCACCAAACTAACACATCAGCCAAACTAACACATCCACCAAACTAACACATCCACCAAACTAACACATCCACCAAACAAACACATCCCCCAAACTAACACATCTGCCAAACAAACACATCCGCCAAACTAACACATCCGCCAAACGAACACATCCGCCAAACGAACACATCCGCCAAACGAACACATCAGCCAAACTAACACATCTGCCAAACTAACACATGCGCCAAACAAACACATCCGCCAAACTAACACATCCTCGAAACTAACACATCCTCGAAACAAACACATCCTCTGAACTAACACATCCGCCAAACATAGACATCCGCCAAACTAACACATCCGCCAAACTAACACATCCGCCAAACAAACACATGCGCCAAACTAACACATGACCAAACAAACACATCCGCCAAACAAACACGTGCGCCAAACTAACACATGCGCCATACATATTCGCAAAACAAACACATCCGCCAAACAAACACATCCGCCAAATAAACACATGCGCCAAACAAACACATGCGCCAAACTAACACATGTGCCAAACTAACACATCCGCCAAACAAACACATGCGCCAAACAAACACATGCGCCAAACAAACACATGCGCCAAACTAACACATGTGCCAAACTAACACATCCGCCAAACAAACACATCCGCCAAACAAACACATCCGCCAAACAAACACATCCGCCAAACAAACACATGCGCCAAACAAACACATGCGCCAAACAAACACATGCACCAAACTAACACATGTGCCAAACTAACACATGCGCCAAACATATGCGCAAAACAAACACATCCGCCAAACAAACACATCCGCCAAACAAACACATGCGCCAAACAAACACATGCACCAAACTAACACATCAACCAAACTAACACATCCACCAAACTAACACATCCACCAAACAAACACATCCCCCAAACTAACACATCTGCCAAACAAACACATACGCCAAACTAACACATCCGCCAAACGAACACATCCGCCAAACGAACACATCCGCCAAACGAACACATCAGCCAAACTAACACATCTGCCAAACTAACACATGCGCCAAACAAACACATCCGCCAAACTAACACATCCTCGAAACTAACACATCCTCGAAACAAACACATCCTCTAAACTAACACATCCGCCAAACATAGACATCCGCCAAACTAACACATCCGCCAAACTAACACATCCGCCAAACAAACACATGCGCCAAACTAACACATGACCAAACAAACACATCCGCCAAACAAACACGTGCGCCAAACTAACACATGCGCCATACATATTCGCAAAACAAACACATCCGCCAAACAAACACATCCGCCAAACAAACACATGCGCCAAACAAACACATGCGCCAAACTAACACATGTGCCAAACTAACACATCCGCCAAACAAACACATGCGCCAAACAAACACATGCACCAAACTAACACATGTGCCAAACTAACACATCCGCCAAACAAACACATCCGCCAAACAAACACGTGCGCCAAACTAACACATGCGCCAAACATATGCGCAAAACAAACACATCCGCCAAACAAACACATCCACCAAACAAACACATGCGCCAAACAAACACATGCACCAAACTAACACATGTGCCAAACTAACACATCCGCCAAACAAACACATCCGCCAAACAAACACATCCGCCAAACTAACACATCCTCGAAATTAACACATCCTCGAAACTAACACATCCTCTAAACGAACACATCCGCCAAACATAGACATCCGCCAAACTAACACATCCGCCAAACTAACACATCCGCCAAATTAACACATCCGCCAAACTAACACATCCGCCAAACTAACACATCCGCCAAACTAACACATCTGCCAAACTAACACATCCGCCAAACTAACACATCCTCGAAATTAACACATCCTCGAAACTAACACATCCTCTAAACGAACACATCCGCCAAACATAGACATCCGCCAAACTAACACATCCGCCAAACTAACACATCCGCCAAACAAACACATCCGCCAAACAAACACATCCGCCAAACAAACACATGCGCCAAACAAACACATGCACCAAGCAAACACATGCGCCAAACAAACACATGGGCCAAACAAACACATGCGCCGAACTAACACATCCGCCAAACTAACACATCCTCGAAACTAACACATTCTCGAAAGTAACACATCCTCTAAACTAATACATCCGCCAAACATATACATCCGCCAAACTAACACATCCGCCAAACTAACACATCCGCCAAACAAACACATGCGCCAAACAAACACAAGCGCCAAACAAACACATGCGCCAAACAAACACATGCGCCAAACAAACACATGCGCCAAACAAACACATGCGCCAAACAAACACCTGGGCCAAACAAACACATGCGCCAAACTAACACATCTGCCAAACTAACACCTCCGCGAAACAAACACATCCGCCAAACGAACACATCCACCAAACTAACACATCAGCCAAACTAACACATCTGCCAAATTAACACATGCGCCAAACAAACACGCTGCAAAACAAACACGTGCGCCAAACTAAAACATGCGCCAAACATATGCGCCAAACAAACACATCCGCCAAACAAACACATGCGGCAAACAAACACATGCACCAAACAAACACATGCGCCAAACAAACACATGGGCCAAACAAACACATGCGCCAAACTAACACATCCGCCAAACTAACACCTCCGCCAAACTAACACCTCCGCGAAACAAACACATGCGCCAAACAAACACATGCGCCAAACAAACACGTGCGCCAAACTAACACATCCGCCAAACTAACACATCCTCGAAACTAACACATCCTCGAAACTAACACATCCTCTAAACTAACACATCCGCCAAACATAGACATCCACCAAACTAACACATCCGCCAAACTAACACATCCGCCAAACAAACACATCCGCCAAACAAACACATGCGCCAAACAAACACATGCGCCAAACAAACACATGCACCAAACAAACACATGCGCCAAACAAACACATGGGCCAAACAAACACATGCGCCAAACTAACACATCCGCCAAACTAACACCTCCGCGAAACAAACACATGCGCCAAACAAACACATGCGCCAAACTAACACATCCGCCAAACTAACACATCCTCGAAACTAACACATCCTCGAAAGTAACACATCCGAACATAAAACTAACATAAAACTAACTAAACTAAAACTAACATAAACTAACACATCCGCCAAACATATACATCCGCCAAACTAACACATCCGCCAAACTAACACATCCGCCAAACAAACACATGCGCCAAACAAACACATGCGCCAAACAAACACATGTGCCAAACAAACACATGCGCCAAACAAACACATGCGCCAAACAAACACATGCGCCAAACAAACACATGGGCCAAACAAACACATGGGCCAAACAAACACATGCGCCAAACTAACACATCTGCCAAACTAACACCTCCGCGAAACAAACACATGCGCCAAACAAACACATGCGCCAAACAAACACATGCGCCAAACTAACACATCCGCCAAACTAACACATCCGCCAAACTAACACATCTGCCAAACTAACACATCCACCAGACAAACACATCCACCTGACTAACACATCTGCCAAACAAACACATCCGCCAAACTAACACATCCGCCAAACTAACACATCCGCCAAACAAACACACCGCCAAACTAACACATCCGCCAAACAAACACATGCACCAAACTCACACATCTGCCAAACAAACACATCCGCCAGAAAACACAAGCGCCAAACAAACACACCCGCTAAAATAAGACATCCGCCAAACTAACACATCCGCCAAACTAACACATCCGCCAAACTAACACATCCGCCAAACAAACACATCCGCCAAACAAACACATCCGCCAAACTAACACATCCGCCAAACTAACACATCCGCCAAACAAACACATCCACCAAACTAACACATCCGCCAAACTAACACATCCACAAAACAAATACATCCCCCAAACTAACACATCCCCCAAACTAACACATCCCCCAAACTAACACATCCCCCAAACTAACACATCCCCCAAACTAACACATCCGCCAAACTAACACATCCGCCAAACAAACACATCCGCCAAACAAACACATCCCCCAAACTAACGCATTCGCCAAACTAACACATCCCGCAAACAAACATCCCCCAAACAAACACATCCCCCAAACTAACGCATCCGCCAAACTAACACATCCGCCAAACGAACACATCCGCCAAACGAACACATCTGCCAAACTAACACATCCGCCAAACTAACACATCTGCCAAACTAACACATCCGCCAAACTAACACATCCGCCAAACTAACACATCTGCCAAACAAACACATGCGCCAAACCAACACATCCGCCAAACTAACACATCCGCCAAACTAATACATCTGCCAAAACAACACATCCGCCAAACCAACACATCCGCCAAACCAACACATCCGCCAAACCAACACATCTGCCAAACAAACACATCCGCCAAACTAACACATCCGCCAAACGATCACATCCGCCAAACTAACACATCCGCCAAACAAACACATCTGCCAAACAAACCCATGCGCCAAACAAACACATGCGCCAAACAAACACATGCGCCAAACAAACACATGCGCCACACAAACACATGCACCAAACAAACACATGCGCCAAACAAATACATGCGCCAAACCAACACATCCGCCAAACTAACACATCCGCCAAACTAACACATCCGCCAAACAAACACATGCACCAAACAAACGCATTCACCAAACTAACACATCCACCAAACTAACACATCTGCCAAACGAACACATCCGCCAAACGAACACATCCGCCAAACTAACAAATGCGTCAAACAAACACATGCGCCAAACAAACACATTCACCAAACTAACACATCCGCCAAACAAACACATGCGCCAAATAAACACATCCGCCAAACTAACACATCCACCAAACTAACACATCCACCAAACGAACACATCCGCCAAACAAACACATCCGCCAAACAAACACATGCGCCAAACAAACACATTCACCAAACTAACACATCCACCAAACTAACACATCTGCCAAACGAACACATCCGCCAAACGAACACATCCACCAAACTAACACATCTGCCAAACGAACACATCCGCGAAACGGAACACATCCGCCAAACTAACACATCTGCCAAACTAACACATCTGCCAAACAAACATAGGCGCCAAACTAACACATCAGCCCCACAAACACATGCGCCAAACCAACACATCCGCCAAACAAACACATGCGGCAAACAAACACATTCACCAAACTAACACATCCACCAAACTAACACATCTGCCAAACGAACATATCCGCCAAACGAACACATCCGCCAAACTAACACATGCGCCAAACAAACACATGCGCCAAACAAACACATTCACCAAACTAACACATCCACCAAACAAACACATGCGCCAAATAAACACATGCGCCAAACTAACACATCCACCAAACTAACACATCCACCAAACGAACATATCCGCCAAATAAACACATCCGCCAAACAAACACATGCGCCAAACAAACACATTCACCAAACTAACACATCCACCAAACTAACACATCCACCAAACTAACACATCTGCCAAACAAACACATGCGCCAAACAAACACATGCGCCAAACAAACACATGCGCCAATCAAACACATGCGCCAAACAAACACATGCGCCAAACAAACACATGCGCCAAACAAACACATGCGCCAAACAAACACATGCGCCAAAAAAACACATTCACCAAACTAACACATCCGCCAAACTAACACATCCCCCAAACGAACACATCCGCCAAACTAACACATCCGCCAAACTAACACATCCGCCAAACTAACACATCCGCCAAACTAACACATCCGCCAAACAAACACATCCGCCAAACAAATACATCCGCCAAACTAACACAACCGCCAAACAAACACATCCGCCAAACAAACACATCCGCCAAACTAACACATCCGCCAAACTAACACATCCACAAAACAAATACATCCACCAAACTAACACATCCCCCAAACTAACACAGGCGCCAAACTAACACATCCCCCAAACAAACACATGAGCCAAACTAACACATCCGCCAAACGAACACATCCGCCAAACGAACACATCTGCCAAACTAACACATCCGCCAAACTAACACATCTGCCAAACGAACACATCCGCCAAACTAACACATCCGCCAAACTAACACATCTGCCAAACAAACACATGCGCCAAACCAACACATCCGCCAAACTAACACATCCGCCAAACTAATACATCTGCCAAAACAACACATCCGCCAAACCAACACATCCGCCAAACCAACACATCCGCCAAACCAACACATCTGCCAAACAAACACATCCGCCAAACTAACACATCCGCCAAACGATCACATCCGCCAAACTAACACATCCGCCAAACAAACACATCTGCCAAACAAACCCATGCGCCAAACAAACACATGCGCCAAACAAACACATGCGCCAAACAAACACATGCGCCACACAAACACATGCACCAAACAAACACATGCGCCAAACAAATACATGCGCCAAACCAACACATCCGCCAAACTAACACATCGGCCAAACTAACACATCCGCCAAACAAACACATGTGCCAAACAAACACATTCACCAAACTAACACATCCACCAAACTAACACATCTGCCAAACGAACACATCAGCCAAACTAACACATCTGCCAAACTAACACATCCGCCAAACAAACACATGCGCCAAACAAACACATGCGCCAAACAAACACATGCGCCAAACAAGCACATGCGCCAAACAAACACATACGCCAAACAGAACACATGCGCCAAACAAACACATGCGCCAAACAAACACATCCGCCAAACCAACACATCCGCCAAACTAACACATCCGCCAAACTAACACATCCGCCAAACTAACACATCCGCCAAACTAACACATCTGCCAAACAAACACATCCGCCAAACTAACACATCCGCCAAACAAACATCCGCCAAACTAACACATCCACGAAACTAACACATCCGCCAAACGAACACATCCGCCAAACTAACACATCAGCCAAACTAACACATCCACCAAACTAACACATCCACCAAACAAACACATCCCCCAAACTAACACATCTGCCAAACAAACACATCCGCCAAACGAACACATCCGCCAAACGAACACATCCGCCAAACGAACACATCCGCCAAACGAACACATCAGCCAAACTAACACATCCGCCAAACTAACACATCCTCGAAACTAACACATCCTCAAAACAAACACATCCTCTAAACTAACACATCCGCCAAACATAGACATCCGCCAAACTAACACATCTGCCAATCTAACAGATCCGCCAAACAAACACATGCGCCAAACTAACACATCCGCCAAACAAACACATCCGCCAAACTAACACATGGCCAAACAAACACATCCGCCAAACAAACACGTGCGCCAAACTAACACATGTGCCAAACATATGCGCAAAACAAACACATCCGCCAAACAAACACATCCGCCAAACAAACACATCCGCCAAACAAACACATGCGCCAAACTAACACATGCGCCAAACTAACACATCCGCCAAACAAACACATGCGCCAAACAAACACATGCACCAAACTAACACATGTGCCAAACTAACACATCCACCAAACAAACACGTCCGCCAAACAAACACGTGCGCCAAACTAACACATGCGGCAAACATATGCGCAAAACAAACACATCCGCCAAACAAACACATGCACCAAACTAACACATGCGCCAAACTAACACATCCGCCAAACTAACACATCCACCAAACTAACACATCCGCCAAACTAACACATCTGCCAAACTAACACATCCTCGAAATTAACACATCCTCGAAACGAACACATCCTCTAAACTAACACATCCGCCAAACATAGACATCCGCCAAACTAACACATCCGCCAAACTAACACATCCGCCAAACAAACACATCCGCCAAACAAACACATGCGCCAAACAAACACATGCGCCAAACAAACACATGCACCAAACAAACACATGCGCCAAACAAACACATGGGCCAAACAAACACATGCGCCAAACTAACACATCCGCCAAACTAACACCTCCGCGAAACAAACACATGCGCCAAACAAACACATGCGCCAAACTAACACATCCGCCAAACTAACACATCCTCGAAACTAACACATCCTCGAAAGTAACACATCCGAACATAAAACTAACATAAAACTAACTAAACTAAAACTAACATAAACTAACACATCCGCCAAACATATACATCCGCCAAACTAACACATCCGCCAAACTAACACATCCGCCAAACAAACACATGCGCCAAACAAACACAGGCGACAAACAAACACATGTGCCAAACAAACACATGCGCCAAACAAACACATGCGCCAAACAAACACATGCGCCAAACAAACACATGGGCCAAACAAACACATGGGCCAAACAAACACATGCGCCAAACTAACACATCTGCCAAACTAACACCTCCGCGAAACAAACACATGCGCCAAACAAACACATGCGCCAAACTAACACATCCGCCAAACTAACACATCCGCCAAACGAACACATCTGCCAAACTAACACATCCACCAAACAAACACATCCACCTGACTAACACATCTGCCAAACAAACACATCCGCCAAACTAACACATCCGCCAAACTAACACATCCGCCAAACAAACACACCGCCAAACTAACACATCCGCCAAACAAACACATGCACCAAACTCACACATCTGCCAAACAAACACATCCACCAGAAAACACAAGCGCCAAACAAACACACCCGCTAAAATAAGACATCCGCCAAACTAACACATCCGCCAAACTAACACATCAGCCAAACTAACACATCCGCCAAACTAACACATCCTCGAAACTAACACATCCTCAAAACAAACACATCCTCTAAACTAACACATCCGCCAAACATAGACATCCGCCAAACTAACACATCTGCCAAACTAACAGATCCGCCAAACAAACACATGCGCCAAACTAACACATCCGCCAAACAAACACATCCGCCAAACAAACACATGCGCCAAACTAACACATGGCCAAACAAACACATCCGCCAAACAAACACGTGCGCCAAACTAACACATGTACCAAACATATGCGCAAAACAAACACATCCGCCAAACAAACACATCCGCCAAACAAACACATCCGCCAAACAAACACATGCGCCAAACTAACACATGCGCCAAACTAACACATCCGCCAAACAAACACATGCGCCAAACAAACACATGCACCATACTAACACATGTGCCAAACTAACACATCCACCAAACAAACACGTCCGCCAAACAAACATGTGCGCCAAACTAACACATGCGGCAAACATATGCGCAAAACAAACACATCCGCCAAACAAACACATGCACCAAACTAACACATGTGCCAAACTAACACATCCGCCAAACAAACACATCCGCCAAACAAACACATGCGCCAAACTAACACATCCGCCAAACAAACACATCCGCCAAACAAACACATGGCCAAACAAACACATCCGCCAAACTAACACATCCGCCAAACTAACACATCCGCCAAACTAACACATCCGCCAAACTAACACATCCGCCAAACTAACACATCCACCAAACTAACATATCTGCCAAACTAACACATCTGCCAAACTAACACATCCTCGAAATTAACACATCCTCGAAACTAACACATCCTCTAAACAAACACATCCGCCAAACATAGACATCCGCCAAACTAACACATCCGCCAAACTAACACATCCGCCAAACAAACACATCCGCCAAACAAACACATGCGCCAAACAAACACATCCGCCAAACAAACACATCCGCCAAACAAACACATCCGCCAAACAAACACATTGCCAAACAAACACATCCGCCAAACTAACACATCCGCCAAACTAACACATCCGCCAAACTAACACATCCGCCAAACTAACACATCCGCCAAACTAACACATCCACCAAACTAACACATCCGCCAAACTAACACATCTGCCAAACTAACACATCCTCGAAATTAACACATCCTCGAAACTAACACATCCTCTAAACTAACACATCCGCCAAACATAGACATCCGCCAAACTAACACATCCGCCAAACTAACACATCCGCCAAACAAACACATCCGCCAAACAAACACATGCGCCAAACAAACACATCCGCCAAACAAACACATCCGCCAAACAAACACATCCGCCAAACTAACACATCCGCCAAACATAGACATCCGCCAAACTAACACATCCGCCAAACTAACACATCCGCCAAACAAACACATCCGCCAAACAAACACATGCGCCAAACAAACACATGCGCCAAACAAACACATGCACCAAACAAACACATGCGCCAAACAAACACATGGGCCAAACAAACACATGCGCCAAACTAACACATCCGCCAAACTAACACCTCCGCGAAACAAACACATGCGCCAAACAAACACATGCGCCAAACTAACACATCCGCCAAACTAACACATCCTCGAAACTAACACATCCTCGAAAGTAACACATCCGAACATAAAACTAACATAAAACTAACTAAACTAAAACTAACATAAACTAACACATCCGCCAAACATATACATCCGCCAAACTAACACATCCGCCAAACTAACACATCCGCCAAACAAACACATGCACCAAACAAACACATGCGCCAAACAAACACATGGGCCAAACAAACACATGCGCCAAACTAACACATCCGCCAAACTAACACCTCCGCGAAACAAACACATGCGCCAAACAAACACATGCGCCAAACTAACACATCCGCCAAACTAACACATCCTCGAAACTAACACATCCTCGAAAGCAACACATCCGAACATAAAACTAACATAAAACTAACTAAACTAAAACTAACATAAACTAACACATCCGCCAAACATATACATCCGCCAAACTAACACATCCGCCAAACAAACACATGCGCCAAACAAACACATGCGCCAAACAAACACATGGGCCAAACAAACACATGGGCCAAACAAACACATGCGCCAAACTAACACATCTGCCAAACTAACACCTCCGCCAAACAAACACATGCGCCAAACAAACACATGCACCAAACTAACACATGTGCCAAACTAACACATCCGCCAAACAAACACATCCGCCAAACAAACACATCCGCCAAACTAACACATCCTCGAAATTAACACATCCTCGAAACTAACACATCCTCTAAACGAACACATCCGCCAAACATAGACATCCGCCAAACTAACACATCCGCCAAACTAACACATCCGCCAAATTAACACATCCGCCAAACTAACACATCCGCCAAACTAACACATCCGCCAAACTAACACATCTGCCAAACTAACACATCCGCCAAACTAACACATCCTCGAAATTAACACATCCTCGAAACTAACACATCCTCTAAACGAACACATCCGCCAAACATAGACATCCGCCAAACTAACACATCCGCCAAACTAACACATCCGCCAAACAAACACATCCGCCAAACAAACACATCCGCCAAACAAACACATGCGCCAAACAAACACATGCACCAAGCAAACACATGCGCCAAACAAACACATGGGCCAAACAAACACATGCGCCGAACTAACACATCCGCCAAACTAACACATCCTCGAAACTAACACATTCTCGAAAGTAACACATCCTCTAAACTAATACATCCGCCAAACATATACATCCGCCAAACTAACACATCCGCCAAACTAACACATCCGCCAAACAAACACATGCGCCAAACAAACACAAGCGCCAAACAAACACATGCGCCAAACAAACACATGCGCCAAACAAACACATGCGCCAAACAAACACATGCGCCAAACAAACACCTGGGCCAAACAAACACATGCGCCAAACTAACACATCTGCCAAACTAACACCTCCGCGAAACAAACACATCCGCCAAACGAACACATCCACCAAACTAACACATCAGCCAAACTAACACATCTGCCAAATTAACACATGCGCCAAACAAACACGCTGCAAAACAAACACGTGCGCCAAACTAAAACATGCGCCAAACATATGCGCCAAACAAACACATCCGCCAAACAAACACATGCGGCAAACAAACACATGCACCAAACAAACACATGCGCCAAACAAACACATGGGCCAAACAAACACATGCGCCAAACTAACACATCCGCCAAACTAACACCTCCGCCAAACTAACACCTCCGCGAAACAAACACATGCGCCAAACAAACACATGCGCCAAACAAACACGTGCGCCAAACTAACACATCCGCCAAACTAACACATCCTCGAAACTAACACATCCTCGAAACTAACACATCCTCTAAACTAACACATCCGCCAAACATAGACATCCACCAAACTAACACATCCGCCAAACTAACACATCCGCCAAACAAACACATCCGCCAAACAAACACATGCGCCAAACAAACACATGCGCCAAACAAACACATGCACCAAACAAACACATGCGCCAAACAAACACATGGGCCAAACAAACACATGCGCCAAACTAACACATCCGCCAAACTAACACCTCCGCGAAACAAACACATGCGCCAAACAAACACATGCGCCAAACTAACACATCCGCCAAACTAACACATCCTCGAAACTAACACATCCTCGAAAGTAACACATCCGAACATAAAACTAACATAAAACTAACTAAACTAAAACTAACATAAACTAACACATCCGCCAAACATATACATCCGCCAAACTAACACATCCGCCAAACTAACACATCCGCCAAACAAACACATGCGCCAAACAAACACATGCGCCAAACAAACACATGTGCCAAACAAACACATGCGCCAAACAAACACATGCGCCAAACAAACACATGCGCCAAACAAACACATGGGCCAAACAAACACATGGGCCAAACAAACACATGCGCCAAACTAACACATCTGCCAAACTAACACCTCCGCGAAACAAACACATGCGCCAAACAAACACATGCGCCAAACAAACACATGCGCCAAACTAACACATCCGCCAAACTAACACATCCGCCAAACTAACACATCTGCCAAACTAACACATCCACCAGACAAACACATCCACCTGACTAACACATCTGCCAAACAAACACATCCGCCAAACTAACACATCCGCCAAACTAACACATCCGCCAAACAAACACACCGCCAAACTAACACATCCGCCAAACAAACACATGCACCAAACTCACACATCTGCCAAACAAACACATCCGCCAGAAAACACAAGCGCCAAACAAACACACCCGCTAAAATAAGACATCCGCCAAACTAACACATCCGCCAAACTAACACATCCGCCAAACTAACACATCCGCCAAACAAACACATCCGCCAAACAAACACATCCGCCAAACTAACACATCCGCCAAACTAACACATCCGCCAAACAAACACATCCACCAAACTAACACATCCGCCAAACTAACACATCCACAAAACAAATACATCCCCCAAACTAACACATCCCCCAAACTAACACATCCCCCAAACTAACACATCCCCCAAACTAACACATCCCCCAAACTAACACATCCGCCAAACTAACACATCCGCCAAACAAACACATCCGCCAAACAAACACATCCCCCAAACTAACGCATTCGCCAAACTAACACATCCCGCAAACAAACATCCCCCAAACAAACACATCCCCCAAACTAACGCATCCGCCAAACTAACACATCCGCCAAACGAACACATCCGCCAAACGAACACATCTGCCAAACTAACACATCCGCCAAACTAACACATCTGCCAAACTAACACATCCGCCAAACTAACACATCCGCCAAACTAACACATCTGCCAAACAAACACATGCGCCAAACCAACACATCCGCCAAACTAACACATCCGCCAAACTAATACATCTGCCAAAACAACACATCCGCCAAACCAACACATCCGCCAAACCAACACATCCGCCAAACCAACACATCTGCCAAACAAACACATCCGCCAAACTAACACATCCGCCAAACGATCACATCCGCCAAACTAACACATCCGCCAAACAAACACATCTGCCAAACAAACCCATGCGCCAAACAAACACATGCGCCAAACAAACACATGCGCCAAACAAACACATGCGCCACACAAACACATGCACCAAACAAACACATGCGCCAAACAAATACATGCGCCAAACCAACACATCCGCCAAACTAACACATCCGCCAAACTAACACATCCGCCAAACAAACACATGCACCAAACAAACGCATTCACCAAACTAACACATCCACCAAACTAACACATCTGCCAAACGAACACATCCGCCAAACGAACACATCCGCCAAACTAACAAATGCGTCAAACAAACACATGCGCCAAACAAACACATTCACCAAACTAACACATCCGCCAAACAAACACATGCGCCAAATAAACACATCCGCCAAACTAACACATCCACCAAACTAACACATCCACCAAACGAACACATCCGCCAAACAAACACATCCGCCAAACAAACACATGCGCCAAACAAACACATTCACCAAACTAACACATCCACCAAACTAACACATCTGCCAAACGAACACATCCGCCAAACGAACACATCCACCAAACTAACACATCTGCCAAACGAACACATCCGCGAAACGGAACACATCCGCCAAACTAACACATCTGCCAAACTAACACATCTGCCAAACAAACATAGGCGCCAAACTAACACATCAGCCCCACAAACACATGCGCCAAACCAACACATCCGCCAAACAAACACATGCGGCAAACAAACACATTCACCAAACTAACACATCCACCAAACTAACACATCTGCCAAACGAACATATCCGCCAAACGAACACATCCGCCAAACTAACACATGCGCCAAACAAACACATGCGCCAAACAAACACATTCACCAAACTAACACATCCACCAAACAAACACATGCGCCAAATAAACACATGCGCCAAACTAACACATCCACCAAACTAACACATCCACCAAACGAACATATCCGCCAAATAAACACATCCGCCAAACAAACACATGCGCCAAACAAACACATTCACCAAACTAACACATCCACCAAACTAACACATCCACCAAACTAACACATCTGCCAAACAAACACATGCGCCAAACAAACACATGCGCCAAACAAACACATGCGCCAATCAAACACATGCGCCAAACAAACACATGCGCCAAACAAACACATGCGCCAAACAAACACATGCGCCAAACAAACACATGCGCCAAAAAAACACATTCACCAAACTAACACATCCGCCAAACTAACACATCCCCCAAACGAACACATCCGCCAAACTAACACATCCGCCAAACTAACACATCCGCCAAACTAACACATCCGCCAAACTAACACATCCGCCAAACAAACACATCCGCCAAACAAATACATCCGCCAAACTAACACATCCGCCAAACAAACACATCCGCCAAACAAACACATCCGCCAAACTAACACATCCGCCAAACTAACACATCCACAAAACAAATACATCCACCAAACTAACACATCCCCCAAACTAACACAGGCGCCAAACTAACACATCCCCCAAACAAACACATGAGCCAAACTAACACATCCGCCAAACGAACACATCCGCCAAACGAACACATCTGCCAAACTAACACATCCGCCAAACTAACACATCTGCCAAACGAACACATCCGCCAAACTAACACATCCGCCAAACTAACACATCTGCCAAACAAACACATGCGCCAAACCAACACATCCGCCAAACTAACACATCCGCCAAACTAATACATCTGCCAAAACAACACATCCGCCAAACCAACACATCCGCCAAACCAACACATCCGCCAAACCAACACATCTGCCAAACAAACACATCCGCCAAACTAACACATCCGCCAAACGATCACATCCGCCAAACTAACACATCCGCCAAACAAACACATCTGCCAAACAAACCCATGCGCCAAACAAACACATGCGCCAAACAAACACATGCGCCAAACAAACACATGCGCCACACAAACACATGCACCAAACAAACACATGCGCCAAACAAATACATGCGCCAAACCAACACATCCGCCAAACTAACACATCGGCCAAACTAACACATCCGCCAAACAAACACATGTGCCAAACAAACACATTCACCAAACTAACACATCCACCAAACTAACACATCTGCCAAACGAACACATCAGCCAAACTAACACATCTGCCAAACTAACACATCCGCCAAACAAACACATGCGCCAAACAAACACATGCGCCAAACAAACACATGCGCCAAACAAGCACATGCGCCAAACAAACACATACGCCAAACAGAACACATGCGCCAAACAAACACATGCGCCAAACAAACACATCCGCCAAACCAACACATCCGCCAAACTAACACATCCGCCAAACTAACACATCCGCCAAACTAACACATCCGCCAAACTAACACATCTGCCAAACAAACACATCCGCCAAACTAACACATCCGCCAAACAAACATCCGCCAAACTAACACATCCACGAAACTAACACATCCGCCAAACGAACACATCCGCCAAACTAACACATCAGCCAAACTAACACATCCACCAAACTAACACATCCACCAAACAAACACATCCCCCAAACTAACACATCTGCCAAACAAACACATCCGCCAAACGAACACATCCGCCAAACGAACACATCCGCCAAACGAACACATCCGCCAAACGAACACATCAGCCAAACTAACACATCCGCCAAACTAACACATCCTCGAAACTAACACATCCTCAAAACAAACACATCCTCTAAACTAACACATCCGCCAAACATAGACATCCGCCAAACTAACACATCTGCCAATCTAACAGATCCGCCAAACAAACACATGCGCCAAACTAACACATCCGCCAAACAAACACATCCGCCAAACTAACACATGGCCAAACAAACACATCCGCCAAACAAACACGTGCGCCAAACTAACACATGTGCCAAACATATGCGCAAAACAAACACATCCGCCAAACAAACACATCCGCCAAACAAACACATCCGCCAAACAAACACATGCGCCAAACTAACACATGCGCCAAACTAACACATCCGCCAAACAAACACATGCGCCAAACAAACACATGCACCAAACTAACACATGTGCCAAACTAACACATCCACCAAACAAACACGTCCGCCAAACAAACACGTGCGCCAAACTAACACATGCGGCAAACATATGCGCAAAACAAACACATCCGCCAAACAAACACATGCACCAAACTAACACATGCGCCAAACTAACACATCCGCCAAACTAACACATCCACCAAACTAACACATCCGCCAAACTAACACATCTGCCAAACTAACACATCCTCGAAATTAACACATCCTCGAAACGAACACATCCTCTAAACTAACACATCCGCCAAACATAGACATCCGCCAAACTAACACATCCGCCAAACTAACACATCCGCCAAACAAACACATCCGCCAAACAAACACATGCGCCAAACAAACACATGCGCCAAACAAACACATGCACCAAACAAACACATGCGCCAAACAAACACATGGGCCAAACAAACACATGCGCCAAACTAACACATCCGCCAAACTAACACCTCCGCGAAACAAACACATGCGCCAAACAAACACATGCGCCAAACTAACACATCCGCCAAACTAACACATCCTCGAAACTAACACATCCTCGAAAGTAACACATCCGAACATAAAACTAACATAAAACTAACTAAACTAAAACTAACATAAACTAACACATCCGCCAAACATATACATCCGCCAAACTAACACATCCGCCAAACTAACACATCCGCCAAACAAACACATGCGCCAAACAAACACAGGCGACAAACAAACACATGTGCCAAACAAACACATGCGCCAAACAAACACATGCGCCAAACAAACACATGCGCCAAACAAACACATGGGCCAAACAAACACATGGGCCAAACAAACACATGCGCCAAACTAACACATCTGCCAAACTAACACCTCCGCGAAACAAACACATGCGCCAAACAAACACATGCGCCAAACTAACACATCCGCCAAACTAACACATCCGCCAAACGAACACATCTGCCAAACTAACACATCCACCAAACAAACACATCCACCTGACTAACACATCTGCCAAACAAACACATCCGCCAAACTAACACATCCGCCAAACTAACACATCCGCCAAACAAACACACCGCCAAACTAACACATCCGCCAAACAAACACATGCACCAAACTCACACATCTGCCAAACAAACACATCCGCCAGAAAACACAAGCGCCAAACAAACACACCCGCTAAAATAAGACATCCGCCAAACTAACACATCCGCCAAACTAACACATCAGCCAAACTAACACATCCGCCAAACTAACACATCCTCGAAACTAACACATCCTCAAAACAAACACATCCTCTAAACTAACACATCCGCCAAACATAGACATCCGCCAAACTAACACATCTGCCAAACTAACAGATCCGCCAAACAAACACATGCGCCAAACTAACACATCCGCCAAACAAACACATCCGCCAAACAAACACATGCGCCAAACTAACACATGGCCAAACAAACACATCCGCCAAACAAACACGTGCGCCAAACTAACACATGTACCAAACATATGCGCAAAACAAACACATCCGCCAAACAAACACATCCGCCAAACAAACACATCCGCCAAACAAACACATGCGCCAAACTAACACATGCGCCAAACTAACACATCCGCCAAACAAACACATGCGCCAAACAAACACATGCACCATACTAACACATGTGCCAAACTAACACATCCACCAAACAAACACGTCCGCCAAACAAACATGTGCGCCAAACTAACACATGCGGCAAACATATGCGCAAAACAAACACATCCGCCAAACAAACACATGCACCAAACTAACACATGTGCCAAACTAACACATCCGCCAAACAAACACATCCGCCAAACAAACACATGCGCCAAACTAACACATCCGCCAAACAAACACATCCGCCAAACAAACACATGGCCAAACAAACACATCCGCCAAACTAACACATCCGCCAAACTAACACATCCGCCAAACTAACACATCCGCCAAACTAACACATCCGCCAAACTAACACATCCACCAAACTAACATATCTGCCAAACTAACACATCTGCCAAACTAACACATCCTCGAAATTAACACATCCTCGAAACTAACACATCCTCTAAACAAACACATCCGCCAAACATAGACATCCGCCAAACTAACACATCCGCCAAACTAACACATCCGCCAAACAAACACATCCGCCAAACAAACACATGCGCCAAACAAACACATCCGCCAAACAAACACATCCGCCAAACAAACACATCCGCCAAACAAACACATTGCCAAACAAACACATCCGCCAAACTAACACATCCGCCAAACTAACACATCCGCCAAACTAACACATCCGCCAAACTAACACATCCGCCAAACTAACACATCCACCAAACTAACACATCCGCCAAACTAACACATCTGCCAAACTAACACATCCTCGAAATTAACACATCCTCGAAACTAACACATCCTCTAAACTAACACATCCGCCAAACATAGACATCCGCCAAACTAACACATCCGCCAAACTAACACATCCGCCAAACAAACACATCCGCCAAACAAACACATGCGCCAAACAAACACATCCGCCAAACAAACACATCCGCCAAACAAACACATCCGCCAAACTAACACATCCGCCAAACATAGACATCCGCCAAACTAACACATCCGCCAAACTAACACATCCGCCAAACAAACACATCCGCCAAACAAACACATGCGCCAAACAAACACATGCGCCAAACAAACACATGCACCAAACAAACACATGCGCCAAACAAACACATGGGCCAAACAAACACATGCGCCAAACTAACACATCCGCCAAACTAACACCTCCGCGAAACAAACACATGCGCCAAACAAACACATGCGCCAAACTAACACATCCGCCAAACTAACACATCCTCGAAACTAACACATCCTCGAAAGTAACACATCCGAACATAAAACTAACATAAAACTAACTAAACTAAAACTAACATAAACTAACACATCCGCCAAACATATACATCCGCCAAACTAACACATCCGCCAAACTAACACATCCGCCAAACAAACACATGCACCAAACAAACACATGCGCCAAACAAACACATGGGCCAAACAAACACATGCGCCAAACTAACACATCCGCCAAACTAACACCTCCGCGAAACAAACACATGCGCCAAACAAACACATGCGCCAAACTAACACATCCGCCAAACTAACACATCCTCGAAACTAACACATCCTCGAAAGCAACACATCCGAACATAAAACTAACATAAAACTAACTAAACTAAAACTAACATAAACTAACACATCCGCCAAACATATACATCCGCCAAACTAACACATCCGCCAAACAAACACATGCGCCAAACAAACACATGCGCCAAACAAACACATGGGCCAAACAAACACATGGGCCAAACAAACACATGCGCCAAACTAACACATCTGCCAAACTAACACCTCCGCGAAACAAACACATGCGCCAAACAAACACATGCGCCAAACAAACACATGCGCCAAACAAACACATGGGCCAAACAAACACATGGGCCAAACAAACACATGCGCCAAACTAACACATCTGCCAAACTAACACCTCCGCGAAACAAACACATGCGCCAAACAAACACATGCGCCAAACTAACACATCCGCCAAACTAACACATCCGCCAAACTAACACATCTGCCAAACTAACACATCCACCAAACAAACACATCCACCTGACTAACACATCTGCCAAACAAACACATCCGCCAAACTAACACATCCGCCAAACTAACACATCCGCCAAACAAACACACCGCCAAACTAACACATCCGCCAAACAAACACATGCACCAAACTCACACATCTGCCAAACAAACACATCCGCCAGAAAACACAAGCGCCAAACAAACACACCCGCTAAAATAAGACATCCGCCAAACAAACACATGCGCCAAACAAACACATGCACCAAACTAACACATGTGCCAAACTAACACATCCGCCAAACTAACACATGCGCCAAACATATGCGCAAAACAAACACATCCGCCAAACAAACACATCCGCCAAACAAACAAATGCGCCAAACAAACACATGCACCAAACTAACACATCAGCCAAACTAACACATCCACCAAACTAACACATCCGCCAAACAAACACATGCGCCAAACAAACACATGCACCAAACTAACACATGTGCCAAACTAACACATCCGCCAAACAAACACATCCGCCAAACAAACACGTGCGCCAAACTAACACATGCGCCAAACCTATGCGCAAAACAAACACATCCGCCAAACAAACACATCCGCCAAACAAACACATCCGCCAAACAAACACATGCGCCAAACAAACACATGCACCAAACTAACACATGTGCCAAACTAACACATCCGCCAAACAAACACATCCGCCAAACAAACACATCCGCCAAACTAACACATCCTCGAAATTAACACATCCTCGAAACTAACACATCCTCTAAACGAACACATCCGCCAAACATAGACATCCGCCAAACTAACACATCCGCCAAACTAACACATCCGCCAAATTAACACATCCGCCAAACTAACACATCCGCCAAATTAACACATCCGCCAAACTAACACATCCGCCAAACTAACACATCTGCCAAACTAACACATCCGCCAAACTAACACATCCTCGAAATTAACACATCCTCGAAACTAACACATCCTCTAAACGAACACATCCGCCAAACATAGACATCCGCCAAACTAACACATCCGCCAAACTAACACATCCGCCAAACAAACACATCCGCCAAACAAACACATCCGCCAAACAAACACATGCGCCAAACAAACACATGCACCAAACAAACACATGCGCCAAACAAACACATGGGCCAAACAAACACATGCGCCGAACTAACACATCCGCCAAACTAACACATCCTCGAAACTAACACATCCTCGAAAGTAACACATCCTCTAAACTAACACATCCGCCAAACATATACATCCGCCAAACTAACACATCCGCCAAACTAACACATCCGCCAAACAAA
The DNA here is from genome assembly GCF_964187855.1 of Myxine glutinosa. Lineage (NCBI taxonomy): Eukaryota > Metazoa > Chordata > Myxini > Myxiniformes > Myxinidae > Myxine > Myxine glutinosa. The sequence continues at coordinate 164,875,938 of NC_136261.1, forward strand.
CACATGCGCCAAACAAACACAAGCGCCAAACAAACACATGCGCCAAACAAACACATGCGCCAAACAAACACATGCGCCAAACAAACACATGCGCCAAACAAACACCTGGGCCAAACAAACACATGCGCCAAACTAACACATGCGCCAAACTAACACATCTGCCAAACTAACACCTCCGCGAAACAAACACATCCGCCAAACGAACACATCCACCAAACTAACACATCAGCCAAACTAACACATCTGCCAAACTAACACATGCGCCAAACAAACACGCTGCAAAACAAACACGTGCGCCAAACTAACACATGCGCCAAACATATGCGCCAAACAAACACATCCGCCAAACAAACACATGCGGCAAACAAACACATGCACCAAACAAACACATGCGCCAAACAAACACATGGGCCAAACAAACACATGCACCAAACTAACACATCAGCCAAACTAACACATCCACCAAACTAACACATCCACCAAACTAACACATCCACCAAACAAACACATCCCCCAAACTAACACATCTGCCAAACAAACACATCCGCCAAACTAACACATCCGCCAAACGAACACATCCGCCAAACGAACACATCCGCCAAACGAACACATCAGCCAAACTAACACATCTGCCAAACTAACACATGCGCCAAACAAACACATCCGCCAAACTAACACATCCTCGAAACTAACACATCCTCGAAACAAACACATCCTCTAAACTAACACATCCGCCAAACATAGACATCCGCCAAACTAACACATCCGCCAAACTAACACATCCGCCAAACAAACACATGCGCCAAACTAACACATGACCAAACAAACACATCCGCCAAACAAACACGTGCGCCAAACTAACACATGCGCCATACATATTCGCAAAACAAACACATCCGCCAAACAAACACATCCGCCAAACAAACACATGCGCCAAACAAACACATGCGCCAAACTAACACATGTGCCAAACTAACACATCCGCCAAACAAACACATGCGCCAAACAAACACATGCGCCAAACAAACACATGCGCCAAACTAACACATGTGCCAAACTAACACATCCGCCAAACAAACACATCCGCCAAACAAACACATCCGCCAAACAAACACATGTGCCAAACAAACACATGCGCCAAACAAACACATGCACCAAACTAACACATGTGCCAAACTAACACATCCGCCAAACAAACACATCCGCCAAACAAACACGTGCGCCAAACTAACACATGCGCCAAACATATGCGCAAAACAAACACATCCGCCAAACAAACACATCCGCCAAACAAACACATGCGCCAAACAAACACATGCACCAAACTAACACATCAGCCAAACTAACACATCCACCAAACTAACACATCCACCAAACAAACACATCCCCCAAACTAACACATCTGCCAAACAAACACATCCGCCAAACTAACACATCCGCCAAACGAACACATCCGCCAAACGAACACATCCGCCAAACGAACACATCAGCCAAACTAACACATCTGCCAAACTAACACATGCGCCAAACAAACACATCCGCCAAACTAACACATCCTCGAAACTAACACATCCTCGAAACAAACACATCCTCTAAACTAACACATCCGCCAAACATAGACATCCGCCAAACTAACACATCCGCCAAACTAACACATCCGCCAAACAAACACATGCGCCAAACTAACACATGACCAAACAAACACATCCGCCAAACAAACACGTGCGCCAAACTAACACATGCGCCATACATATTCGCAAAACAAACACATCCGCCAAACAAACACATCCGCCAAACAAACACATGCGCCAAACAAACACATGCGCCAAACTAACACATGTGCCAAACTAACACATCCGCCAAACAAACACATGCGCCAAACAAACACATGCACCAAACTAACACATGTGCCAAACTAACACATCCGCCAAACAAACACATCCGCCAAACAAACACGTGCGCCAAACTAACACATGCGCCAAACATATGCGCAAAACAAACACATCCGCCAAACAAACACATCCGCCAAACAAACACATGCGCCAAACAAACACATGCACCAAACTAGCACATGTGCCAAACTAACACATCCGCCAAACAAACACATCCGCCAAACAAACACATCCGCCAAACTAACACATCCTCGAAATTAACACATCCTCGAAACTAACACATCCTCTAAACGAACACATCCGCCAAACATAGACATCCGCCAAACTAACACATCCGCCAAACTAACACATCCGCCAAATTAACACATCCGCCAAACTAACACATCCGCCAAACTAACACATCCGCCAAACTAACACATCTGCCAAACTAACACATCCGCCAAACTAACACATCCTCGAAATTAACACATCCTCGAAACTAACACATCCTCTAAACGAACACATCCGCCAAACATAGACATCCGCCAAACTAACACATGCGCCAAACTAACACATGACCAAACAAACACATCCGCCAAACAAACACGTGCGCCAAACTAACACATGCGCCATACATATTCGCAAAACAAACACATCCGCCAAACAAACACATCCGCCAAACAAACACATGCGCCAAACAAACACATGCGCCAAACTAACACATGTGCCAAACTAACACATCCGCCAAACAAACACATGCGCCAAACAAACACATGCACCAAACTAACACATGTGCCAAACTAACACATCCGCCAAACAAACACATCTGCCAAACAAACACGTGCGCCAAACTAACACATGCGCCAAACATATGCGCAAAACAAACACATCCGCCAAACAAACACATCCGCCAAACAAACACATGCGCCAAACAAACACATGCACCAAACTAACACATGTGCCAAACGAACACATCCGCCAAACAAACACATCCGCCAAACAAACACATCCGCCAAACTAACACATCCTCGAAATTAACACATCCTCGAAACTAACACATCCTCTAAACGAACACATCCGCCAAACATAGACATCCGCCAAACTAACACATCCGCCAAACTAACACATCCGCCAAATTAACACATCCGCCAAATTAACACATCCCAGACCCAGAGGACCCAAAGGACAAAAGCACACATTCTGATGAGGGTCTGCAATGTCATTGCTCTTTGTTTTATAATAGTTATGTTATTGTTTTGTATGATTGTTAACTTGTGAAAAGCCTGTCAAATACGACTGGTGGCAACAGTTTATTAGACGGTGTAGCCTCGTGGGCATGACGATGGCTGAAGCCTCGGCAGAGTGGTCCAAAAGTGTTAGGCACATATACATCCGCCAAACTAACACATCCGCCAAACTAACACATCCGCCAAACAAACACATGCGCCAAACAAACACATGCGCCAAATCCGCCAAACTAACACATCCGCCAAATTAACACATCCGCCAAACTAACACATCCGCCAAACTAACACATCTGCCAAACTAACACATCCGCCAAACTAACACATCCTCGAAATTAACACATCCTCGAAACTAACACATCCTCTAAACGAACACATCCGCCAAACATAGACATCCGCCAAACTAACACATCCGCCAAACTAACACATCCGCCAAACAAACACATCCGCCAAACAAACACATCCGCCAAACAAACACATGCGCCAAACAAACACATGCACCAAACAAACACATGCGCCAAACAAACACATGGGCCAAACAAACACATGCGCCGAACTAACACATCCGCCAAACTAACACATCCTCGAAACTAACACATCCTCGAAAGTAACACATCCTCTAAACTAACACATCCGCCAAACATATACATCCGCCAAACTAACACATCCGCCAAACTAACACATCCGCCAAACAAAGACATGCGCCAAACAAACACAAGCGCCAAACAAACACATGCGCCAAACAAACACATGCGCCAAACAAACACATGCGCCAAACAAACACATGCGCCAAACAAACACCTGGGCCAAACAAACACATGCGCCAAACTAACACATCTGCCAAACTAACACCTCCGCGAAACAAACACATCCGCCAAACGAACACATCCACCAAACTAACACATCAGCCAAACTAACACATCTGCCAAACTAACACATGCGCCAAACAAACACGCTGCAAAACAAACACGTGCGCCAAACTAACACATGCGCCAAACATATGCGCCAAACAAACACATCCGCCAAACAAACACATGCGGCAAACAAACACATGCACCAAACAAACACATGCGCCAAACAAACACATGGGCCAAACAAACACATGCGCCAAACTAACACATCCGCCAAACTAACACCTCCGCCAAACTAACACCTCCGCGAAACAAACACATGCGCCAAACAAACATGTGCGCCAAACTAACACATCCGCCAAACTAACACATCCTCGAAACTAACACATCCTCGAAACTAACACATCCTCTAAACTAACACATCCGCCAAACATATACATCCGCCAAACTAACACATCCGCCAAACTAACACATCCGCCAAACAAACACATGCGCCAAACAAACACATGCGCCAAACAAACACATGCGCCAAACAAACACATGCGCCAAACAAACACATGCGCCAAACAAACACATGCGCCAAACAAACACATGCGCCAAACAAACACATGCGCCAAACAAACACATGGGCCAAACAAATACATCCGCCAAACGAACACATCCGCCAAACTAACACATCCGCCAAACTAACACATCCGCCAAACTAACACATCCGCCAAACTAACACATCCGCCAAACTAACACATCCGCCAAACTAACACATCCGCCAAACTAACACATCCTCGAAACTAACACATCCTCGAAACTAACACATCCTCTAAACTAACACATCCGCCAAATATAGACATCCGCCAAACTAACACATCCGCCAAACTAACACATGCGCCAAACAAACACATGCGCCAAACAAACACATGCGCCAAACAAACACATGGGCCAAACAAACACATGCGCCAAACTAACACATCCGCCAAACTAACACCTCCGCGAAACAAACACATGCGCCAAACAAACACATGCGCCAAACTAACACATCCGCCAAACTAACACATCCTCGAAACTAACACATCCTCGAAACTAACACATCCTCGAAACTAACACATCGTCTAAATTAACACATCCACCAAACATATACATCCGCCAAACTAACACATCCGCCAAACTAACACATCCGCCAAACTAACACATCCGCCAAACAAACACATGCGCCAAACAAACACATGCGCCAAACAAACACGTGCGCCAAACTAACACATCCGCCAAACTAACACATCCTCGAAACTAACACATCCTCGAAACGAACACATCCTCTAAACTAACACATCCGCCAAACATATACATCCGCCAAACTAACACATCCGCCAAACTAACACATCCGCCAAACAAACACATGCGCCAAACAAACACATGCGCCAAACAAACACATGCGCCAAACAAACACATGCGCCAAACAAACACATGGGCCAAACAAACACATGCGCCAAACAAACACATGCGCCAAACAAACACATCCGCCAAACTAACACATCCGCCAAACTAACACATCCGCCAAACTAACACATCCGTCAAACTAACACATCCGCCAAACTAACACATCCGCCAAACTAACACATCCGCCAAACGAACACATCCGCCAAACTATCACATCTGCCAAACAAACACATGCCCCAAACAAACACATGCGCCAAACAAACACATGCAATTTCCACTATATGGCTAATATGGAAATTCCACTATATGGCTAACATAATTTGTAGATGGCATCTTCGCTTTATTATTAGAATCTATTGAAAAACGCAGTTTTTGCCATCGGTCGTCTGTTGTCAGAAGACCTTATTTTTCCTGGATCTCAAAAAAGCTGTGATTACGGTTTGTGTGACATTGTGGGATTACTGTGACATAATTACGGACCAAAGCTGTTTGACCTACATAATGATATTTCATGGAAATTACATTTTCGTTTGATTGATCGAAGTGCCATAAATATGATTTGGAGAATAAACTTGCCAGACTGTGCAGTTGTAGGTGCTGTTCCGTTCACTGTGCCTGTGCTTTCTGCATACCCCAGCTAACTAGATGCCAAGTTCAGCCTCCTGTGAAGTAGTACATTTTGAAAAACCTCATTGTAGGTGCTTTTGGGTTCTCTGAAAACACTAACTCGGTTCTTTCGAATTAGGCACAAAGTACAGCAGGAGTCATTTTGTGTTTAATTTTTTTTCCTTCAACGGATGTACCCCAAACACCCTTACAATGGCACCGTTCTACACCACTTCCATCTGCCAGGGCCAGGAGTGAGAGCACGACCTTAAACTTGGTTTCACGGGATGAAATCACCACCGTGAAATTGTACTTTCGACGTTTTCCTCTGTACTCTGACTTTCATTTTAATTTTGCACCATCACAATTGATTTCCAAAGACTTTGAAAGACATTTCTATAAGATGTTATCATTTTGTTGCTATTTGCTTTCCTAAACCTGCGCTCTCATCAGTAATTATTAAGCCAGTTTAGTTTGACAGCTTGTATTGTTAAAAATGTAAAAATATCGGTGAAAATATTTTTGTTCACCTGTTTCCCTCTGGTATTCGGAAAACAAGGCACCATTAGAATTTGTGCCATAAATATGCTGAAGCAGAGGCTCTGCTTAAACTTAAAACACTTAAGAAAACACTTCAGCACAGGCTCTGCTTTTGTTTTTCATCTTACTATAATTCACCAAATGTCTGTCTGTCTGTCTGTTCCCAGGTACTGCAAAAACGACTGAACCGATCGCAACGAAATTGTGGGTGGGTAATCCTGGGAGCACCTGGAGTAAAATAGGCTATATTGTTTTTACAATTCGGATTTTTTTTTCAAATTTTCCAATTTTACAGTTTTTCCCAAACACGATGGAATAATATTTACTGATATGAACACTGATGTGGCTTTTATTGAAATTCTACAAATACTGTTTAGATTTTGATGACTTGCATGCGATATAATTTCACGGATGTTTATATAAATCGTTTAAAATAAAAAAGCCTTCAATTTCTGATATTTTGCCTTTTCATTTGGGCCTCCCAATTTAAGCCCGCCCGCCCTTAGGGCGGGTACCGTTGCTAGTAGCAATAACCGAGAAAAGTATTCAGAAACTGTTACGTTTATAAACCAAGATTGACCGCACTGTGGTCACAACCTGCACCAAAATCCGGTAATGAGCCGATTGGAAAACGTGCATTTAAAGCACTCTTAAAAGATGAACAGCACGCTTGGGAAACACATTTAATGCGCTATTAAATAATTTACATTACGTAGCATCGCGTAACGCTAGATTACGATATGTTCTGACGAGTTTGATTAAACCTTACTATTATTTGACATATGATTGAAATTTTAGGGGTCTCTTATCGTCAATAACACTCGACCCCTAAAAAAAACAATGGAAATCTGACGCAGCAAACCCGGGTAATGTGTAACCTGTGGAGGCCTACAGGCTTAATGTGTTCGGCCCACCAGAAAACCAATATGGCGGCCATATTATTTTCATCTCGGTGCTCTGGTGCATGGATTCAAGCGAAAGATGTGGGCGTAGTCCGGCAGCTGGCCGACCAACGGTTGTACATTTCAAAAATCGACCCCAATGAGAACCACAACAATAGCAACAACAGCAAAGCAAAACTCTTGCACACCTGTGACATGTTATGTTGCAGGTAAAAAAAATTAACGTATTGGTATTGAACAAATTATGATATAAATTCAGAAGCTTTGCTCATTTTTAATCACAAAATGAGGATGCCTCCAATTGGCACTGTTATACACCCAAAGAAACATGGTGTCTTTTAGGGTTGCTTGTAACATCTTGTGATGTAGAGCTCAAGACCAGTCAATTATGACATCATTGGATGTCATAACGGAATATCTCAAAAAGTAAATGATGTGCGTAAGCACCATTAGCATGATTGACTGAAGGGTAAATGATGTGCATAAGCACCATTAGCATGAATGACTGAAAGGTAAACAAGTACAGATACATTCATAGTACACCGCCCCCATGCCAAATAATTAAATATCCGACAGCGCGGCATTGCCGGGGCGCCTCCGGCGCCCGGCAATACCGCAGTGCAGCTCATACAGGCTGCATTGGGAGGGAGAGGTGTACACGAATTGATTGATTAATTGTATAATTAAAATCAATAAAAGATTATCACAAAATATTTTCTTAATCAATTGGCTTATAGCATAACTAAACCACTAGTGCTTCATCCGAAGATGTATCTTTTAGAAATTTAATTAAAGAAGTCATAAATAAAAAATTTAAATAATTAATTGATTAATCAATAAATAATTAATCAATTAATCAATAAATAATTAATCGATTAAATGATTAATCAATAAATCAAAAATATCCTTGATAGCCACATCAATTGGTCACTCATGTCCAAATATTAGCTTCCGAGCTCAAAAGGTGCCTGAGATATTGGCCAAATGAGAAAGAAAATAAATAAATGATTAATAATGAAAATAAATAAATGATAATCATTAAAAAATTAAATTATTAATCAATTCGGTCAGAGAACACATAAACCACCACCATTTCATCAGAATCTGTAACGAAAAAATTTTTTTTTTAGCCGCGTTGCAGACGCTGGTCATAGAGTGCCCTCTGCTGTTGTTGTTGTTCTTCTTGTTCTTCTTCTTCTTCTTGTTCTTGCAGAGAAGACAAAACCTCAAAGCTCCACCCATTCTGGGAACCATAGCTCCACCCATTCTGGGAGAGGCTTCATATAAACAAATATCCACCATTTTATTAACTCGCATAGCTTTGAGGCCTGTTTTGTAGGCCCGTGGTGTCTTCCTCTCTCACACAGTTTTATTTCAAATCAAATTCGATATATCATTTCATTTTTCACAGTCGCTAACATAGTTTTAGACTCGGTTGAAAAAAAACGGGAAGAAAATCCGATGAAAGTTGCCCTTTATAGAACGAAATGAATTCTCAAAGGCCTGTAACTTCAAGTCCATTGAGATATATATTTTTTAAATCGCGGCATGGTCAGTCATACACCGCCCGAAATAACAGACGGGAAAATGCCGAGATATATATATATTTTGTTTAAATCGCGGCATGGTCAGTCATACACCGCCCGAAATAACAGACGGGAAAATGCTGAGATATATATATATATTTTAAATCGCGGCATGGTCAGTCATACACCGCCTGAAATAACAGACGGGAAAATGCCGAGATATATTAAAAATTCGTCCATTTGATGACAATCGTCACGATGAAATATTTAATTTATACATCGACACAATAATGTGGAGAGAGGAGCATAGCTTCGTTCACGTATCGCCACATACGGGAAATTGCCGAGATATATTTTTTTTAAATCGCGGCATGGTCAGTCATACACCGCCTGAAATAACAGACGGGAAAATGCCGAGATATATTAAAAATTCGTCGCCACACACGGGAAATTGCCGAGATATATTTTCACTTTGCACAAAAATAACATCAAGTAATCGAATCAATAGGAATGTCCTGTGCCTATAACATCGACGTTATAGGCACAGCTGCATCTAGGCATTGTGTAACATCAACGCGTCTTTTGTTTTAATTAAAACTTTTTGTACTTGTTTTTAGTTATGAATCGAATAATTAAATAATTAATCGATTAATTGATTAATTGATTAATTAATAAATCAAAAATAGCCTTTGCAGCCAAATCACCTGGTCATTGGCATGTCCAAATATCAGCTTCCTAACTCAAAAGGTGCCTGGGTTAATAGTCAGAAGAGAAAGGAAATTTGATTAATTAAACAAGTACTTAATTAATCGCTAATAATTAAATAACTCCTCAATTAATTGATTAATTAAAAAACAAAAAATAGTGTTTTTGAGAAAGGACTTGCTCACTATTGTGCCGAAATTTCAGCTTCCTAGCTCAAAGGATGGCTGAGATATCGCCCGGACAAACAAGCAAGAAAGAAAACAAGAAAACAACCAGAGTGAAAACTGAGTACTCCCTTTCAGCGTGCTTCACTGCCGAGCCCCCTTCGGTGCCCGGAAATGACGTTTTGCAATGCCTGGAGATGGCATAGGAAAGGTACGGTGTACAATGATGTGCGTAAGCACCATTAGCATGAATGACTGATGCAGCCATCTTCAACCTATGAATAAGTCACCAGCGAGAATCCAAAGGGAGGTGTCATTCCTGATGCAAAGCAGTCTCCAACTTTGCTATAATCTGTACATGAAGGATGGTCCATTTTATTAATTATATGCCCAAGAATGTCTCAAACATGCTCTATTGTATTTAAATCGGGACTCCTTGCTGGACAAACCAATGTTGTGATGCTATCGCTTAACAAGAAGTCAGTAACTACATGAGAATGTTAGGGTCTGGCATTGTCATCCATGGATGCAGGTCTTGTGAGAAGTGGGTGATCGTCAAAATGTGGAACAATAGTACGATCCAAAATGTCTTGATGTACGTTTCGCTTATCAGGTTACCTTGTACAGCGACACGGTCAAGTATAAAACTGACACCCCATGATTTAAACGTGACCCATACGAAGTATAAAATGGGCAGCCCTATATCATCCTAACAAGCAGCCCATAGCATGATGGATCTGCCACCAAATGGGATGCAGTCTGCAATGTTCTTGGGTGTATATGGGCTGTTAGGTTGCTGCAAAACCAAAGGTCTACCATCATTCAGTTGTTGGAAAATCAGCTCTTATCAGACCAATGGATGGCAGAGTCTGCTTTGTGTTATGAAGTGAGGAGAGAGTGTCTTACCAGGCTGCAGACATCGTAACCTGCAGCACAAAGCCGGTTCAGGACAGTTTTAGTGAATAACCTTCGACATTCATGACACAACACTGTGTTCGTGGTCGGATATGCCTGATCAGAGCTGCATCTTCTCTGTTAGATGCCACTCTGGGCCATATAGAGCTAGGTCTGCTTTAACATTGATTTGTTGATGCCTGCGGCCCAATATGTTGATAACAGTCCGAAGGAAAGCAATATATTTTTGTATACATGATTGTGAGGCTCGTGGACGAGCTAGAGCACAATGTAAGGGAACAAAAAAAATGTTATCCTTATCTACGACTTATACGGCCATAGTAACACAGTCCACCAATCAAATCGTGCAACAATATCATTACCTTGTCCAAACCTTGAGCAGGTGAAAGTATTTTTTTTTCGAGTTCATACCTCTACCATGCTCTATGTGCTGGGTGTGTAAATTGCCTTCACCTAGTGATGAATGGAGAACACAGCCTGGCCATGGAAGGTTTATGTTTGAGAGAAAATTTGAATTTGATTCAATGTTTTTTTGCAAATAGCTCCATATGAAAGTTGAATTTTCCATGTGAATATATTCCACCAATATATCCTTCTGGCCATGACTTATGGCTTACAAACTTGCCTGTTGACATTAAAATATGGTTCAGAAGCTGTGAACAGCCCAGCATTCCATGAAAAGATATATGCTCAGAATTACAATAAGGGATAGCAAGAAAGGAAAGAATAGATGAGGAATTGTAGAAGATGTTGATGCAATAAATGTAAAGAATAGCAAAAGGACTGTGAAGAACATTGTACAAGACCAGAGATGTACAAAGCTCATCACTGAATGGAGTCCACAAACCAGATATGGGAGTAGAGGCAAACCGCTGAAGAGATGAAGAGACGACATTGCTGGATATGTGGGAATAACAGGGGAGCAGCAAGAAGAGGGCTGAGGGTAAAGGCATGTTTTCTTTTCGGGCTTTTGTCCAGCAATTAGCCTTTGTTCACGTTTACAATGACGTTGTTCCCATCCACCCTTTTACAGGTCTGTAAACAGAGGCATCGGTTTGCTCCACCACGAGCCTCGACATTCGGGAACAAAAAACAGTGAGTGAAACCTGGCTTTAAAATTAAAATATTATTGTGGCTGAAGTCCATAAAGAAACGAGAAAGCATATGAAGATGCAAAGCCCATCGGCGTTAGTTTGTATTCAGTCGTCTTCTCCTTCTTCCGTATGTTCAAGATAATGAAAAAAGTTTTTAAAAAAAATTAATAAATGAAAATTTATGATTTTATGCAACCTTGCCTGACCTTTGACCTTTTGATATAAAAACAAGTACAAAAAGTTTTAATTAAAACAAAAGCCGCGTCGATGTTACACAATGCCTAGATGCAGCTGTGCCTATAACGTCGATGTTATAGGCACAGGACATTCCTATTGATTCGATTACTTGATGTTATTTTTGTGCAAAGTGAAAATATATCTCGGCAATTTCCCGTGTGTGGCGACGAATTTTTAATATATCTCGGCATTTTCCCGTCTGTTATTTCAGGCGGTGTATGACTGACCATGCCACGATTTAAAAAATATATATCTCGGCAATTTCCCGTATGTGGCGACACGTGAACGAAGCTATGCTCCTCTCTCCACATTATTGTGACGACATATAAATTAAATATTTCATCGTGACGATTGTCATCAAATGGACGAATTTTTAATATATCTCGGCATTTTCCCATCTGTTATTTCAGGCGGTGTATGACTGACCATGCCGTGATTTAAAAATATATATCTCGGCAATTTCCCGTATGTGGCGACACGTGAACGAAGCTATGCTCCTCTCTCCACATTATTGTGACGACGTATAAATTAAATATTTCATCGTGACGATTGTCATCAAATGGACGAATTTTTAATATATCTCGGCATTTTCCCGTCTGTTATTTCGGGTGGTGTATGACTGAGCATGCCGCGATTTAAACAAAATATATATATCTCGGCATTTTCCCGTCTGTTATTTCGGGCGGTGTATGACTGACCATGCCGCGATTTAAAAAATATATATCTCAATGGACTTGAAGTTACAGGCCTTTGAGAATTCATTTCGTTCTATAAAGGGCAACTTTCATCGGATTTTCTTCCCGTTTTTTTTCAACCGAGTCTAAAACTATGTTAGCGACTGTGAAAAATGAAATGATATATCGAATTTGATTTGAAATAAAACTGTGTGAGAAAGGAAGGCACCACGGGCCTACAAAACAGGCCTCAAAGCTATGCGAGTTAATAAAATGGTGGATATTTGTTTATATGAAGCCTCTCCCAGAATGGGTGGAGCTATGGTTCCCAGAATGGGTGGAGCTTTGAGGTTTTGTCTTCTCTGCAAGAACAAGAAGAAGAACAAGAACAAGAAGAACAACAACAACAGCAGAGGGCACTCTATGAGCAGCGTCTGCGACGCGACTAAAAACAATCGACCCCTACCTTTTGATTAGTGAACCAACTCAGTGACCCAATATGAAAACTCTTAAAATCTCATGTCAATCGGATGAAAATTGACGATTTTATGTGATGCTGACCTTTGACCTTTTGACCAAATTATTAATTTGCCTTCTCCATATTCTCATAATAGCCTGGTGTTGGCTTAGCGGTTAGGGTGCTGGCTTGGGATCCTAGGATCCTGAGTTTGAATCCTGGTTGATCGTATTAACGCAAGGGTGGGTTGACTCAGCCTGTCATCCTTCCGAGGGCGGCAAATCGAGTACCAGCTTGCTGGGATGAATGAGCCGTTCGGGTATCCTGCGTCGGAGTGGTGACCCATCCAGGATTGTGCCCAATAGCCAAGGAAACTGCTTCAATAGCCATATGCATTGTCACGGTGCAAAAAGGAATGGTCATCATCATAATCATCCTCATATTCCCATAATAAAGCTTTGTTGTAAATTTGATGACAAACTCAAATGGTAAATTGAAATTTCAGTTCAATTGGATGAAAATTGATGATTTTATATGACGCTGACCTTTGACAATAGAGCAAACGTATATGGTTATGTCACTATGTTTATATGCGACGAAAACGTCTTCTTCTTCAAATAAAATTACCACCCTCTTAATTGCGTTAAGACTGCTGAGACCCCTCATACCTTTAATTCGCTTCAGACCACCAAGACCCGCGATGACCCAAAATACCCTGAAGACCCCCAAAAACCCCAAAGACTCTAAACACACAAACACACACGCGAACAACATGTGTCTTGATCCAGGGTTAGCGCACAACATGCATCTTGAACCAGGGTTAGCACATAACACGCGTATAAGCGCAGACACACACAAAAACATAAAAACACACACAAACACACATATACACACATATACACACATATACGCAGGCACGTGCACACACTGATACAGTTACGTGAAAAGTTAGTACACCCCATTAAAGTTTTTACTTTTTCAACATATTTCAACATATTTCAACATACAGCTATTTGATCTTCATTTCAACAATATTGATAGATAAAGGTGATATAATATAACAAATATCATGAAGCATTTACATTTTGTAGTCCATTGTATAATTTAAATAAACATAAATGCAAATTTCGCATGTGGAAAAAGTAAGTACACCCCCACATTTATCAATAATTCAAATAACTAAAATTAGAATCAGGTGCACCAGCTCAGGTGCAAATGATTAGAACATCGTTAGAGAGGATCTTGGAGGAACCTGTCTTATTTAAACCTCAGACATTTAGTTTGGTTTGCTCTTTGTTGTTGAAGTGTGCGGCATCACCATGCTTAGATCAAAAGAGCTCTCTGAGGCCTTCAGAAAGAAGGTTATAGATGCCTACGAGTCTGGGAAGGGATTCAAAAAGATCTCCAAACAATTTGAAATCAAACATTCGACTGTCCGGAAGATCATCTACAATTGCAGAAGATTCCAAACAACTGCAAACTTGATCAGGCCAGGCCGCCCCAGCAAGTTCAGCCCGAGAGCAGACCACAAGATGCTGAAAGAAGTCTAAGAACCCCAGAATGTCATCACCGGACCTACAGGCAGCTCTTGCCACTGTTGATGTCAAAGTGCACGAGTCTACCATTAGAAAGAGGCTGCACAAATTTGATCTACATGGGAGGTGTGCCAGGAGGAAACCTTTGCTGTCCAGAAAGAACATCAGGGCAAAACGAAAGTTTTCCAATGAACACCGAGGCAAAGACCAGCACTTCTGGAACAATGTGCTCTGGACAGATGAGTCAAAGGTAGAGCTATTTGGCCACAGTACCAGAAGACATGTTTGGCGAAAACCAAAGACAGCATTTGACCACAAGAACCTGATACCAACTGTAAAGCATGGTGGTGGAAATATTATGGTTTGGGGCAGCTTTGCTGCATCAGGGCCTGGGCAGCTCACCATCATAGAATCCACTATGAATTCTTCATTGTACCAGAGGGTGCTTGAGGATAATGTGAGGCCATCTGTCGGAAAGTTGAAGCTCAACCAAAGGTGGACCTTGCAACATGACAATGACCCTAAACATACCAGTAAATCCACCAAAGAATGACTGAAAAGAAAGAAATGGAGGGTTCTGGAATGGCCAAGTCAAAGCCCGGATCTAAATCCCATCGAGATGTTGTGGGGGGATTTGAAACGAGCTGTGCATGCAATTGTGCATGCTGTGCAACAAATTTTTGTTGAATTAATTATTGCAAAGCCAATTTTCATTGTTTTTTGTTCAATTAGATCACCTTTATCTATAGATACTCTTTAAATGAAGATCAAATATTGATATGTACACATATGTTAAAAAGATTTTAAAAACATTTCATGGGGTGTACTTACTTTTTCCACATGCGAAATTTGCATTTATGTTTATTTAAATTATAAAATGGACTACCAAATGTAAATGTTTCATGATATTTGTTATATTATATCACCTTTATCTGTCAATATTGTTGAAATGAAGATCAAATAGCTGTATGCTGAAATATGTTGAAAAAGTCAAAACTTTACATGGGGTGTACTCACTTTTTCATGTGACTGTATGTACAAACACACACACGCACATAAACACACACACACACACACACACACACGCAAACACACACACACGCACAAACACACACACACACACACAAATACACACACACACACACATAAACACACACACATAAACACACACACATAAACACACACACACACACACACACACACATAATCATACACACACATACACACACACACACACACAGACAGGCAGACATCTCAACCTTGTAATTTATAGATACGTTACTTTGGATGGGGCTCAGGTATTATCAGACTTGACCTACCAACTCAAACCAAGGTGAAATGACAGGTAACCATGCAGTGTTTCCAATGCTCCTGCCCATGTACTATTAGCCAGATCCAGTGGCACAACAGGTTAAAGTGTCTGGGAGTTCCGCCGTTTGGACACCAGCCAAGTGTACCAAAGACTTTTAAAATGTCACGTGCTGCTTCCTTGCTTGATGATCAGAATTTAAAAAGGATAGGGTACAGACAAAACAACCATAGGTTAGCGAACGTTGCATTGAGGTTCCTTGTGAGGAAACTCATATTGTAACACTTCACACTCCAAAATTGCCCCATGACTCCATCATTCCAGGCAGCAGTCTCCATCCAGGGCTAGCAAAACTGATCTGCACAACACACGTCTTGATCCAGGGTTAGCACACAACACACGTCTTGATCCAGGGTTAGCACACAACACACGTCTTGATCCAGGGTTAACGCACAACATGTGTCTTGATCCAGGGTTAGTGCACAACACAAGTCTTGATCCAGAGTTAGGGCACAACACACGTCTTAATCCAGGGTTAGATCAGTTTTGTTGGATCTTTTTTTTCTTTTCTTTTTTCTATACAGAATCGAGGCTCGTGAGGCTCGTCTGGCTAATAGTCTCTAAACATTCGCTGTACAAAATTGTTGAGTCGTACAAACATAATAATGTCTGCCACCTCAATTGCAGAGTGGACTACCTCCATCGCCTATATCTAATAAATTGTGTTTTTCTGCTAATATTTATTTGATTTTGAGACTGTTCGATTTTTTGGAAATAAATTCTTAACTGAAGGGAGGCTAAAGTATTGCTACATCCGGTCTCCATTGAACAACGGTGGCACATGGTAGATGTTATAGTTCCAAGACCTTCGTTGGATTGCACAGAAACACGTCACATTTAGAGAGGAAGCAGAACAAGAGACCTGGTCTTGCTTGACCATTGCCTTCCGCCTTTTGAGTCAACAAGAAATCCCCAATCATCCACCAATTCGTGCTTCTCTTTGAGAAACAACACACGAGTTGATCCAGATCATTAGCGCATGTCACACGTCTTGATCCAGAGTTAGTGCACAACACACGTCTTGATCCGGAGTTAGCGCACAACACACGTCTTGATCCGGGGTTAGCGCACAACACGCGTCTTGTTCTGGGGTCAGCGCAAAACACGTGTCTTGATCCGGGGTTAGCGCGCACAACACACGTCTTGATCCGGGGTTAGCGCACATCATGTATCTTGATCCAGGGTTAGTGCACAACACGTGTCTTGATCCGGGGTTAGCACACAACATGTATCTTGATCCGGGGTTAGCGCACAACACAGGTCTTGATCCAGGTCATCTGCGCATGTCACACGTCTTGTCCAGAGTTAGTGCACAACACACGTCTTGATCCGGGGTTAGCGCACAACACGTGTCTTGATTCAGGGTTAGTGCACAACACACGTCTTGATCCGGGGTTAGCGCACAACACATATCTTGATCCGGGGTTAGCGCACAACACATGTCTTGATCAAGGGTTAGCGCACAACACACGTCTTGATCCAGGGTTAGCGCACAACACACGTCTTGATCCAGAGTTAGTGCACAACACACGTCTTGATCCAGGGTTAGTGCACAACACACGTCTTGATCCAGGGTTAGTGCACAATATACGTATTGATCCGGTCTTCGTGCACAACACACATCTTGATCCAGGGTTAGTGCACAACACACGTCTTGATCCAGGGTTAGCACAGAACACACATCTTGATCTAGGGTTAGCACACAACACACGTCTTGATCCAGGGTTAACGCACAACATGTGTCTTGATCCAGGGTTAGTGCACAACACAAGTCTTGATCCAGAGTTAGGGCACAACACACGTCTTAATCCAGGGTTAGTGCACAACACACGTCTTGATCCAGGATTAGTGCACAACGCACGTCTTGATCCAGGGTCAGCGCACAATACACATCTTGATCTAGGGTTAGCGCACAAATACACAGGTCTTGATCCAGGGTTAGCGCACAACACGTGTATTGATCCAGGGTTAGTGCACAACACACGTCTTGATCCAGGGTTAGCACACAACACACATCTTGATCTCAGGTTAGCGCACAACACACGTCTTGATCCAGGGTTAGCGCACAACACACATCTTGATCCAGGGTTAGCGCACAACACACGTCTTGACCCAGGGTTAGTGCACAACACACATCTTGATCAAGGGTTACCGCACAACACACGTGTTGACCCAGGGTTAGTGTACAACACATGTCTTGATCCAGAGTTATGGCACAACACGTCTTGATCCGGGGTTAGCGCACAACACACGTCTTGTTCTGGGGTCAGCACACAACACGTGTCTTGATCCGGGGTTAGCGCGCACAACACACGTCTTGATCCGAGGTTAGCGCACAACACGTGTCTTGATCCGGGGTTAGCGCACATCATGTATCTTGATCCAGGGTTAGTGCACAACACGTGTCTTGATCCGGGGTTAGCACACAACATGCATCTTGATCCGGGGTTAGCGCACAACACACGTCTTGATCCAGGTCATCAGCGCATGTCACACGTCTTGATCCAGAGTTAGTGCAAAACACACGTCTTGATCCGGGGTTAGTGCACAACACATATCTTGATCCGGGGTTAGCGCACAACACAAGTCTTGATCCAGGGTTAGCTCACAACACACGTCTTGATCCAGAGTTAGTGCACA
Source organism: Myxine glutinosa (assembly GCF_964187855.1). NCBI lineage: Eukaryota > Metazoa > Chordata > Myxini > Myxiniformes > Myxinidae > Myxine > Myxine glutinosa. The sequence continues at coordinate 164,894,699 of NC_136261.1, forward strand.
ACACACGTCTTGATCCAGGGTTAGCACACAACACACGTCTTGATCCAGGGTTAACGCACAACACGTGTCTTGATCCAGGGTTAGGGCACAACACATGTATTGATCCAGAGTTAGGGCACAACACACGTCTTGATCCAGGGTTAGTGCACAACACACGTCTTGATCCAGGTTTAGTGCACAACGCACGTCTTGATCCAGGGTTAGCGCACAATACACATCTTGATCTAGGGTTAGCGCACAACAAACGTCTTGATCCAGGGTTAGCGCACAACACGTGTCTTGATCCACGGTTCGTGCACAACACACGTCTTGATCCAGGGTTAGTGCACAACACACGTCTTGATCCAGGGTTAGCACACAACACACATCTTGATCTAGGGTTAGCGCACAACACACGTCTTGATCCAGGGTTAGCGCACAACACACATCTTGATCCAGGGTTAGCGCACAACACACATGTTGATCCAGGGTTAGCGCACAACACACGTCTTGACCAAGGGTTAGTGCGCAACACACGTCTTGATCCGGGGTTAGTGCAGAACACGTGTCTTGATCCGGGGTTAGCACACAACACGTGTCTTGATCCAGGGTTCGTGCACAACACACGTCTTGATCCAGGGTTAGTGCACAACACATGTCTTGATCCAGGGTTAGTGCACAACACGTGTCTTGATCCAGGGTTAGCATACAACATGTGGCTTGATCCAGGTTTAGCGCACAACATGTGTCTTGATGCAGGGTTAGCACACAACATGTGTCTTGATCGAGGGTTAGTGCACATCATGTGTCTTGATCCAGGGTTAGCACACAATATGTGTCTTGATCCACGGTTAGTGCACAACATGCATCTTGATCCAGGGTTAGCGCACAACATGCATCTTGATCCAAGGTTAGCGCACAACATGCATCTTGATCAATGGTTAGCGCACAACATTCATCTTGATCCAGGGTTACCGCACAACATGCATCTTGATCCAGGGTTAGCGCACAAAACGTGTCTTGATCCAGGGTTAGTGCACAACGCGTATCTTGATCCATGGTTAGCGCACAACATGCATCTTGATCCAGGGTTAGTGCACAACACGTGTTGATCCAGGGTTAGTGTACAACATGTTTCTTGATCCAGGGTTAGCGCACAACATGTGTCTTGATGCAGGGTTAGCGCACAACATGCATCTTGATCCAGGGTTAGCACACAACATGTGTCTTGATCCAGGGTTAGTGCACAACATGTGTCTTGATCCAGGGTTAGCACACAACATGCATCTTGATCCAGGGTTACTGCAAAACATGCATCTTGATCCAGGGTTAGTGCACAACATGCATCCTCATCCAGGGTTATTGGACAACACTCGTCTTGATCCAGTTTTTGCGCACAACTCTTGTCTTGATCCAGGGTTAGCGTACAACATGTGTCTTGATCCAGGGTTAGTGCACAACATACGTCTTGATGCAGGGTTAGCGCACAGCATGCATCTTCATCCAGGGTTAGCACACAACATGCATCTTCATCCAGGGTTAGCACACAACATGTGTCTTGATCCAGGGTTATTGCACAACATGTGTCTTGATCCAAGGTTAGAACACAACATGTGTCTTGATCCAGGGTTAGTGCACAACATGTGTCTTGATCCAGAGTTAGTGCACAACATGCATCTTGATCCAGGGTTAGCGCACAACATGCATCTTGATCCAGGGTTAGTGCACAACATGCATCCTCATCCAGGGTTAGCACATAACATGCATCTTGATCCAGGGTTAGCGCACATGCATCCTCATCCAGGGTTAGCATATAACATGCATCTTGATCCAGGGTTAGCGCACAACATGCATCCTCATCCAGCGTTAGCATATAACATGCATCTTGATCCAGGGTTAGTGCACAGCATTCATCCTCATCCAGGGTTAGCGCACAACATGCATCTTGATCCAGAGTTCGCACACAA